>NC_133657.1:51874954-52243347 GCF_009905375.1 Apium graveolens
TAAGGTTGGAGAAACTTCTTTCAGGAATTTGAAACCCATGGTACTCAAGCTATCCATTAGATTCAACAGGGACTCTACAAAGAACCCTCTAAACCTTGGTCAACCAAAAGAAGTGGATTTTCCTCTTCCAAAACCTGATGAAGATAAAGTTTTGAGTGGTAGCATCATAAAGCACAAAGAGACCAATGATGTAGTGGAAAGAATGAATATGGCTATCATTTATAGAGAGGGAAAGAGTATCTGTGTGATGCAAGGACATCCCAAATTCTCAAAAGCCAAGAGGGAAGAAACCATGAGGTTAAAGGAAGAAGCTAAAAGGCTGAAAGCTGACAAAAGAGCACAAGCAAAGCTTGAAAAACAACTAGAGTCAAGTCAGACTGAAGAAAGGAAGAAGATTGAAGACAAGAGTGAAGAAGACAAGATTGAAAGCAGAAATGTGGATATGGGGAATGTGGTAGGTGAGAGTGTGGAGGAAAGAAATGAATGCAGAAAGGGAACAGAGAGAAGGCCAATGCAAAAAGGAAAAATGGAGAAACCCAATCAAAATCTAAACCACTACCTTCCATTCCTGAACCTTTTGTTGCTGATCCTAGTATAAATGTCCATGGTGAACCAATCATCCCTAAAGAGGAACCTATTGATTGGGACACCATCAACTTGCCTACCTTCCTAACTACCTCTCCACCACCAAAGAAACTGAAAAAAAAATCCAAATCAACACCTCCCCCAACCTCAAGTAAATTCACTCAAAAATACAAACCTAAGCCTAAGCCACAAGCCTCAAAGGATGATTATGTTCACATTTGTGACATAAAAGAGTTTACAGATATTGAACTCTATCTGGATGAGCTGGAGGAAGTTAGGGGCATAAGTGCATACAAACAGCTCCCAGAAAGACTAGTGTTCAAGGATAAAAGAAGTGAGGAAAGGACTTGGCCTCTTCAAAGAATTCTGAATGAAGGCTATTCTACCTTGGTTAGAGTCTACTCAGCTATCAAAAGGGATTCTGGCTTTACCAGAACTGCCAAAACTGAGATTCTCAACAAGACTGCCAGCATAAGGAAAACTTGGTGGGAGTCTAATTCCTTGCCTAGAACATTACTCATACCTGAGCATGGAATTACAATTCATAAATCACCTCATTGGTTGATGGAGTTCAGAGACAATAAAGGAGTCAGAAGATTTTTCATACTTGAAGACCAGCTTAAAATTGCTAGTAATGAAACTCTCAAGGACATGCAATCTAAGTTGGACATCAGTGAAGAAGATGAAGGTGAATTCTACAGACAACTCCAACTCCAAGTAGAGGAAAATGACAAGAGGCTAGGGAAGAAAACAAGGGATCAAAGGAAAAGAAAATAATCTGCTCAGCCTAAAGGAGCATCCTTGGAAACAATGTAATTCTTCAATTCTATCTCAGTACATACACTTTTGTAGCACTTTTGAATTTCTACTTGATTTCAGTTCATATATTTTTTAAATGTTTTGTTATCATCAAGTTAAACCCAAATTTATGCCTACATTTTTGGTAGACATAAATAGGGGGAGATTGTTAGGAATGTGTGTATTAGTTTGATGATAAGTTAAACAAAACACTTAAGTAGAAATCTAGTGTTTGTAGCCTCAACGGATAAGACCATTCTGGCTATCCGTTGATGGAGTAACTTTACTTAGAAATAAGTTTAGTATTGTAGCACATTTCAGTTTCTGTATTTAAGTTATAATTCTTAGATGTTGTGGGAAATTATGAGTCATGTTGACTACTAGTGGATATGCAAATAGGAGGGCTAATTGTAAATATTTCATGCCTTGTAATTTTGTATAAATGAAGTAGTATCAACTGATAAATTAAAGGCCTTCAACAGATGAGAAACAAAGCTCCAACGAATGTCTCTAAAGCTTCAACGGATAACATCCGTCAACGGATGAGTGCATCAACGGATAAAGCTTCAACTGCTAATATATCAACGGATAAAGCCATCAACGGATGAAAGCTTCAACGGATGATCAGTTCAATAGCAGTTGACAGTGACAATTCATAAGCTGACAGAAGCACATGGGTTGACAGAGACAATTGGAATGTGGTAGCCTCTTGGAGGAATCAAGAAAATGCAGCATTTCCATTCTGGTGCAAACAAGGAAGTATTCAAAGATTCATAGATTATCCTAGATTGCATTGGATAGAGAAATGAAGAAGAAACATGTGAAGAACCTTTTCAATTGTATTTGTACTTTTGTCTTCACTTGTAAACTTGGTGATATATAAACCAAGTTGCAGCTAGTAATTAGTGTGTGAATTTTCCAGAGCTATTTAGAAAAACATAGAGAGAAAATCATCTAGTTTGTACTAGGACGCAGCTGTGATCAATTCTTTGAATCACAGATTTTCTGAAATACACATCTCTGGTGGAACAACAAATCCACCAAAAAGGTTTTTAAAGCCTTTGTGTTCTTTATATTTGTGTTTTGAATATATATCTGTCTGCACCTGCTCAAAGCAATTCATACACAACTGTTCATCAAAATACTTAGCCTTTGAAACTGCTCAAAACTTGAAAAAGTTTTGAGATTTACATTCAACCCCCTTCTGTAAATCTCATTGTTAGTTCCTTGAGAATAACAGCAACTACTCGTCCATTTTTAGCAAGGCTGAAGCTCCATCGGAACTTCACTTTATTCGGGACTTCCTTGCTAATTCTAATATTGGGTATGCTTTGACCCAACCTGAAGCAATCTCTGGAACCCAAGTGTTGGAGTTTTGGAGAAGTGGAATCTATGATGATGGTGGTGCTCAAGGGTCCCCAAGTATTATCTTTACAACATGGGAGGATGAGCATGTCGTGATGTTAGCTACGATTCGTCAAGTACTGCAGCTGCCTGAGAATTGCGTTTATACAACTGTTGAGGAGCCAGTTCTTCAAAATATGATGGCCAATCTGGGGTATAAAAAGACATTGGAAAAGCTGGGTCAATTGAAGAGATCCAACATAAGGAGGGAATGGAGTTTCTTCTTTGACTGCATTATAAAGACCTTCGCCAACAAATCAAATTTTGATACAATCCCCATACTTAGTCAACAAATCGGGTATGCTCTCATTAATCAAACTGATTTTGATTATGCAAGTGTTATTTTAGGCTTTATTGGGGATGGGATGACAGAAGATAGGAATGCTGTCTATTTTGCTAGATTTTGTCAGCTTATCTATAGTGTTTGTTATTCTGATAAGCCCCAATTAGCTAGTGAATCACTTTCACCATTTAGACTAGCTAAAAGAGCTTTTAATGACTTATTATCTACTGATAATAAGAAGGCTGTGTTAAGACCCCTCCGAATTCCTTTATCTGTCAAATAGGCCTTAATAACCTATGATCCAGTTACATACACTGCATTATATCCTGATGTCCAACCATCTGAACCTCAACAATCAGCACCTACCACCACTACCCAAACACCTCCAACTTCTCAACCACAACCAAAATCTACCATTAGGACATCTTTCAAACCATCAACTCAATTATCTCAACCTGAATCATCAGCACATACTATCAGATCTTCATCTTCTAGGACAAAGAGGACAAAGTCTGTTCCTCAACCTCCACAAAAGAGAAGGAAGATGATTCTCAGAGATGAATCTGATAGTGATGAGGAAATAGTTGAAGCACAGGTTCATGCATCAGAACCTGTGATAGTTGAAGCTGAGAATGTTACTTCTCAGACATAAATAGTAGCTCAAAGTTCAGATACTTTGAAAAGAAAGAAATATGTAAGTTCTGTTACTGTTGAAGCAACTCTTTCATTGGCAAGGAAATTGAAGAAAATAAGGGCTAGGAGGTATTTGGCTAAGGCTCCATTAGAAGATACTGAAGATGCATAGGAAGGGGATTAGGAATCTCTGATCTCACAAGAACCGATTATCATTGAAGCCCTTCCAGCTCAAGCCAAAGACACTGCTACTGATACAGTTGTAACTCCTCCTGTCTCACCTATTAAAGCTACAGATGATGCTAAAGAACAAACTGACAACTCTGAAATAGATATTCATAATTTGAATATACCAAATGTTCTTTATCTGGAAGCTCCATCTACAGATGCTCAGCAAACTCCAACTCATTTTTCAATTATAAATGCTGAGATACCATTTACATCAACCACACCAGCTCTGGACATAAATTCTGATGTTCAGAATTTAGATGAAGCTGTTCCTGAATCTCCAGTTGCTTCACACACTGTTGTGTTGTCAGAATATAATGAGTCTTCCTCAAGTTCTGAAGACAGTGTTTCTGCTGAGACTCCAGTTCCTATACTAGGAAAGAAAGAACTGGTGAAGAAATTTGTTGAAAAGGAAGCACCTATTCCTTGGGAGGATACTCACAGAGGTGTGGAGTGGACCAAGAAGTGGAATGCCACTGATTTCATTCCAAGTTCTAACATTCTGACAGAGCATATTGCTAAAGCTGATGAGTTGCTCACAAATGCTGATTTAAAGACACAACTCAAGATCACTGCTCTATCTACCAAACATCTTCAAGGTCTACATTCTTCTACTCATGAAAAGGTTGATACACTAAAGGACCATGCTGGTAGGCTAGATTTACAGCTTAATCTTGACAAGAATAGATATACCAGACCTACTCTTGAGAAAATTGAAGCCATTGAGAAGATTCAAGAGAAGCAACAGGCCCAAACTGCTGAGGTCCTGGCTAACCAAGTTTCTCAGAAAGCTCAATTGGAAGAAATCCAATCTTCAGTTGAACTTCTTCTTTCTCTCTTACTTCCTGATGGTGCCAAAAAGGGGGAGAAGGTAGTTAAGTCCAAATGCTCAACTACTGAAATACTGAAGAAAAAGGATGATAAAAGTGATGACCAGGGAAACTCTGATAAGAGTAGAGGTCAAGGAAAAGTTCAAGGAAAATCTTCTACACATAACAAGTCAAGTTCTGATGCTGTGAATGCTAAAAGTCTGAAGTCAAGTTCTGATAAACAAAGTCTGATGTCAAGTTCTGATATTCCGATTCAGTCAGGATCTAAAGACTCTTAGAAGTTTTTACAAACTTTGAAGCTAAAGGGGAAGCAGACTACTATTTATTACAAAAATCCTAAAATCCAGACACTTGATGAGGAGATAGCTAGAAGATTATTTCTGAAACAAAATCCAGGAATGGATTTGGAAACTCTCAAGGAGGAAGAAGCTATGTTTGCTGTTGAGAAGACAAATCTTAAGTCTAAAGCTTCTGATGCAAAGAAACCTCCAAGGCCTAAGGAAAAAGGCACTCTGATCAGGGAAAGTCAAATTCTGAGACTTCAAAGTCCAAGACTAGATCACAAACTGAGATTGATCCTAAATCAAAAGGAAAAGAAAAGGTTGGTGAACCTTTAAAAATTGAGAAAAAGATAAGTTCTTCCATTCCAGTCTATCAAACTACAGTGCATGATGATAATTTGATAGAAGATGAAACTATTCCAATTCGGAAGAGAAGAAAAATAATTGAAGAATCTAAAACAACCTCTGACACTGCTCAAGTTGTTCAAAATAGAGAACAACAAGATACAGAAGAAACATCAAATTATGATCAAGTTAATTTGGAAAAGATGACAATTGCTGATAAGAAGAAGATGTTATGGAAGAAAGCTACTCTAGTTGAACCAGAATCCAATCTTATGATGAGTCAACTCACAACATTTGGATTGAGATCCAAGCAACCTAGAGATAAAGCTGGATTAGGTTCTGATGAAGAGAAGATACAAGCAGGAGTAGAAGTTATTCTAAGAGATCCTTTCATGTTGACAGACAAACCATATGAACAAATCAAACAAAAGCACCTTGACAAAGTGTTGTCTGCTCAAATTGTGATAGATGCTTATGATAAGGAAAATCTAAAGGAGAAATTGATTTTATTTCTCTATGATGGATTACTTACAGACTAGCTGATACTGATGTGCTAAAAAAGTTTGTAAGAGAACTTCAACATATTCACTATCTTCTAGAAGTAAAATATGATGTTACAAGAAGATGGCCAGAATATATTTTGAAGGCTATAAGAGATCTATTTAGAATCTCTGGTACAAAGACTTCTCAGTATATACCAATGATTACTGAAGATGATGGTAGAGAAATTCCTATGCTGAAGAATTCTGCTAAGGTGGAAGTTATTCTGAAAGGAAAATGCTTATGTTATAATGAAAACTCTTCACATCCTAGAGTTATCAGACTTGGTGATAGACTTGAAAGAACATCAATTCAAGCTCTCAGAACAACCATTTATCAAATTGGTGATAGTAAAGATGAAGAACTGATGCAGGTCAAAGCACAGTTAGTTGAATTTCTGAGGAAAGCTGAAGACAAGCTGGTAAGAGATTTCGTTAAGAATCATTATAGATTCAGATTGATCCAGTGAAGTTGGTAAAGCTATAAGGACTGTAAGTTGTAGTTAATAGTCTTATTAAACTCTTATTACATTTGAACTTAAATGTTTTTGACATCATCAAATCTATTAACTTGTATATTTTTGCACAATTTACAAGTTGGGGGAGATTGTTAGATATATTTGAGATGTCATGTCTAATATGTTTCATGTTTAGTTTTCAGATCTTAACAAACAGGAAATATAAGTACTTACTTGAATCAGTACTTACTGGAAGTCAGAACTTAAGGATATCAGGACTTAGATTATCATAAGATAAATATCAGAAGATGGATTTCGTAGTTGGATTACCAAAGACTCTTAAACAACATGATGCCATTTGGGTTATTGTTGATAGATTTTCAAAATCAGCACACTTCCTTCTAGTACGTATGACATATGGTATGGATCAGTTAGTTGAATTGTATGTCCAAAAGATAGTTAGATTGCATGGAGATAATTTCTGATAGGACGCTCGATTTACTTCTAAGTTTTGGGAAAGTTTGCAGAAAGCCATGGGTACCCGATTAAAGTTTAGTACTGCTTTTCATCCACAGTTAGACGGTCAAAGTGAAAAAACGATTCAGACGTTAGAGGATATGCTTAGAGCGTGTGTTCTTGACTTCTCAAGTTCATGGAATAAGTATGTTAGATATATTTGAGATGTCATTTCTAATATGTTTCATGTTTAGTTTTCAGATCTTAACAAATAGGACATATCAGTACTTACCGGAATCAGTACTTACTGGAAGTCAGAACTTAAGGATATCAGGACTTGGATTATCAGAAGATAAATATCAGAAGATGGATATCAGAACTTAAGTACGGGAGGACTAACAGTTAAGGAAGGAAGCTGATTTATAGGAAAGAAGATCGAGACTAATATAATAAGAAGATATGCATGGAAAGAGTTAGAGGACTTAAAGACTTGTATAAGATATATGATTTATATATTTTAGGAGACAGAATTATATTTCATATCAATTAGAAGTTATCTTGTAACTGTGTACTATATAAACACAGACATAGGTTTACACTATATGTGTTATCATTATTGAGAAGATCATATATTGTAACCTAGCAGCTCTCGTGATATTTGTACACCACTGAGAGAGAACAGTTCCATTGTAACAGATTTTATTATATCGAATATATCTGTTTACTGTTACTTGAGTTCGAAATCGATTTGATTGTATTCTACACTGTATTCAACCCCCTTCTACAGTGTTGTGTGACCTAACAAAGTACCTTCCACTAATAGAATTTTCGTACAATAATAGTTTTCAAGTGTCAATTGGTGCAGCTCCATACGAAATTCTCTATGGTAGAAAATGTCGATCTCCTATCCATTGGGATGAAATGGGGGAAGGAAATTATTTTGGCCTTGAGTTGGTCAGAGATACAACAAATGCGGTGAAAAGAATTGAAGAGTGAATGTTAGCTACACAGAGTCGACAAAAGAGCTACGCTGATCCAAAATGGAGAGATGTTGAGTTCTCGGTTGAAGATAAAGTATTTCTTAAAATAGCACCAGTAAAGGGAATAGTGAGATTTGGGAAGAAGGGAAAGTTAAGCCCCCGATTTGTTGGTCCGTTTGAGATACTTGAAAAAGTTGGAAAAGTAGCTTACAAATTAGCCTTGCCTCCATCATTAAAAAAGGTTCATAATGTGCTCCACGTCTCGTTGTTAAGAAAATATGTTGCCGACCCATCTCATGTGCTTAACTATGAACCTTTGGAATTAGGTCAAGATCTGACCTACATGGAAAAACCTGTACATATTCTTGATAGAAAGGAAAAAGAGCTTAGAATAAGAAAATTTCACTAGTAAGAGTTTTGTGGAGGAACTCGAAAATAGAAAAAAGTAAGTGGGAGCGAGAAGATGAAATGAGATCCTAATACCCATAATTATTTTAATAGCAAAAATTCGAGGACAAAATTTTAATAAGGCGGGGAGACTTGTATTATCCAGGTTTGACAATATAATAAAATATAAGATATTTTATATTATTATATTATTAGTTGAGATGAGTGTGAATTAAATTTATTGACAATGTGAGATATGTTTAAATTTTTCATTAATATAAGGGTGTTAGTATGCATATTATTGTCCCACATTGAGTAAAAATAAGAGGGGAACCTCTTCTTTCACTATATAATGTATGCAATATATTATGTTTAGTTTGTGTGCTAGGCACATGGCTTATTTCCCACATTGGTGAGAATGTGAGCAAATGAGTATCCTCAAGCTATAAATAAAGGCACATACTTGTGGCATGAACAAGTGTGCTAGTTTATTTAACTTTTAATATATTAGCTTTTGTCCCACATTGAGACAAAAGAATAAAGGTGCTAGCCATCTATCTATATAAGTAGATGGATGTGTTGAACTCTTTAACATATGCGAGTTAATAAATAACTTATTAATTTAAAATTTTCTTCTCTACTTCCCACATCGAGAAGAAGAGGAAATGGGTGACTGTCAACCCATTATATATAAACTCATCTCATGTAATAAGTTCAAGTTAAAATGGACTTGTGTCTTTGCTCTGTTCATTTTTGTCCCATATTGGGTAATATGAACGAAAAGCAATTAAAGTTGCCTTTATAAATATAGTGTGGCTAGTGCTTTAGTAAGTAATGTAAGTTACTCAAGTCATAATTTGGTGGGTTAATTAACCGATCTCCCACATCGAATTAGAAAAGGGAGGAGCAACCTAAGTTGGTTATAAATTAAGTTGAATGTTGTCAAAAGAGCTTATATTCCATACTCAATTAAATAATGTGGAATGAGATAATAATTTCTTATATAATATCCCACTTGTTATAAATAATGGTAAAATGGGTTTATATAATATTTGATCATGAAACTCTATATTTTTCCAAGGAACTTTTATACTTACTTGGGTCTTAACTAGTTTGTTGAGTTAAGAATAATAGACTCCCACATCGAAAAGATATGAAACCAATGAACCTATAATTCTTATATAAGTTGTAAGAGCGTTTGCACTAGAAGCGATATAGAGAAACTAAGTTTTTCCTCCCACATCGAAATGGTGTGGAAGTTCAAGGCTCAAGGAGCCTACTTAAGAATGATGGGTTTCAAGTGTTGAATAGAAACCAAGTGCGATTAGGACTTTGAGCATCTTGCTTGGTCCATGCAAAATCTTGTTGTCTTGTTAGGCCTTGGCTTCCAACACCCATAATGCTTAGTAAAATTAGTAAAATTAAAAGATAACTATAGTTGCCTTGTAAGATATAATTTTAAGGATCCCACAAGTGATTAAAAGAGTATAAACTTGTGTTAATAAAGTGTTGTGTTATGTTAATAAATGAACTAGAAAGCAAACTCTTGAAATGTTAAGATAAAAGCTATAGTGTTTCTCCTAAGTGTTTCAAGTTTTCAAAATCATACTAAAGTCCCACATCGATTTTGATACAAATAGTAGGTTGCTATTTATGTAGTACTTTTAACCTTACCTTTAGTACTTAGTTGCATTATTACTTAGTTGCAGAAATGAGTTGAGAGACAGAAGCATTGACTTTAAGTTGGTCACTTGTGTTTTATTCAGAGTAACTAAAATGTCCCTCATCGAATTAGTAGGTGAGTAGGGGCAAACTCTCATCTATATAAGTAAGGGAAGTCATCCCCTAGTAGAGAGGTAGGAATCAAAGTTAAGCTCAACTTTAAGGTAATTACTTATCTTTCTTTTAATTTGTGTATTTCCTACTTATTTTATTAAGTAATATTTTATAATAACATAAGTGGGTTATTAAATTAATTTAATATAGTAAGATTTGGATGATGATTTAATTAAGTCGACCAAAGTTATAAATTTATATAAGTGGCATAAAGAAGGATTTATGTACTAAACCAATTTGACAAAGAAAAACATGTATGGTGTTGGGCGATTGTAAAGGATTTTGAAAGGACGTATTTTGAGGATAGAGTTGGAAAGTTTGGACACGAGGTAAGTAAAGAACTTAACTGCAACAGAAGATTTATTATTTGAACCAGTATTTTGTGATTGTCAATTTTGTATTATTTTGTGATTATTGGAATGGTTTATAGTTTTGTAACTTTGTGTAAGTTGATATTGTGAAATTGTGATAGCATATGTTGCTAATTAGTTATGAGATTATGTATATGATCCATTGTAAAAGGTAAATATATATTGAATTGTGCCACTGTTATGAGGAGACGAGTTTATATTAAGCCTTTTGTAGGGTCGTAAGGGTAGCCCGTTACGGGTAGGCCAGGTTCGATTATCGAATATGAGTTGATCTTGCCTCCTCCATGTTGTTAAGATCTATGTAATCTAAGATATATGTGATCAGATACCACCGAGCAAGGCCGCCTTAGGTCTTGAGCTCGATGGGGCAACGATGGAATAAGGTATACAATGAGCCACTATGTTTATAATGGCGCCAGAGAAGGTTTCCCATGGGATATTATGTGATAAGAAAGCCCTGCAGGCAAATGTCGAATCGAATAGTATGCACTAAATAAATGTATCGAGATCATAAAGAATAAAGATATGAGAAAATTTATTTATACATGATGGATTAAATTTGTATGTTAGTTATCTTCTATTACTTTACTTACTGAGCGACATAGCTCATAGTTATCTTGTGTTGCAGGTAAGGGTAAAGATAAAAGCAAGTAGAAATGGGACCGAGCTGAAGCAGAACCTTGCTTGGATGATGTACAAATGGCTACTTTGAACTATGGGTTGGCCTATCTATATGTGTTACTATATGTCATCTAGTAATGACACGTTTAATAGTATGTTTTAAGTATGGTTTGTGTTAAATACTGAAAGTAGACTTTAAATGTGTGTAATCATATGGGGATTTGATGGACTTATGATATAAAAGAAAAATGGTGAAGTTTTTATATTGAGATGTGATATTATTGTAGTAGTTTCTTTTATTAGTATTCGGGTTTGGTCTTGACAGTATGACCACATATCACCCTTCTTTAGCCACCTCTTATTTCTGTAGGACAATCTTTCTGAGCCTTTTTCTGTGAGATGTGTGAAAAGATTGAGAGAAAAAAAGAATTTAAGAGAGGCAGGATCCAACCTGGAAAAAGGAGAGGATGAGAGATTGGATTTAATAATCCTTGCGAGGAAGCTCTGACTATTAAAAGTCATGAGATGTGTGGTATGTGGAGTAGTGAGACTACTTTAAAAGAATGGAGAGATTAAGTTTTATTTTCTATATGTGTGCAGGTGCTCAGAGTTCTAAAGAAACAGGTGCTGAACAACAGTCCGTTGAACCTCAAGTAAACTCTGATGTACCAAGGGCTATTAATCTCCCTGCAAGTCTAAGTTCTGATACTTTTTTACAGTCCATACATTCTACTATTCCACCACATGAGACAATCCCTGTTTTTGTTGAAAAATAGTCCATTTACTCTACTTTACCATCACCTGAGAAAATCCATATTGTTGTTGAAGATGTAGTAGCATAACAGTCCATTTATCAAGTTTCATTCATTTCAGAATCACCACAGCATTCGACAGGAACTGAGGTCCTTGAAGTTAATTTTAAAGCTTCAATTCATTTATCTACAATAATTAAAGATGTGGAGTTAACTGCTAAAGGTGTGGAAGCTTCTGAAGTTACTCGATTATATACTGCACCAATTTCTAATTCTATTCTACATGCTGAAGCTGGTGATGAAGTTCATCAATTAGTGCAAAATCCAGTTGCTATTAAAGAATCTAAAGGTGGTGAAGAAGCTAATATTTCTAATATTATTTTAGATCCTGAGGATGATTTGTTCTTCCCTGAAGGCATGCCTATGCATGTGAGGCAATAGAAAATGAAAGAGTTAGATGATAAGAAGAAGCATGATTATTTTAATAATCTCTGGAATGCTCATTGGAAAGATAATACATATCCTATTTCCAGAACACAAGTTGTTGCACATCTAGAAATAGCAGCAGAAGATTACAAATCCTGATATGGTGAATCATCTGAAAGCATCAACTCTAGTTTTCAGATCCTTACACACAGCTCATGTAGCAACTACTACTCAAATTAATCAGATCAAAGAATCATTGATTGCTTCAAAGCTGACTACTCTTCAGGAAATTTAGAAATAAATTTCACCAATAGTTGTCTGGAAAATTGCAATTGAAGCCAGTCAAGCTAGATTGGAAGCTAAATAAGCTCAAATGTCTGATCAACTTACAGAAGTACAAAATTTAATGGAGCTGATTTTCTCTCCACTGCTTGGTGATGATGCCAAAATGGGGAGAAGTTAGTCGTTCATCAAAAGCAATCACTAGATTTCAGTCTAGACAAGATGAAGAGAGTAAGAGGAATGAAATTAGAGTAGAAGATTTAATTGTGACTACTAAAATGCAACAATATTCAAAAGTCACAACTGCTGTTGATGAAGACAAGATATTCTGGAGATAGAAGTTGGTGTTGAACCAAGTCAATATCTTCAAACTCTGAAATTTAAAGGAAGAAAGACAACTTTGTTCTACAAGGATCCAAAGATTCAATTATTTGACTCTGAGGTGAGTAGAAGAATATTTGCAAAAGAAAATCCTGGAGTTGATCTTGAACAGCTAAGGTAAATGTAAGAAGACTTGAAGAATTCTATGAAGACATCAAGTGTTAATATTGCTGTTATTTCTCAAGTACTTTACGAAGATGATCCTTCTAACAGACCAACCAGAGGTATAGTTATAAGGGAAATCAGTCAGGAAGAAGATGAAAGATCTCTTAGATCACAAGTTTTTGGAATAGCTGATAAGAAGCTTAAAGGAAAAGAGAAGATAGAAGAAAAGTCAAAGATTTCGAAGCCTAAATCCAAAGCTGTTGCAAAAAAGAAATAAGTATCTAAGGTATCTAAATCTCAAACACTGATAGATCCAATCTGTACAGTAGTTCAAGCTCATGATACTGAAGAAAAATGTGAAGAAGAAGAAATCAGCCAAACTCACCAAAGAAGGAAGATTTATGGAGCTAACTGGGCTGATGAACTGAAGTTAACCTCTGACATTGCTCAAGTTAATGAAGTAGTTCATAATGAAGAGTGAAGTCTGATATTCACTGAAGCAAGATTGAATATGCATACTTGATTCCTACGTTTAGATAGTTTTGACATCATTAATTGGAACTTGTCCATATTTCCATAATGAACAAGTTGGGGGAGATTCTTAGAAACAATTGATTATATCAAGTAGAAACTATCAGAAGTTCACTTCAGAACTTATATATCAATGGAAGATGATGATGTCAATGGATGATGATATCGACGGATGATGATGTCAACATATGATAATGTCAACGGAAGATAAAATCAGTATTTGTCACATCAGTTGATCTTCGATAAGGAAAAGGAAACAGGAACTCAAGGCGGTGAAGGACTTTATCTCATAAGCATTGTATAGGTTTCCTTATTGTTGATAGAATAGGATTCCTTATATATTGTATAGCTGTGCTCTATATAAATCATAGATTAGGTTCATGCTATATACATTGCGACATTGTTATATCTTTCACATAACATAGCAGCTCTCAAGGATAATTGTTCATCCTTTCGATAAAGTACGTTTATAATAAGTTTTTATCAGTTTATATAAAAACTATTGATTCTGTTGAAGCTTTGTCGAATAGATTGTGTTAACTGTATTTAGCTCCCCGTTACAGTTGATTAAGGGCCTAACAACTTCTTATGTAATTTAGTAGGTTTCCCCTACTTAAGCACAAATATAATTGTTAGGAAGACAGTAGTGCCAACATCTCTATATGCGTGTCGTATATGTTTAAACTATTTCATGAGATAAGCCAGATAAGAAATAATTTTAATTATTTATGTTTATTTCTCCATAACACAACATGCGACAAGTTTGAGGTGAAAAGAAATATTACGTAAAATAGAACCGGAAAGTGAATTATGGAAGTCCAAGTTATCCGGTAAAAAATGTTTAATATAACAAATTCGATAAGTCCTGAAAGTGAAACTGGCCTATGAAAATGATGTGGCTATATGGTGTAAATCAGCAAGGAATATATTAGTCCAATAAAGATTAGAGAGAGAACTAAAATCAGTTGCTTCTTTTTTATATAGATTTTGGTAGTCGTTGAGTAAAAGAAAAAAATAAGTTGTGGGAGTGATAGACAGATAATAACAATTAATGGGATAATGGGAGAATTGTATTTTAGCCATTTATTAGCAGATAAACATACTTGTAAATTTTTAACTAATATTTGTTTCATATGATTTTTGAAAATAATGTTTTTATAACATAATTTAAGTACAGGAGAACAAGAGGGTTTACAAGTTTTAAATTATCTTTTCCACCATTTACATGCTTATTCTTCATTTAATCTTTTCCAGAAGCTTTGAACTATATACTAAGTCTTTCATATTATCTCGCTACCTGCATCTTATTTTCTTCTAGACAACTGACCACATTATTACAACTTTTTATTTCATACAGACCAGAACCTTCCTCACTGCAAAATCTATTATGAGAAATGAAACTTGCAATTACTATCACTTGATGTACAGTTTTTGTGTGCATATATTCATATAACCTTTGGTTTATTTAATAATTATGTTTCTGGAGAGTTTAACTTTCATTCTACGATCTTTGAATTTGTTTGATAGGTGCAACAAGCTCCACTCACCAACAAAACATCTACGTTACTCTTTTAAGCCCAAACTTGCAAATTACGCCTTCAAGGTCTTCACAAACTGGTCAAATGTTTTATTATTTATTTAAAAATAATTTGATTAATATATATTGATGATGTAAAGCATGTTCGAAGTAAAACCGTCACTAAAAATATTATTTTGATTTGATTTAAATTTCTAAATTATTGAGAAATAAATTTAAGCAACAAATTACCGTGATCCGATTTTTTTTATAAAATTTAACATATGATAGTGTGCATTATTATTTCAACATCCTTTCCAATTGATACCTTTTCATTATTATACATATTTCTCTACTTTGAATATACAAATTGAGAAATAAATACATATATTAGGAGAAACAACTAATTTTGTTTCTTTATAATTTAATATTTATTTCATCGATAATTATAATTTTGTATTTGACATGCTACGAGAGTATAGTAACTCCGTTGTGTTATGTTCTTTAATATTAGAGTATTGATTATATAATGCAACGAATTATAATATATACATATTTTTTATTACACCTTTATAGTTAAAACTTTCGAGGGGTCGTCGAAGACGACACCGGGAAACCGCCAATAAAATATCTTATTTTAATTTAAAATTATTCAGAAATATATTTAGGCAAAAAACTAATATGATTTAATTTTTGTAAAATATAATAAATGAAACTCTATATCATTAATTTTACATCCTTTTTTGATTCTTACTTTCTCATAAAATATGCATTTTCACTACTTTAAATACACATATTGAGAAATAAATATATATTTAAGAAAACAATTGATTTATATG
This sequence comes from Apium graveolens, assembly GCF_009905375.1. Classification (NCBI taxonomy): domain Eukaryota; kingdom Viridiplantae; phylum Streptophyta; class Magnoliopsida; order Apiales; family Apiaceae; genus Apium; species Apium graveolens. The sequence goes on from NC_133657.1 coordinate 51,890,822, forward strand.
AGTTTTGTAAAATATAACGACCCAAATTGTGCATCATTAGTTTCACATTCTTTTTTAATTCATACTTTTTGTTAAATATACATAAAAAGTAATCAACATGCTATATTTTTATTTAATAACTTTGAAATTAATTTTTTTTTATTTTATACCTTTTTAGTTGCATAATAAGAGGCGTCTTATATCTTAATTTTATATTATTCCAATTTCAGTATTATTGTATATCCTCTATTATACTTTTTAGTTATAGAATACGAGGTGTCGTCGAATATGAAGAAGAGAAACTATCAATTAATATATTGTTTTATTTTAGTTAAAATATTATTCTATATCCTCTTTTATACCTTTTTAGTTGCAGAATATGAGACGCCGTCGAAAATGACGCTGAGATACTGTCAATAAATATCTTCTTTTGATTTTATTTTAGTTTCAAAATTATTGTATATCCTTTGTTATAATATTAGAAATGCTAGGTACCCAAAATTTAATACCAAACCATTCAAAAATTTCATGTGGCAGCTGTTTATTGGTCACGGAATAATTAAATAAGATGTACCTAATGCATTCACATCAATCCTCCCAAATAAAATAGCCTAAATTGTCACTTCACCAATGACACATCATTTTAGAACTCATTTTTAAACCAATTTTGGGTACCTAGCACTACATTTAAAATATTTAGTGATAGAAAATGAGGCGGCGTTGAGAAACTGTAAATTAATATTTTATTTTAGTCTTACTCCAGTTTCAAAATTATTTTATATATTCTTTTATATCTCTTTAGTTGCAGAATACGAGGCGTCGTCTGTCAATAAATATCCTATTTTGATTTTTTTTCCAATTTCAATATTATTGTATATATTAGATTATACCTTTTAGTTATAGAATACGAGGCATCGTCGAAAACGAAATCGAGAAACATTCAACGAATATTTTATTTTTATTTTATTCCAATATCAAATTTATTGTATATCCTCTTTATATATTTTTAGTTGGAGCATACGAGGCGTAATTTTCGACGATGTCGAGAAACTATCAATAAATATCTTATCTTGATATTATTCCAATTTTAAAATTATTGTATATCCTCTATTATACTTTTAAGTTATTGATTACGAAGCATCATCGAATACGAGAATGAGAAATAATTAATTAATATATTATTTTTACTTTATTCGAATTTAAAATTATTGTAATGTTAGATATATTTGAGATGTCATGTCTAATCTGTTGTGTTTAGTTTCAGAACTTAATATCAGAAGTTACTGGAAATCAGAACTTACTGAAGTCAGAACTTATATCAGAACTTAAGGCCGTCAGAATTTATATCAGGACTTAAGTGCGGATACTTCAGATAAGGAAAGCAGCTGATTAACAGGAAAAGATCGTGACTAAAACAATAGAAGATATGCATGGAGAGTTAGAAGACTAGAAGAATTGTAGAAGATATCTGATTGATATATTTTAGGAGACAGAATTATATTCCATATCAATTAGAACATATCTTGTAACTGTGTACTATATAAACACAACTTAGGGTTTACACTATATGTGTTATCATTCGCGAGAAAGATTATACATTGTAACCTAGCAGCTCTTAGTGATATTGTACATCACTGAGAGAGAACAACTTTTCTATTGTAACAGAGTTTATTATATTGAATATACTTGATTACTGTTACATACTTGTGTTCGAAATCAATTTGATTGTATAAACACTATATTCAACCCCCTTCTATAGTGTTGTGTGACCTAACAAGTGGTATCAGAGCCTTTCTGTTAACACACATACAGTAAGATCCAAACAATCAATCATGTCTGAAGAAACACAAACTCGAACTAAGCCCACCAAAACTCAAGATACTCAAAACACTCAAACTCAAAGTCGATATGAGACTATTAGGGTTCCCATACTAAGACCATATGAGTATCCCATATGGAAAGTAAAGATGGCTATGTTTCTGGAAGCTACAGATCCAGAGTACCTTGATAGAATTAATGAAGGGCCATATAAGCTTACCAAGCTCTCTGTTGCAGTTGCTGATCAACCAGCAAAGACCATACCAAAGGAGAAAGGTGAATACACACTTGAAGATATCTCATCTATTGCCAAGGATGCAAGGGTAAGGCATTTGCTGTATAGTGCAATTGATAATGTTATGTCAAATAGGGTAATTTGATGCAAGACTGCAAAGGAGATACGGGACGCTTTGGAAACAAGATGCCCGGGAACTGATGTAATCAAAAAGAACAGGAAGACTATACTCACTCAAGAGTATGCGCACTATGACTCAAAAGCTAATGAGTCATTAACTGATTTATATGACAGGTTTGCCAAATTCTTGAATGATCTGTCACTGGTGGACAAGGAATATGATCTTGAAGATTCAAATCCAAAATTCCTTTTAGCTCTTCCTGAAAATTGGGATTTGAAGTCAACTACTATAAGAGACAACTATGACCTTACTGAAACTACTCTTGATGAAATTTATGGTATGCTCAAGACTCATGAAATTGAGATGGATCAAAGGAGCAAGAGGCATGGAAGAATGTTAAGGACAGTTGCTCTTAAAGCTGAGGAGGAATCTCCTAAAGTGGTTGTCTCAATGAGGGGCAAAGGAAAGGCTCTCATCATAAACTGAAAGTTTATCTGAAGTGGATGTTGATGCAGAGATGATGTAACTGTGTGCTCTTATGATGAAGGGTATCACAAAGATAGCCTACATGAAATTCAGAAAGGGCAAGAAGTTTTCCAGGAAAGGTGGAAGTTCTGAAAAGAAGGGATTCAGAAAGTCTGAAGGCAAAGGAGGAAAGTCTGACAGAGGAGACAACTCAAATGTCAAATGCTACAATTGTGGTGAAAGAGGCCACATATCTCCTGACTGCAAGAAAGGAAAAAGTGATAAAGGCAAGGCACCTGTCATAAAAAAGAAAAGCTGGACAGACACTTCAGATTCTGAAGATGAGGTGAAGTATGCCTTGATGGAAAATGCTGAAAGCAGTCCTGAAACTGCTGAATTGAAGGTACCTCAAACAATTTTTGCTTTTCATACTGATGATATTATTGAGTTGAAATTATATCTTAAAACCATATTCATTAGTTTTAGAGATCAGACTTTAACAAATGAAAGATTAACATCTAAAAGTTTTGCTCTTAGAAACATAATGGACTATTTAGAAAAAGAGTTAGTTATGTTCCATCAAACTCAGAAAGAAAGAGATGATGCTTTGTATGTTAGAGATGAAGTGCTAAAACCGAATAAATCTCTTAAATCTGTATTAGAAATGGAAAGAGAAATCATCAAAACTTGGACTAACTCTAGCAGAACAACTCAGAATATACTAAGTAGTGGAAACTGGAAAGAGGGCTTAGGTTATGAAGATGATAAAATAGAAAAGGAAAATGTGTCATCTAAACCAAACTTTACCAAGAAAGCTGAAAAGTCTAAAGTTGATCATGTTAAGTTTGTAGCAAAAACAATAATGTCTGATTCTGAAAAGATGAAGGATTCTAGGACAGAAGTCAAAGAAAAGTCAACTTCTGATAAACTAAAACAGGGCAAACCAGCTTCAGTAAACATAGGTTTAATGACCAAGAAGCAGCTTAAGCATAAGCTGAAAGAAATTAGAAATGTGAACAAGGTAAATGAAGCTAGGAAAAATAGGAATAGAAAGGAAGGTATGAATAAAAGAAATAATTATATGCCTGTTCCTAATGCTCCTAGAAAGAAATGCTATAATTGTGGAAACTCTAACCATCTTGGTTCTTTTTGCAGGAAAAATAAAGATATAAACTATTTACCTCCTAGATCAGGAGTTAAGAGTCAGTCTGTTAGGTTTAAACCACAAAATCCTTGTTTTCATTGTGGGAGTTTATAACATTCCATTTATACTTGTAAGGAATATCATAGTTTATACTATGATTATTATTAAATAAAACCTTCTTTAAAGAAAGTTAGTGTAATTCCTTCTAGTGTAAAGTCTGATGCAAAGTCTGATATAAAATCTGATAAACAACATGTTAGCATAAACTTTAAAATTAAATCCGCTGCAAATGCTAAAAAACTTAAAAAGGCCAAAGGATCCAAGCAAGTCTGGGTCCTTAAAACGAACCAATAGTGGTCTTTGTGATTGCGGGGCAACAGGAAAAACATCGTAGTTCTGGACAGTGGATGTTCAGGACATATGACTGGAAATAAAGCCCTGCTATCAGACTTTGTAAAGAAACCTGCCCCAGGAGTTTCTTATGGAGATGGCAACATGGAAAAGACTCTGGGATATGGAAATATCAATATTGGGAATGTCATCATTGAAACAGTAGCTCTTTTCTCAGGACTTAAACACAATCTGCTAAGTGTGAGTCAAATATGTGACAGAGGTTATCATGTGGATTTCTTTGAAGAACACTGTGAAGTTGTAAGTAATTCTACAGGTAAAGTGGTTATGAAAGGTTACATACATGGTAACATTTATGAAACTTTTAACAAAATCTGATGGTTCTGCAATTTGTCTGTTAAGTAGAGCATCAATTAAAGAAAGCTGGAATTGGCACAAGAGACTCTCTCATTTAAATTTCAACAACATAAATGAGCTAGTAAAGAAAGATCTTGTGAGAGGACTGCCAAAATCAGTATTTGCTCCTGATGGCCTTTGTGATTCATGTCAAAAGGCAAAACAAAGAACATCTTCATTCAAGAGCAAAACCGAATTCTCCATTCTTGAGCCTTATCACTTACTACATGTTGATCTATTTGGTCCAGTCAATGTCATGTCAATTGCAAAGAAGAAATATATTATGGTTATAGTGGATGAGTTCACAAGATACACTTGGGTGTATTTCTTGCACAAGAAGAATGAAACTGCATCTACTCTAACTGATCATGTCAGAAAGCTGGATAAATTGGTCAAAGATTCTGTAAAGATAATAAGAAGTGATAATGGCACTGAGTTCAAGAATTCAATCATGGAAGAGTTCTGCAAAGAGCATTGAATAAAGCAGGAATTTTCTGCACCTGGACCTCCACAGCAAAATAGAGTTGTAGAAAGAAAGAACATGATTCTCATTGAAGCTGCACGAACTACGCTTGATGAAGCAAAGCTACCAACCTACTTTTGGGCTGAAGCTGTGAAGACTGCTTGTTTTACACAGAATACTACACTCATAAACAAGCATGGAAAAACACCATATGATATGGTGAAGAAAAAGAAGCCAAATCTGAAATACTTTCATGTATTTGGATGTAAATATTTTGTTCTTAAGACTCATTCTGAACAGCTGTCAAAATTTGATCTAAAAGCTGATGAAGGAATTTTTGTTGGATATCCACTTTCCACAAAAGCCTTCAGAGTCTACACTTTAAGAACAAGGGTTGTCATAGAATCTATCAATGTCTCTTTTGATGATAAAAATATTACTGGACTTGAAGATTTCAATGACCATGATCAACTGAGATTTGAAAATGAAGATTTAAATTCTGATTCTGTAAATTATGATGACCTAAATCCTGATCCTGTAAGTTCTGACGGGTTAAATTCTGATGTCATTGAAACTGTGGTAATTACTCCAAAGGAGAATGCACCTGTTCAGGGGGAGCAAGCTAATGATCCTACCACAACTCAAGACTCTCAAGAAACATCAGAACCTGTCACTGGCTCTTCAAGTTCTGATGAGCCAAATTCTGATAATTCTGGAAACTCTGATTTTTCAATTCCTGAAGGATCCAAATCAAATTCTGAAATTTCAGAGAGCATAACTTCAGGGGGAGTATCAGAAAATGCTGAGGGGGATAACATGGATCATGGGGGAGGATCCAGTTTCATAGAGATCAACTTCCATCTGCAAGCAAGTGGACCAAATCACACACACCTGACTTAATAATTGGAGATCCTGAAGCATGTGTCAGAACTAGAACACCAACATCAAATGAATGTCTCTATCATTCATTTCTATCTCAGACTGAACCAAAGAAAGTGGAAGAAGCTCTTCAAGATGCTGATTGGGTGAATGCAATGCAGGAAGAGTTAAATGAATTTGAAAGAAATAAAGTCTGGACCCTAGTGCCAAGACCAAGGAACAGATCAATTGTTGGCACAAAATGGGTGTTCAGAAACAAAAATGACAGTGATGACATAATTAAAAGAAACAAAGCAAGGTTGGTTGCTAAAGGTTACTCTTAACAGGAGGGTATTGACTATAATGAAACATTTACTCTAGTTGCTAAATTGGAAGCCATAAAAATCTTTTTGGCTTATGCTGCTCACAAGAAGTTTAAATTCTTTCAAATGGATGTGAAAAGTGTTTTTCTCAATGGAGAATTGGAAGAAGAGGTATATATTGAACAACCTCAGGGTTTGTAGATCCAAAATTTCCTAATCATGTCTACAGGCTTGATAAAGCACTTTATGGCCTTAAGCAAGCTCCAAGAGCATGGTATGAGATTTTAGCTCAATAACTTCTGGAAAGTGGATTTAACAGAGGCACAATTGATAAAATACTGTTCTACTTCAACCATGGAAAGGACTTACTTTTGGTACAGATATATGTTGATGATATCATCTTCAGTTGTCACACCCCCAACTTAAACAACAAAATAAATATAGCTATTACAATATTTTAAAAGAAGAATACACAACCAACTCCAAGATCTTACATTTTAGGGTTTGGAACAGCCCAACACTACCAACTATTTCATCTGATTACAAATACCGAGTCCTCACACAACTATTATTACTTATTCTACCTGAGCTCGAACATAAGCATCAGCATCACAGGTCTTACGGGCAGTTTGCTTGAATCTAACCATAGCTGCTAGCTGTAATATCAGGGTAAAGCAAGAAGTGAGCCAAATGCTCAACAAGTGCTAACAGAACGACACAAAACATAAATCGAGATATATTTTTAAGAATGCCAACGGAAAGACATAACTAATGATAACGAGAGATAAAACTATGTGAGATGGTATCATTTCGCTTGCATCAAAACAATCTTAAAATCATGTCTTAATCAAAATCATTTTATGACGCTACGGATTACAGCCGGTGATCAGCCGCGAAGTAATCCCGAACCTCGCTGGGTTCTAAAACATTAACGGGAATCCCTAGGCAACTTTTAAGCCTAATATAAGGGTGGAAAGGACTCGCGTCTCAGTCCAGATCCACTATTCAAAAAAAAAACATTTATCCCCCTTTGGGACTGAAAACCCATATTTTATTTATTTCAAAAGCTGATGCCGAATTGTAACAAAATCTCTTTTAACAGTAAATATTTTTATTAAGGGATTATAGATTAACTCGAATCACGGGAAATATGGTACTAAATCTCAGGGCCATGATTCACAAAACTTTACTCTATTAGGGTAACCAAAAGGTTTTCATATGTCAGAACTTGGACAGGAAAATATGGTGAGACTAATGGATAATATGAAGGGGTAATGCCAAACTGGGCTTAAAGCAATGGTTTCTCGTCAAGGTACAGGTGTTGGATCATTAAGAAGATAAGCTTCACGAATACTATGGGTGTTAAGGTAATGATCTCTAGCTCAGGATGTATATATATATATCAGAATTGTCAAGCTTTAGGATAGGAAAGAGGGTATCAATCAATGAGGAATCATTTTGGTAAGTTTCTGACTATCAGAGTTCAAGGTATGGTTCTATAGGGGTTCAAGTATCAGGATGAGATATCAATACTTAGGAATCATCAGCATATTAATCAAGAGGATCAATCAAGTAATATAATAACTCTTTATTTTATCATGGCATTTATCTATCATGAAAAGACTTTTGAACTAATTGCAATCCATACTCGAGGGTTCATGGCATTTCTATATAATTCAAAGATAAGCGAGAGATACGCTTGATTTAAACATATCAAAATGACTCAGGATAATTGCATCGATACATATGAACTGTTTATAGTAAATACGAAGGTCAAGTTGAATCACTTGCCTTGAGATAGGCTGGTCTGGTCTGACTGGTAGGAGCAACTGGAGCTTCACTCGACTTTTATGGCAAGTTTTCCCTCATCTCGAGATCCTACATAAATAATAATAATCCTCATTATAATATATTCTTACCATCTTAACCTATTTACAACCCGAAATTAAACATGGATGGCACTTAGGCCTATACGCACTTAATTTATATCCACCTTTATATTTCAAATGTACACACGTAGCCACATTATCACATATCGTATCTTAATATCAAATAACACCATAATGCAACACTAGGCTTGGATGATCTCGACTCACAACTTAAGTCACTTGGTCGCTAAACTAGACAAAGTCTTCAAATTTTGGCTTCCTAACTCGATGTGCCTTTCCTAAATTATCCAAAACCTATTGACCCTCACTTGTGCCTTTTGCTCTACTGACCTTATACTATCTTAAAACTATGGTGGTCGACCTAATACTCACTTCTAAGTGTTCTAAAACTATGTGATAAGTGAAAGTGCTCACTGGTGCAAATTTCAGAATGACAACTATAGTTTCTTGAGTGCATTAGACACTCTTAAGCTATAAGTTTTACTTCAAAACTTTTACACAAGACTCTCCTGACCTAAGGACATCTCACAAACTTGATATGGCTCAAGGGCCTGGCTTGGGCCTTCTTGGGCCTAAGCTAAATGTCCAAGGTTCCCCTGTTTTTTTCTGGGCAGAAAATGCCCTGACTTGAATTAACTTGTGACACATGGTTCTAACTCATATCCTATGAAATATGGTTGGAAAAACTTCTCTGACACTCCCTCTAACTAAGGCCCAATTGGGCCTAATGAGGGCCTACCCATGACATGGTCAAATCTCCCTATTTCTAAGTTGCAACAAAACTGTCCCCTGCTGGACAAATTTGGTTATTCTACTTGTGCACCTAACCAAATGACATGCAAACCTCCAACCAACTCCTAAAACCTTTTATATACTCCCAATACTAACTTCTGGTAGCTTGGGCCTCAAAGTGCACACCAATGACATGGTCAAAACTCACTCTAAACCTCAGGGTACTAAACTGATTTTCTGCAGAAACTATAACTCTCATTTCTCCAAGGTTTTGACTTGACAAACTCAACTACCAACAACCCAATACTCAAACCAAGACCTAAACATGGTATTCTACTGAACTAACTCCCTTATTCTCAAAATAACCTTGGTGAGATCATCCTTACGTATGGTACAATTATAGCAAAACAAGAGAATCTACACTTCACAAATCACAAATCTTCATGCTTTTGAAACAACAAGGTATGCATTTTTTTTTATAAAAGATAATCACGAATTATTACCATGCAACCCGAAGCATAAATCTATATTAACACATTATACCCACTGAAATTAATGCTCACTAACAAAATCTTTCCAAATGATCAAAATCTTACAACATTCTAACAGAAATCCTCATGCATGCATGCCTTCGGGTTTTTCAAACCAAAACAACACATTTTCTACATATATTCTATCATACAATTGACATGCAAGCCTAGCATAAGATATACCTAGATGATCACTTAGCATGCAAAGAGTTTTATCAAATTTTCACCACAAAATTCAAGTCATTATCACATAAACATGCAAAAATTGATCAAAACAACAAGAATGATTTCAAGGACCATTCATTCGGCTCCCATATGACATGGCCGAATGAAATGGATGGAAATGGCCATTAAATCATCAAGAGTTTCCTTCTCAAGACTTGGCATTTATCCATTCCTTGTAGTCCTCTCAAAAACAACCTTAAATCCATAAGAATCAAGATTGTATTTTGAGTTTCACTAAAACCTTTACATGCAACCCTTAAACTTAAACTTTCTACTCAAAAATCTTTGAAATATATATAGACAACATGTAGGGAGCAAGATTACTTGAATATAAGATGGATGTTTGAGTGAAAGAATGGAGAAAAGAAAGGGGATGGGGGCTTCGGCTATGGTGATTGCCGAGAGGGATGAAAAACCGAGAGGTGAGGGAGGAGGGAGGGAGGAGAGAGTGAGGGTGGAGTGTGGAGTGGGGTGAATGATCACAACACTTTGTACTTTGGGTTTTTATGATTTTGATTGATTGAAATAAGTGAGTGGAAATGAGAATTGACAAGATTAACCTTCCCACATACTAAGACCATTTTGCATGCAAGGACAAAGGAGTAATTTGGTTAGCAAGATGAGAGTTAGTGGGGTTGTAATTGTCCTTTTTAGCCCTTTAGTTGAATAGAAGAGAGTTTGCATACAAGGATATTCATGTAATTTGATAAATATGACAACTAAAATTTATAATGATTTATTTTTATAAAATAAAATACAAGTTCAAAAATTATGAAATTTATACCATAAAATAACTTGGATTTTTAGAGACTTTATAAAATCATTTTCAAAATTTGTGAACAAAATACCTTTTAAAGAAAATTTTTCCAAAGCTTAGAATATTCCTTATAAATCAATAATAAAGAAATTAAATAAACTCTTGCTTTGAAAAATCATATACTACATAAAGCAAATTTATAATGCAGAAATTTTCACTCACACTAGCGTACAATCATTGAATATATTTTTGTTTGACTTTAATATTATATCAAATCCACAAATAATATTACATAAAATGCCGGTCGTAACATCCTCTCCCCCTTAAGGGATTCTGTCCCCAGAATCTAAGAGAAAAGATGAGGATGCCGGGAACGCATATCAGACTCTAACTCCCAAGTCGACTCTTCGACCTTAGGGTTCCTCCAAAGTACTTTTACTAACTTTACTGACTTATTTCTAAGACTCTTTACTTGCCAGTCGAGTATTTTAACCGGTTGCTCCACAAATGACAGGTTCTCCTGAATTTCTACAGGTTCATATTCTATCACATGGCTAGCGCCAGGATTGTACTTCTTAAGCAACGACACATGGAACACATTATGCACATGCTTGACTCAAAATCTCAAAAGGACCTATGTATCTAGGTGCTAACTTCCCTTTCTTACCAAATCTCATCAACCCTTTTCTAGGTGACACCTTCAGCAACACAGCTTCGCCAATTTGGAATTGAACGTCCTTACGCGCTGGATCCGCATACTTCCTCTGTCTATCTTGAGCAGCAAGCAACCTTTTCTGAATTAACTTGGCCGAGTCATGCAACTGTTGTACCAATTTCGAGCCGAGAATTCTTCCTTCTCCTACTTCATCCCAACTTGTTGGTGATCTACATTTTCGCCTGTACAAAGCTTCGTATGGTGGCATGCCGATACTGGAATGATAGCTGTTGTTATAAGAGAATTCAATCAACGGCAAATGGTCGTCCCAACTTCCTGCAAAATCGATTGCACAACTGCGCAACATGTCTTCAATCGTTTGAATTGTCCTTTCACTCTGGCCATCAGTCTGCGGGTGGTACGCCGTGCTCATATTCAACTTTGTGCCAAGACATTCCTGAAATTGCTTCCAGAATCTCGAGTTAAATCGGGGATCTCTGTCTGAAACTATTGATACGGGTACTCCATGCCTTAGTACGATTTCGCGCACATACAGATGAACCAACTTGTCCAATGACGACTTCTCGTTTATTGGAAGGAAATGCACCGACTTCGTAAGACGATCAATTATAACTCATATTGCGTCATGCCCGGATTTCGTTCGCGGTAGTCCCACTATAAAGTCCATAGCGATATTTTCCCATTTCCATTCTGGAATCTTCAGGGGCTAAATTAATCCGCTTGGTCGTTGATGTTCTGCCTTTACTTTCTGACAAGTATAGCACTTCGCAACCCATTCTGCCACGTCTCGCTTCATATTTGGCGACCAAAAGTTCTTCTTTAAGTCTCGATACATCTTGGTGCTTCCCGGGTGGATTGAAAATTTCGAATTGTGGGCTTCATGGAGGATCTCATTCTTTAATTCAGGTACATGGGGAATCCATATTCTGGATGAAAACCTTAGTATCCCTTGCTCATCCCTTTGAGTATTAATCTCCTCTCTAGTTAACCGATTCTTCTCTTTTTCCATTACTTCCTCTTGACACTTCTTTATCTTTTCCACTAGTGTTGGCTGAAAGGTCATTGCACGACAAACTTCCTCGACTTTTCCATAAGCACAAAGTTCCAATTCCAATTTTTCGATTTCTTCAGATAACTCTTTTGATGTTATCATCATATTCAATCTCTCCTTCCTACTCAGAGCATCGGCCACTATGTTCGCCTTTCCAGGATGGTAATTTATCGAGCAGTCATAGTCCTTGATCAATTCCAACCATCTCCTCTGCCTCATATTGAGCTCTTTCTGAGTAAAAATGTACTTTAAACTCTTGTGATCCGTGTAGATTTCACACTTCTCTTCGTAGAGGTAATGTCTCCAAATATTGAGTGCGAACACTACGGCGGCTAGTTCCAAGTCATGCGTTGGGTACTTTAACTCATGCGGCTTCAACTGTCTTGACGCATATGCGATTACTTTACTGTGTTGCATCAACACACAACCCAAACCCTTAAACGTAGCGTCACTGAATATTACACAATTCCCTTTATCACTTGGAAGTACCAACTCCAGAGCTGTTACCAACTTCTGCTTTAGCTCTTGAAAGCTATCTTCACATTCTACACTCCATTCAAACTTTTGATTCTTTCTGGTTAACTTGGTCAATGGCGTGGCGATCTTCGAGAAATCCTTGACGAATCTTCTATAGTACCCGGCCAATCCTAGAAAACTTCGCACTTCCGTAGGGGTCTTTGGCCTCTCCCAACTCATAACTGCCTCAATATTTGCCGGATCCACTTTAACTCCCTCATTTCCAATAACATGCCCCAAAAATTGAACTTCCTTTAACCAAAATTCACATTTGGTAATCTTGGCATACAACTTCTCTTGTCGGAGTATCTCCAATGCTATCCAGAGGTGCTGCTTATGTTCTTCTTCCGACTTAGAATAAATAAGGATGTCATCAATGAATACCATGACAAATTTGTCCAAATACTTCTTAAATACTCGATTCATCAGATCCATAAATGCAGCCGGAGCATTGGTCAATCCAAACGGCATTACTAGGAATTCATAATGCCCATATCTGGTCCTGAATGCGGTCTTGGGAATATCTTCTTCTTTGATCTTTAATTGATGGTATCCCGATCTCAAATCAATCTTTGAAAAGCATTTTGCTCCCTTCAACTGATCAAAAAGGTCATCTATCCTTGGTAGCGGGTAGCGGTTCTTGATCGTTACCTTATTCAACTCCCGATAATCTATGCATAGACGCATACTCCCATCTTTCTTCTTTACAAACAGAACAGGTGCTCCCCATGGCGACGTACTTGGTCGTATCACTCCCTTATCCAATAATTCTTGTAGCTGGCTCGCCAACTCTTTCATTTCTGCTGGTGCCATCCTATACGGGGCCTTTGAAATTGGTTCCGTGCCTGGAGCAAGGTTGATCTCGAACTCAATTTGTCGATCTGGTGGTAAGCCTGGTAGTTCGTCGGGAAACACATCGGGGAACTCGTTAACTACAGGAATATCTTCCATGCTGGGGCTGCCTCTCTCTGAATCCACTACATATGCTAGGAACGACTCACAACCTTTTCTAAGTAACTTCTTAGCCTGAACAATTGTAAGAAATAGTTGCTCTTGCCTCTGCCCCTTAAATACTACCTTCTCTCCACTCTTCGTCTTTAAATACACTCTCTTGGTCTTACAATTTATCTGAGCGCTATTCTCTCCTAACCAATCCATTCCTAAAATTATATCAAACTCTCCCAACTTGAAGAGTATCAAGTCGGCTGAGAACTTATACCCCGAAATATCAATCTCATACCTTGGACAAAATTGATTCACAGGAATCTTCTCTTGGTTCGCAATTACCAGATTTACTACCTCACTCATAACCATTTTATCACATTGGAGCTTATCAACAAAAGATTCTGATATGAAAGATCTTGTGGCTCCCGAATCAATCAATACTTTAGCTTTGACATTATTGAGTAAAAGTGTACCTGCTATCACTTCAGAATTCTGAACAACATCCTTCATCTTTAGATCAAATGTCCTTGCTATTGCTTGCGGGGTTTGTGCGGGTGGTGGAGGTAATGCCAATACCTCGGCTGGCACACTCGCACTAGTACTTGCCACATTCATTAGAGCTTTGACTGGTCCGGTTGCCTTACACTCCCTAGCTATGTGTCCAGTCTTCCCACACTTGTAGCACGTAACTCCTGGCTTCGGCATCTTGCACTCATTTGCCAAATGTCCCTTCTGATTGCACCTATAACATGTCATGCTCAGCTTATTGCATACTCCGGGGTGCCTTCTTCCACAGTGCTTGCATTCCGGTCTCTGGAACCTGTTTTCTCCAACTTGCCCTTGGCTTGCCTGGTTGTTCCCTTTTGATTCTTGCCTTTTTGCCCAAATTTCCCTTCTTTTGAAAATTTCCGCCCTTCTGGAAACCAATCCTCTTTATATTCCGATCTTGCGAACTTCCGTCTTCAGACTTTTCTCCATAAAATGGAACCTTCCTCTTCTTGTTATACCTCTCTTTCCTTGACTGCATCCCATTATTCTCAATCAGAGCAGCTTTCTGTACTACTCCCGCATAAGTTTCAAGCTCAAACATAGCCACCCTATCTCTGATCCAAGGCTCCAATCCTTGCTGGAATTTCTTTGCTTTTTCCTCCTCAGTGCTGGTATACTTTGTCACAAACCTTGACAACTCAGTGAACTTCTTCTCATACTCTAATACAGTCATGTTCCCTTGCTTCAACTCAAGAAATTTTAGCTCCATCTGATTCTGCATGTACTTAGGATAATACTTGTCAAGAAATAACTTCTTAAATCTCTCCCAAGAAACCTGCTGAGTGACTTCCATAGCCTTTACTGATTCCCACCAATAGATGACTTCTCCCTTCAAGAAGTAAGTAGCATACGGCGTCTTCTGATCGTCTCCTAACTGTACCAACTCAAAAGCCCTTTCCATCTCCTTGATCCATGTGTTAGCTATCACTGGATCAGTGGTATCATGAAATGCAGGTGGATTCACATTCTGAAAAGCCTTGAAGGTGACAATTTGTCTAGATGGTACTGGTGGTTCAGGTGGTTGGTGTGGCTCACGGTTATCTTGGTTTTCAATTCGTTGTTGAAGAGTTAGTTGTTGTTGAGCTATAGCATTGGTTTGTTGTTGCAAGGTTTCCAGTAGTCGAAGAATATTTGGGTCTGTGGTGGAGGTGGTTGTTGGGTTCTTCTTTTTTGGAGGCATGATCCTGAAATAAGAGTTGTGTCAAAACATATATGAATGATAAAATGATTCGAGGGTATCGCATGGCATTCTCATTTACATATGGGGTCAAGTTTCCAAATTAAGCAATGATGATAAAAAAAAACATAAAATAACAGTTGAGGGCAAATGGAACAATAGCACATAATTATTGAAATTTTTAAAGGTCACAGTACATAGCATTGGGACATAGTTTGATTCTAGGAATAACAGGCTTATTTAAAGGAAACAACAGAAACAACTGGGGATTCCACAGAGTCTGACAGTACAACAACATGAAAGGTAAATGGAAAGAACTAAGGCTCCACTCCATCTGAACGGGGCTTGGTGGTCTTTTCCTCTCGAAGCGTCTTCACAATGCTCTGGAGCTCATCCGCCACCATCTGAATGACATACTGGCAGGTACGGTCCCGGTGCGCTGGCATCTCCTCAAGCTTAGTGTTGACGTACTGAACCAAGGTCTCAAGTCTCGCAGTCATCTGCTCCTTGGGCTTCCCTTCGTAGTTTCGGATGTTCGGATACACGTTCTTCAGTCGGTCTATCAGTCGGTCATACTTGCCCTAAAGCATGTCGAACTCGCGCCTCAACTCAGCATACACGGAGAAAGCAATAGTGTCGTCCGACCCAGAGGATGACGAGGAATGCGCCCTTTGCTGACAACCAATAAGAGGAGTATTAATAATAATTTACTTAACCTACTCTCTCGCATATTATCTATAACCTACACACAAATCCTATAACCTATTTGGGTTGTCCAGGGACTCTAAACCGTAGCTCTGATACCAAAACCTGTCACACCCCCAACTTAAACAGCAAAATAAATATAGCTATTACAATATTTTAAAAGAAGAATACACAACCAACTCCAAGATCTTACAGTTTAGGGTTTGGAACAGCCCAACACTACCAACTATTTCATCTGATTACAAATACCGAGTCCTCACACAACTATTATTACTTATTCTACCTGAGCTCGAACATAAGCATCAGCATCACAGGTCTTACGGGCAGTCTGCTTGAATCTAACCATAGCTGCTAGCTGTAATATCAGGGTAAAGCAAGAAGTGAGCCAAATAATCAACAAGTGCTAACAGAACGACACAAAACATAAATCGAGATATATTTTTAAGAATGCCAATGGAAAGACATAACTAATGATAACGAGAGATAAAACTATGTGAGATGGTATCATTTCGCTTGCATCAAAACAATCTTAAAATCATGTCTTAATCAAAATCATTTTATGACGCTACGGATTACAGCCGGTGATCAGCCGTGAAGTAATCCCGAACCTCGCTGGGTTCTAAAACATTAACGGGAATCCCTAGGCAACTTTTAAGCCTAATATAAGGGTGGAAAGGACTCGCGTCTCAGTCCAGATCCACTATTCAAAAAAAAACATTTATCCCCCTTTGGGACTGAAAACCCATATTTTATTTATTTCAAAAGCTGATGCCGAATTGTAACAAAATCTCTTTTAACAGTAAATATTTTTATTAAGGGATTATAGATCAACTCGAATCACGGGAAATATGGTATTAATCTCAGGGCCATGATTCACAAAACTTTACTCAATTAGGGTAACCAAAAGGTTTTCATATGTCAGAACTTGGACAGGAAAATATGGTGAGACTAATGGATAATATGAAGGGGTAATGCCAAACTGGGCTTAAAGCAATGGTTTCTCGTCAAGGTACAGGTGTTGGATCATTAAGAAGATAAGCTTCACAAATACTATGGGTGTTAAGATAATGATCTCTAGCTCAGGATGTATATATATATCAGAATTGTCAAGCTTTAGGATAGGAAAGAGGGTATCAATCAATGAGGAATCATTTTGGTAAGTTTCTGACTATCAGAGTTCAAGGTAAGGTTCTATAGGGGTTCAAGTATCAGGATGAGATATCAATACTTAGGAATCATCAGCTTGTTAATCAAGAGGATCAATCAAGTAATATAACAACTCTTTATTTTATCATGGCATTTATCTATCATGAAAAGACTTTTGAACTACTTGCAATCCATACTCGAGGGTTCATGGCATTTCTATATAATTCAAAGATAAGCGAGAGATACGCTTGATTTAAACATATCAAAATGACTCAGGATAATTGCATCGATACATATGAACTGTTTATAGTAAATACGAAGGTCAAGTTGAATCACTTGCCTTGAGATAGGCTGGTCTGGTCTGACTGGTAGGAGCAACTGGAGCTTCACTCGACTTTTATGGCAAGTTTTCCCTCGTCTCGAGATCCTACATAAATAATAATAATCCTCATTATAATATATTCTTACCATCTTAACCTATTTACAACCCGAAATTAAACATGGATGGCACTTAGGCCTATACGCACTTAATTTATATCCACCTTTATATTTCAAATGTACACACGTAGCCACATTATCACATATCGTATCTTAATATCAAATAACACCATAATGCAACACTAGGCTTGGATGATCTCGACTCACAACTTAAGTCACTTGGTCGCTAAACTAGACAAAGTCTTCAAATTTTGGCTTCCTAACTCGATGTGCCTTTCCTAAATTATCCAAAACCTATTGACCCTCACTTGTGCCTTTTGCTCTACTGACCTTATACTATCTTACAACTATGGTGGTCGACCTAATACTCACTTCTAAGTGTTCTAAAACTATGTGATAAGTGAAAGTGCTCACTGGTGCAAATTTCAGAATGACAACTATAGTTTCTTGAGTGCATTAGACACTCTTAAGCTATAATTTTTACTTCAAAACTTTTACACAAGACTCTCCTGACCTAAGGACATCTCACAAACTTGATATGGCTCAAGGGCCTGGCTTGGGCCTTCTTGGGCCTAAGCTAAAAGTCCAAGGTTCCCCTGTTTTTTTCTGGGCAGAAAATGCCCTGACTTGAATTAACTTGTGACACATGGTTCTAACTCATATCCTATGAAATATGGTTGGAAAAACTTCTCTGACACTCCCTCTAACTAAGGCCCAATTGGGCCTAATGAGGGCCTACCCATGACATGGTCAAATCTCCCTATTTCTAAGTTGCAACAAAACTGTCCCCTGCTGGACAGATTTGGTTATTCTACTTGTGCACCTAACCAAATGACATGCAAACCTCCAACCAACTCCTAAAACCTTTTATATACTCCCAATACTAACTTCTGGTAGCTTGGGCCTCAAAGTGCACACCAATGACATGGTCAAAACTCACTCTAAACCTCAGGGTACTAAACTGATTTTCTGCAGAAACTATAACTCTCATTTCTCCAAGGTTTTGACTTGACAAACTCAACTACCAACAACCCAATACTCAAACCAAGACCTAAACATGGTATTCTACTGAACTAACTCCCTTATTCTCAAAATAACCTTGGTGAGATCATCCTTACGTATGGTACAATTATAGCAAAACAAGAGAATCTACACTTCACAAATCACAAATCTTCATGCTTTTGAAACAACAAGGTATGCATTTTTTTTATAAAAGATAATCACGAATTATTACCATGCAACCCGAAGCATAAATCTATATTAACACATTATACCCACTGAAATTAATGCTCACTAACAAAATCTTTCCAAATGATCAAAATCTTACAACATTCTAACAGAAATCCTCATGCATGCATGCCTTCGGGTTTTTCAAACCAAAACAACACATTTTCTACATATATTCTATCATACAATTGACATGCAAGCCTAGCATAAGATATACCTAGATGATCACTTAGCATGCAAAGAGTTTTATCAAATTTTCACCACAAAATTCAAGTCATTATCACATAAACATGCAAAAATTGATCAAAACAACAAGAATGATTTCAAGGACCATTCATTCGGCTCCCATATGACATGGCCGAATGAAATGGATGGAAATGGCCATTAAATCATCAAGAGTTTCCTTCTCAAGACTTGGCATTTATCCATTCCTTGTAGTCCTCTCAAAAACAACCTTAAATCCATAAGAATCAAGATTGTATTTTGAGTTTCACTAAAACCTTTACAAGCAACCCTTAAACTTAAACTTTCTACTCAAAACTCTTTGAAATATATATAGACAACATGTAGGGAGCAAGATTACTTGAATATAAGATGGATGTTTGAGTGAAAGAATGGAGAAAAGAAAGGGGATGGGGGCTTCGGCTATGGTGATTGCCGAGAGGGATGAAAAACCGAGAGGTGAGGGAGGAGGGAGGGAGGAGAGAGTGAGGGTGGAGTGTGGAGTGGGGTGAATGATCACAACACTTTGTACTTTGGGTTTTTATGATTTTGATTGATTGAAATAAGTGAGTGGAAATGAGAATTGACAAGATTAACCTTCCCACATACTAAGACCATTTTGCATGCAAGGACAAAGGAGTAATTTGGTTAGCAAGATGAGAGTTAGTGGGGTTGTAATTGTCCTTTTTAGCCCTTTAGTTGAATAGAAGAGAGTTTGCATGCAAGGATATTCATGTAATTTGATAAATATGACAACTAAAATTTATAATGATTTATTTTTATAAAATAAAATACAAGTTCAAAAATTATGAAATTTATACCATAAAATAACTTGGATTTTTAGAGACTTTATAAAATCATTTTCAAAATTTGTGAACAAAATACCTTTTAAAGAAAATTTTTCCAAAGCTTAGAATATTCCTTAATAATAAAGAAATTAAATAAACTCTTGCTTTGAAAAATCATATACTACACAAAGCAAATTTATAATGCAGAAATTTTCACTCACACTAGCGTACAATCATTGAATATATTTTCGTTTGACTTTAATATTATATCAAATCCGTAAATAATATTACATAAAATGCCGGTCGTAACATTAGTTCTACAAATTCCAAATTTTGTGAAAGGTTTGCAAAGCTAATGCACTCAAGATATCAAATGAGTATGATGGGAGAACTTAGCTATTTGTGGGACTTCAAGTCAAGCAAAATGAAGAAGGTACTTTCATAAATCAATCCAAGTACACCAAAAATTTACTCAAGAAATTTGGAATACAAGACAGTTCAACTGCATCTACTCCCATGGCCACTGCAACCAAGTTAGATAAAGATACTGGATCATCAGTAGATATTACTAACTACAGAGATATGATTGGCTCTTTACTCTATTTAACTGCAAGTAGACCTAATATCATGTATGCTACCTATCTTTGTGCAAGATTTCAGGCTGATCCAAGAGAACCTCATCTAATAGCTGTAAAAAGAATTTTCAAGTACCTCAAGGGTACAGCTGATCTAGGATTGTAGTATCCTAGAGAATCAGATTTTAAGCTAATAGGTTACTCAGATGCAGATTTTGCAGGATGCAAAATAGACAGGAAAAGCACTAGTGGAAGCTGCCAATTTCTTGGAGGCAGATTGGTTTCTTGGTTTAGCAAGAAACAGAAATCAATTTCCACATCAACTGCAGAAGCAGAATATATTGCTGCAGAAAGCTGTTGTGCACAAATTCTTTGGATGAAGAATCAGTTACTGGACTATGGGTTAGAATTTTCTAAAATACCCATTTACTGTGATAATCAAAGTGTTATTGCTATGACAGGGAATCCAGTTCAACACTCAATGACAAATCACATCAGCATTAGGTACAATTTTATAAGGGAACATGTGATGAAAGGTACAATGGAATTGCATTTTGTTCCAACAGATCAACAACTAGCAGATATCTTCACAAAACCACTATATGTAGCTACTTTTACAAGACTGGTAAATGAACTTGGAATGGTTTCAGGTTCTTTCTCAAAATCTGTTTAGTTTTTATTCTAATGCATCAAACTTTGTGATCAGTGTTTACAGATTGTCTTATCTCCATGTAATCTGTGCTTAAACTGTAATATATTAAATACTGATTTTTATCTGATGTGATTCTATATACTCTGATAGTGTTTTGAATGTTCTGTGACTATTCACTCCAATGAGGATTAATTGTTAGATGCTGACATAGTAGTCTTTAAAAAAATGTTATCCCATGTTTGAATTTGTTGTTTATGTGGAAATTCATTAACACAAGAAAATTCTGATTTTGACCTTAGTCAAATTTACTTTGTGTATCTTATTATTAAGTCACAAACTAGATTCTTGCTTCTTATCTGTCAAATTCTGATGTCAGTAAATCTTAAGGATGAACTACATGCTTGATAAGCCTCACTTATCTGAAGAAAAGAAAAGAAAAGAAAATGTAAGTCAGGTACTCCTTTGAGATCTAGAGTAAATATGTGAAAGGGAATACCCAAGTACATTGCTGGTATTAAGTTATATGCATTAGAAAAGCAAATAAATTTTTCTTGGTGACTTTTCACATTCTCTGATTACTGAAGAAATACTCTGATAATAGCATAAATTCTGATAGCAGTTGTGACTCATTTACACTGAGAAGCCACTGTAAAGAGAATGTCAAAAGATGCATAAAATGAGCACAAATAGTTGAGGTGGACTCTTGCATAAATTTATTCTATAGTAGACTTCAAAATTAAAGACAAATTTTAAGCACTTTTCTTAGTTATGCCTTATTTCTAAGATATACTGAAGTTTATCAGACTTTAATCATTATTTGATCATTTGCAAATGCACACATTCTCACTCCATAGGAATGATGAAAATTATTATGGTGATTAAGTTGTTTATGACAATCAGTTAAGTATTATTTGCATAAATTCTGAGGACAAGTTCTGATGAAAATTCTGATGATTAAACTCTGAAGAAACCAGTCAGTATTTGTGTGAAGAATCACAAATACAAACATTCACTTTTTGAGTACTGAAGCCATTTTCTGATGACCATTAAATTCTGATAATAGTCAAGTTCTGATGCAAATTCTGATGGAAACTCTGATGCTTACGTGGTATTATTTAATTACTTGACTTATTTGTGGCTTTTACTGTAATGGTCATATTTATCATAAAATAATTAAGTGAGAGAAAAATAGTGATAATCATTTGGTTTATGGGTTGCGTGTTTGTTTTGAAAAACAGCATGTGAGCAATAATTACTGCATATTTCCCGTGCCCACTAACCACTATTTTGACTATTTACTGCGTGACACGTGTCTAATGTCGGTTCTGCTTCAGAATTTAACCGTTGTAATTAGTGGGTATATAAATATGAGAGTTGAAAAATTTTACAATCTTTTACCTACTTTTCTTATTCTCTAATCTCTCTTATTTTCTCTCTCTCTAATATTCTCTGAAACTATTTTCTAACATGCATTTTATCAAACACCTTCTATACACACATTTTCTCACTTATTTCTTTATAGAAATGGCACCCAAAGATCTAATCTATGATGGAGCCAAGTTTGTTCCTAATAATTACGTGGCTATTCTTTCTAAGGACGGGGCTCCTTCAGAACTTCATTTCGTCCAAGACTTCTTGCTCGAAGTGAAATAGGCTATGCACTGACCCAATCCCAGGTTCTTTCAGGAAAGCAAACACTGGAGTTTTGGAGGTCAGGTGTTTATGATGATGTGGAAATGATAGGTCCCCAAGTATTATCTTTACAACAGGGGAGGATGAGCATGTGGTGACTTTGTCAACTGTTCGACAGGCATTACATCTGCCAGAAAACTGCACTTTCAATTCAACAGTTGAGGAGCCAGCTCTTCAAAAAATGATGGCAAGTCTGGGCTATAAAAAGTCTTTGGAAAAGCTGGGACAATTGAAGATACCCCACATCAGGAGGGAGTGGAGCTTTTTTTTGACTGTATTACAAAAGCTTTCGCCAACAAGTGCTCAAACTTTGATACTATACCCATAATGAGTCAGCAAATCGGGTATGCTCTTTTGAATCAAACAAATTTTGATTATGCAAGTGCTGTTTTGAGGTTTATTGGTGATAGAATGAAAGAAGATAGAAATATAGTCTATTTTGCTAGATTTTGTCAACTTATTTATACTTTTTGTTGTCCTGATACACCACAAAATTATAGTGAGACAATTGACCCTTTTAAGTTACACAAAAGGGCTTTCATTGACTTATTATCAGTCAAACAGTTCTTAGTAAATTCTGACCCGTTCACATATAGTACCATATATCCTGATGTAGCACCATCTCAACCTCCATCAGCACCCACAACCAGTACACAACCACCTCAAACTTCTCAACCACAACCACAACCTACCATCAGAACATTATTTCCAACCCGCACAATCATCTCACCCACAACCATCTGCTACAACATCAAGACCCAAACCTATAAGGGAAAAATCTGTTCCTAAATCTCCACTAAGGAGAAGAAGGATGATACTAAGGGATGAGTTTGATGAAGAAGAGGAGCAAGTCCAGGTTCATGCATCAGAACCTGTGACAGTTGAAGCTGAAAATATGATTTTTCAGAAGGAAATAGAAGCTGAAGGGTCTGAAATACAAAAAAGGAAAAGATCTACAAATTCTGATGCAGATCATGCTTTTCTACCATCCAGGAGATCTAAGAAACAAAGAGCAAGAAGGAATTTGGCACAACCTCACTCGGAGGATACTCAAGAAGCTGAGGAAGGGGATCAGGAATCTCTGATATTATCTGAACCAATTGTCATTGGAGCCCTTCCTCAAGCTAAAGACACTGTTCCAGACACAGTGATCACACCTCCTGTCTCTCCTATTAAAGAAACAATAGTTGAAAATTCAGGATTAAATCCTGAAATTGACATCCACAGGCTGAGCATTCCAACTGTACTCTATCTGGAAGCTCCAACTGCAACTCAGCCATCTACTGTTACTTCTCCAATATTATAGGTTGAGTTACCATCTACACCAATTCTGGATCTGGAACCTGAAGATCAGAATTTAGATAAAGCTGCTACAACATCTCCTTCAGTTACACACACTCTTGTATTATCAGAAGATGAGGAGAGGTTAGAAAGTTTTGGAGATAGTGCTCTAGTTAATGCTCCCATTCTTGGAAAGGAGGAACTGCTTACAAAGTTTGTTGAACAAGAAGCTCCTGTTCCTTGGGAAGAAATTCACAGAGGAGTTGAGTGGACCAAGAAGTGGAATGAATCTGATTTCATTCCAAGCTCTAAAGTTCTGACAGAGCATATTGCAAAAGCTGATGAGTTATTGATAGACTCTGATTTCAAGCACCAACTCAAAGTCATAGCTCTAAGTAATAAAAATCTTCAAGATCAACACTCCATTATTCATGAAAAAGTTGAAAAACTTCTGGAAAGAGCTGATAAGCTGGATATGGAGATCAAGCTAGACAAAAAGAGGTTTATCAGACCTATTCATGAAAAAGTTGAAGCTATGGAGAAGGTTCAAGAAAAGCAACAGGCCTTACTGAGGTCCTGAAGAATCAAACCTCTCAACAAGCTGAACTGAATGAAATTCAATCTTCAGTAGAACTTCTTCTTCTTCTCTCTCTCTCTCTCTCTCTCTCTCTCTCTCTCTCTCTCTCTCTCTCTCTCTCTCTCTCGTACTACCAGATGATGCCAAAAAGGGGGAGAAGGTAGTTAAGTCCAAATGCTCAACTAGTCACATACTGAAGAAGAAGGATGATAAAGGTGATGACCAGGGAAACTCTGATAAGATAGAGGTCAGAGTCAAGGTCAAGGAAAATCTTCACAGAAAGTAATTTCTGATGTTAGGAAATCTTCTACACAGAAGAAGTCAAGTTCTGATGTTGTGCATGCTAAAAGTCTGATGTCAAGTTCTGATATCCTGATTCAGTCAGGATCTAAAGACTCTCAGAAGTTTTTACAAACTCTGAAGCTAAAGGGAAATCAGACTACTGTCTACTACAAAGATCCTAAAATTCAGACACTTGATAAAGAAATTGCTAGAAGATTATTTCTCAAGCATAATCCTGGAATGGATTTAGAGAATTTAAAGGAGGAAAAATATAACGACTCGTACATTTCTGTATTATTTAAATGTATAAATATTAAATAATTAAATAGATAAACTATGTGTATGGGTTCTGTCCACTGGATATTATCTTTGTTAATATTATTATTTATTATGTGTGATTATTGGTGTTCGAGGATCAATTGTGTAAATAGTTGTGACTCTATGTTATTTTATTTTTATAGTTAAAGGTGATTTTATTTAAAAATTATTTCCATAAATATTTGGATTGTCTCTAAAATCATTTTTATCGCTTTACAATTTTATTTATTATTTTTAGGAGTTTATAAAATTTAGAAATCAAAATTTTATTGTTTATTTATCTTTAAATAATTTTCTGATTTTATTTAATTGTAAAATCCGTATTTAATTCTAAAATTCTTCAAAAATTACGAAATTCATAGGTTATTAGGTTTGGATTATTTCGAGAATTTTAAAATTTGTTCGGAAATTTTTGGGATTAATTTGACCCGCGTGTCGTTTCGTTTTATCGATAAATACGGATATGAGTTGCATTTCAAAAATTGGTTAAAAATTATAAACAATTTAAATATTACTAGTTTTATTCACTTTGGGATTTTTAAAACTATTTCCGTGAGTTTTGAAGTATTTTATCGGCTAAACTCTCGTTAAATTCTCAAATTTGCGATATTTGGATTGAGGGTTGTTCCGATATTTGAGATATTCTCGTTAAATCTCTCGGTCTCAGTATCTCTTCCTAATCTCTCTACATATCCTTATTTCTACCTCTACTTTCCCCTCCTTCCCTTTCTTCTTTTGTATTGCTTCGGGTTACCCTGTTTCCATCTTTCCGGCCGTTTCGGTAAGTTGTCGCCTGCTCCGGCGGGCTTGGTGACTTCGGTCTCGCTTCTGTTTGATTATGCATATGTATACGCATATATTTGTGTAGATGTGTGTAATATGCTTATCTATTGCCACCTCCTCTTCTTTTTTGTTCCGGTGCCGCTGTACTCCGGTGCCGCCTTATTTTGTTATCTGAGATTGCATACGCGCCTGTCGTGTGTGTGATTATTTTGGTTGCCTGCGTGTGGTTAATTGTTGGTTATGAATTTGGTAATTTGATTATCCTATTTTTGGGAAATTCGAGTTATTTATTTAAATTTCTGTGAATATCTCGGTTGGATATTGTGATAAATGTGGAATTAATAAATTGTAATTATTCAAAATTTAATCGGTGAATATTCGCGTTGGAAACCCAATTTATACGGGTACCCGCGAATTTTTACCGCCGTCGGCGATGAGCTTCGGCGAGCCGACGGTGGACGGTGATGAATATTTCTGAGTCCTTTGATTTAAAATACAAAATACGAATTAAAACATAAAAACACGAATAATAATGATTAATAATTGTATTTAAGTTATATTTGTGAATTTGCGAATTTCCGTTGTTGATTGAAGTTGGTGGTTGAAATTGGGATGAGGATTGATTGTAGTTGTGATTGATTTATGTTAGGGCGAAAACACGCGCTAATATTCACGCAAGTATACGCGTTCGCAAGTAATATAGAATATTTTCTAGTTCGTTCCCTCAGAGACTCAGACTAAATTATTGTCTAATTTAAACTCACTCACCAATGTATGATTACTTCTCAATGTTAAGACACTAACACTTAAACTTGTTGATTAAATATTAACTATAATTAACTACTTAATTAATCACTTAACTAACATTTCAATTTATCAATAATAAAACACTCATGAGATCACAACTTCATTATTACTTCCTTTTATAGCCATTGTTATTGCCTTTAGCATGTGACATTGATGATATTAATCGAATAACACGAAACTGATAAAAGCCAACTTTCATTGTACTAATACCATTTTACCAAGCATCCACAATTAAGATAGAAGTTGAATAGTCATCAATTATGTTGAGTTCCTATATGTCTACAGAAATTGACAACACAACGATTTAAGCACAAGTTATTCCTTTTGATTACATAGGGCAAATAAAACTGTTAGAGTTACCCACTAATCATGCACAACGTACATGAACCTATACTAGCATGGCAAGTTCTAAATCTCAAGATCCACCGTCGCTTCACAAGAGATTAACACCCTATCTTATATGTTCGCGACGCACATAAGACGAATACGCACAACCAATACTAGATATCATGCAATCATCACACACTAAAGTATTAAACGATTAACTAAAGAATTCCATAATAAATCCGTTGCAACCTCATGATCACGATTAGCCCATAATAGAACTTATCGTCATCATGGGTTCGTATGAAATCATGATAAACAAACACAAGAAAATAATAACTAAACTAATTATATTAAAACAGAGTACGTCACAAGAGTAAATAAGTTCAAAGCAAGAAAACTAGCATCCAACATTACAACGAAACAAGAATCACAAGAAGATATGCTTCCTCTTCGTTGCGGTGTGCTAAATCGGTCTTCTTCCTTATCTCATTCGCTTCTTGCGTAAAAACACAATCTTCTTTTAATCCACCCTTGTGAAAACGTCTCAAATCTACTTATATAATAGTCCCATAAAACTCAGATTACATAGAAGTGGAAACCAAACAGAAGTAGAAGTCCTAAAATAATTTGTCTTTTTTCCCGACCCTGCGCGGCCGCTCAGCATAGCTGAGTGGGCGCTCAGCTTGCTGCACGGCCGCTCAGCAATGCTGAGCGGGCGCTCAGACCTCTACTGGAAAAAATCTGATTTTGCTCCATTTCTTCGCCGTAATCTGCCCGTTTCTTTCCTCTCGCAATGGTGAACACATGCCAAGGCTTATTCTTGATGATTCCTCCCCCGAAATGCAACTAAAACCCTGAAATGCATAAACACTAGAAAAATGCATCAAATACACAAAATACTTGATTTCAAGACACCAATTTAAGCCATTTTAAGACGTTCTAAGTGGTATAAAATGCCACTTATCACACCCCCAAACTTAAATCGATGCTTGCCCTCAAGCGTCACAGACTCAAAAACAAATAAAAACATGCATGAATGCAATCTATATGAAAATGCAGCGATCCCCCTTACTACAATTAACCAACCAAATTGCCACATCTCAACGAATGTAGTTAGACAACTAAAGATCAATAAACTCATGCAAACGGACATACAGCCAGAAACGTGGTGTGTGCAAATGCTTAACAGATATGCTTCGGAACTAGACCAATTACTATGACTAGACTATCCTCAAGGCAATCCTACGATTATACAAAGAATAAAAAAATTCTAGGCACAGAGTGATATACAACACTACAAGAACTCTGGAGCTTATTACGGAATCGTGCTTTTTATTTACAACTCAAATGCTTATTTGACCGTGCAATGAGTGAGGTCCACAAAAGACTTATACAATGGTATCCATGTAACGAGCGTTAGGTTAGCGGATCCCAGACTCTAAAAGCCTTAGGTCACTAGGGACAAAGTCCCCTAAGAACTTTTTTTTTTTTATCGTAGGTAACCCGCAGCCGCTACCCTTTGGGTGCGCACTGGGTAAACCCTACGGGCTCACGCAATAAACTATATAACTTAATAACTCGAATACCAAAGAGCACACTCTTGATCAATTATGCATAAACTAAATTTTTTTTTCTTTAATAACTTCTGAGCAAGTGCGTTTCGCTCCATCTTGCTCAACCCTAGACTACTCGCACCATATGCAAGCCGGCTACTAGCCATTTGACGCCTAGCCACAACTAGCAACAACTTCCATATTTTTTTCTCCAAATTTTTTTTTCTTTTTCATGCCTTTATCACTAAGAACCTATAATCGAATTCTAAGCATAATAAGTAGATTGACCTTGAAAACAACCAAATCATAACAACAATCTAGCCCTTACGCATTCTCTAAGACTTAGTGGACTTACAATTGTTTCTAGCATGCATATCAACCTACACGACTTAATATCACTTTAATGCTATCACTACACTCGCATCAATATCACAATTCAGTCGATAAATCATTACAAAAGGGATCATGGTAAATGCATGAGCTACATGACATTCATAACAAAAAAAACTATATGGCATAAATTATGCAACTATATGAACTAAACTATCATGAATATGCAACTATATGACACAAACACAATATTCCTTAACTACCACCCCCAAACTAAAAATCTTCACTGTCCTCAGTGAAAGTAGTAGAAAGGAACTCAGGGTATACCTACTCGGAGTCATCATCATCATCACCCTCAGTGGGTGGAGTATCAGGCGGCAGGTATGCAGAGTCCTCACCAAAAACTGGCCACTGGATATCAGCTCCAAGGCCTCGAAAAGCAGTCCCTAACGCAAGGGTGAGCTCCTGAGCAAACCTGCTCTGCGTCTCATACATGGTATCCATCCGCCGTGAAAGCCTCCTATACTGGGCATCAACCATCCCAGCACCCTTCTGAGCTCTCGAAGAACCAGCCTCATCACGCCCTGGCCTACCCATAGTAGCACCTCGTGTTGGACGCCTTCCTGGAAGACGATAACCCAGCCCATGCTCCTCAGGCTCACCACCGGTCCACTCCTGCATCCCATTCAGAGTGCCAGAATCAATCGGAGCTGCTGGCAACTGCAACTGCTCATGAGCCGGCCAGTTCACTCCCACTGCTCGGCATAGCTTCGTAACCGTGGATGCATAAGGGATGTTCATATGCTTCGCTCCCCTCAAAAACTTCAGAATTCCTTGGTAGATAAACTCACCAAGGTCCACATAGTATTCCTCATTCAGAATTCCCCACAACAACTGTGCTCTCTCAACTGTGACCTCGTGTGCATGCGAAGAAGGCAAAATATTAGCACAAATAAATGCATTCCATGCACGGGCATACCTGTTCATGGCGATCGCCGGAAAGTGACGATACTCATTAGTGCCGGTCCTGAAGGTCCAAACTGTGCCCGGTCGACAGAGAGTCACACAAATCAAATCCAAGTCAAAATCCTCAGCAGTCTTTTCATTCCAGTTCTCCTCCTCGGGCTTCCTCTCTCGCTGTCCAATCACACGGCGAATCGCCGTAGGATGATAATCAACCGTCAGCCCACGGACCACAGAAAACCCATTCTTTTCGGCCTTCGCGTTCGCGTGGAACTCGCGAACAACGCTCATCGGTACCGCTTCGGGTGACTCACAAAAAGCTATCCACCCCTTCTCTGCAATCATGGGCAGCAACTCACCATCCCTCCCCGATGGTAAAAACCCCCTCTCCTTCAGAATCGGCTTCCCCAACAGCCTAGTGTACTCCTCCTCCGCGGCTCTGTCAGTTAACCGAGGCCTTGCAGCAGTACCCCTCGATGAATCAGCAGTAGGAACTGTGCTGCTGCTGTCAATAGTGCGTGCTCTCTTGGGTGCCATTGATTCGTGAATAAAAGTGTGTAAGAACTGATTTTTGATATTTGTGAGAGGGTTTAAGTGTAGGAAGTTTTGTGGGAGATATGTAGGATAGGTGTATGTATATATAGGGTGTGGATTAGATTAGGGTTTGGGATTTAAGGGGTAAAATGATGGGGTAGTGGGAACAAATCGTGGGTTTATGGGCTAAAACTGTTTTTGTGTTTTTTTTTTCTGAACTGTAAAAAAAAATTCTGGTACTCGACCCCTGAGCGGTCGCTCTACAAAACTGAGCGGGCGCTCAGCTTGCTGCGCGGTCGCTCAGCAAAGCTGAGCGGGCGCTCAGCTTGCTGCGCGGTCGCTCAGCAAAGCTGAGCGGGCGCTCAGGGGGTCACTGGAATTTTTTTTTTCAGCCCCTGTTTTCTGATTTTTTTGTGTTTTTGGATAGGTTATTAACTTCTAAGGGTTCCTGTAACAACAATTCATGGGTTGCCTCCCACGCAGCGCTTCTTTTTCGTCATTAGCTTGACGTTTCGTACCCTTCTCATGTAGTCAACAAAATGGCACTAACCACTTCTCGGTTTGCCATGTCCCCATAGTAGTGCTTCAACCGCTGACCGTTAACCTTGAATGCTTGGTCCGAATCATTCTCAAAAATTTCCACCGCTCCATGTGGAAACACAGTTTTGACAATAAAAGGTCCAGACCACCTTGATTTCAACTTCCCAGGAAAAAGTCGGAGCCGAGAGTTGAATAAAAGAACTTGTTGCCCTGGCACAAATAACTTAGGATGTAGCTTCCTATCGTGCCACCTCTTCACCTTTTCCTTATACATTTTGTTATTCTCGTACGCTTGAAGTCGAAATTCATCAAGTTCATTAAGCTGAAGCATTCTTTTCTTACCAGCTGCATCTAAATCCAGGTTCAACTTCTTCAATGCCCAGTAGGCCTTATGCTCAAGCTCCGCAGGTAGATGACATCCCTTACTGTACACCAACTGAAACGGTGACATCCCAAGTGGAGTTTTGTATGCTGTTCTGTAAGCCCAAACAGCTTCATCGAGCTTTAAAGACCAATCCTTCCTTGACGGACAAACAACCTTCTCTAGAATGCGCTTTACTCTCTGTTAGACACTTCTGCTTGACCATTTGTTTGCGGATGATAGGCAGTAGCTACTCGATGATTCACATTATAACGCTGCATCATAGAAGTGAACTTACGGTTGCAAAAATGCGATCCTTCATCACTTATGATTACCCGAGGTGTTCCAAACCTTGTGAAAATTTGCTTATGAAGAAAATTTAGCACTGCCTTTGCATCATTTGTCGGTAAAGCTTTAACTTCGACCCATTTTGAGACATAATCAACTGCCAGCAAGATGTACTGATTATTGCAAGTCGAGATAAAAGGCCCCATGAAATCGATTCCCCACACATCAAAGACCTCGATTTCAAGCATCACATTTAATGGCATCTCGTCCTTCCTTGACAAATTTCCCACTCTTTGGTAACGATCACACCTTAAAACAAACTGATGAGCATCCTTGAACAAAGTAGGCCAGAAAAAACCTGCTTGCAGAATATGAGCTGCCGTCTTCTCGCCACCATAGTGTCCACCATAAACCGTGGAATGGTAGTCTCGTAATATCCCCTCCGTCTCATAGAACGGGATACATCTCCTGATGATCTGGTCAGCTCCCTGTCTAAACAAATATGGTTCATCCCACATATACCACTTCACCTCATGCAGAAACTTCTTCTTTTGAGCGGATGTCAAATTAGGAGGCATTATATTGCTGACGAGATAGTTTACAATATCTGCAAACCATGGTTCTTCCTCCTGAATTTCAAATAACTGCTCATCCGGAAAAGATTCATTGATTAACGTCCTATCCTGTGAAGTAGAATCGGGATTCTCCAATCTAGAGAGATGGTAAGCTACTTGATTCTCAGTACCTTTTCTATCTTTGATCTCTAACTCAAATTCCTGAAGTAAAAGCACCCAACGAATGAGTCTCGGCTTCGAATCCTTCTTGGAAACTAGATAGCGAATAGCTGCATGATCAGTGAATACTGTTACTTTCGTACCAAGTAGATACGATCGAAATTTCTCAAAACCAAAGACTATAGCCAAAAGCTCCTTCTCAGTAGTGGTGTAGTTCAATTGTGTGACGCCCTCCAAACCCGGGGTCTAGATTTGGGGGTCACTCGCCAATAAACCAAAATAAAATAATCACAGCGGAATAATATAATAAAAACGACCCCTTTTACCTGCACTGGATCGATCACAGGTTATAGTATGGAACAGGCACTACTACAAATCAAGTGTTATTACAACCATAAGTCTAATTAGTTTTACAGATTATTCAAATTTTATTACAAACCTCTAGACTATCCAAGCGTCTCAAAACAGTCTACCTGGAATACACACCAACTATTTACAAACACATAACCTCTGGTCAGACCTGGAACTTAAGCTTGCTCTGGCCTAGCTGAAAGAATCAAGATAAGAAACAAGTATGAGCGAAAGAAATGCTCAGCAAGTAGTAAATAGCTTATGATTTGGAATAACAACAGTATATCTGATGACAAAACCAACTACAATAACTGAACAGTATCAAAACTCATATAAATTTGATAATAAACAACATTTGCAATATATTATGTTTTGGGATTGGAATCCTCGAACGACGGTGTGTTGCCGCCGGTGATCAGCCGCGGAGCAACACCGGTATGCCGAAGCATATCCAACTAAACAAAAGGTACCCAAGGCACATATTGGCCTAACAAGGTGTTATATCCTGTATAACACATAGCTCACACTGGACCGCCGCCACGGCCTCTTACGCAACCATCCAACCCATAAAACCATTTTCCGTTAAAGGAGTCGAATCAAATGACATCCTTAACCACATAACTCCCCATTTCTCATGGTCCGGAGTTTTCTCAACAACCAATGGCGAAATAACCAGAACAATTAGTTATTCGCTAGTCTCAATTCAAAGCTTCACTGTATAGAGTAAGTTATAGCGAAATGTAAAAATATTTAACTATTCTGAACTTAGAATAGTAGAGAAATTGAAAGGATAAATTCAGAGTCAATAACACTTGAATGGTATGTGAACATATAAATATTTGCATAATAAGATTCAAAATAAACGTCACTGGAACAATAAGTGAAGTTAGGGTACTTGCATAATATAATTCGAAATGAACATCACTTGAAGGTTAAGTGAGGTTAATGTACTTGCCTGGTATGCTCAATAACCTTTTACTTTAACTCTGCTTATAACTGCTGGCTACTATCTCCGTCTAACACTTGACTGTACTCCTTGCTACTCAATTCTATAAACAAAAGGACTATTTTAATTGACAAAACTAAACTCAATTGACGTAACTATACGTCTTAACCTCTACCCGATCGTTTTTAACTAAGCATGGCATTTTAAACTGTAACCAGATAGCATGCATACCACGTAACACATAACTAGGGCATTCGTATAACACGTAATCCCATATTTCATGTAACACATACGACAGATCATTAAAAGACACGCCTCAGTGCGTTCAGAATGAAAATCAGTTCAATATTAATATTTATCGATCAAATACCGTCTCAAACTGATACACAAATTAAATGATATTACAATACAAAAGAAATTAGGTCTCAAAAGTATCTTTATTGGAAGCGCAACATTTTTCTGAGTTTGTACGCGTTTGTTTCATGTTAAACGGATGAACGGTTTGTTTATAAAATATCTTGTCCCAACAACACGTAATTAGGTTTTGTAAAATTACATATCCTCGTTCGACGTCTCCGATAATTATAGGTTACGTTCCCGTATTTTCGGAATTAATTTCCCGAAAATCGAGCAGCGTCTCCTTTGTTTATCGGCCTATCCGTCGAACATACCGACGTCGAATCAATCACAATCAAATCCAAACCAACTACAATCCAATTCACATATTCTCCAACACCAATTAAATATAATTAATTATATTTTATATTTTTATTCATATTTTATATTTATTTATAGAATTTAGGACTCAGAACATCGTCATCACCGTCCACCGTCGGCTCGCCGAGGCTCATCGCCGACGGCGGCAAAATTCACGGGTACCCGATTAAATTCGGGTTTCCATCGCGAACTTCGCCGATTAATAAAATTTCCCGCACGAAAAATGAATTTATTTCATTAATATAATCAACTATTTCCTGCAAGGAAAATACCACAATTCCCAAATTAAAATACGCATAATTAAGCGGAAAATAACCGGGAAAATCAAGATCCATTCGAGAATAGCACAACAGTATCACTCATAAATACATCCATAACACAGACTACGCACCACTTATACACATATATAAATACACGCCTGAAAATCAAAATCGAATAAAGCAGAGGCAATAGAGAGGCAGCTGCGTAGCTCACCAGAAAAAAAAAAAAAACACAACAGCGGTAGCTTAGGAACAGAGAAAAAGGCGGAGGAAAACTGAGGAGAGAAGAGGAGAGGCAATGAAAAAGAAAACAGGAGAGAGAGACTGTCAAGAGAGAAGAGAGATAGCACAGGAGCAAAGGAAAAAAAAAATTCGGCGAGAGGATATATCTCCCCCCTGTGCGCTTGTTTGTGTGTTTTATGCCCCTGCACCCTTCTTTGTTTCTTTTTTTTTTTTTTTATGTTCTCTGCTGCCCAATCTGATGCAGGACACGTAGCTGTAGATTTTTAAATGAATGACACGTATGTTTCGAGATAATCACAAAGGTTCTGAGGCCTGATATATCTCGAAATTCGAATTTAACGGACCGGGGTGCACGTAAAATAACTTCATAAAATTACAAAAATAATCTTAAAATATCACAATTAATTCAAAGTTGTTAAAATAAAATTTTCGTAATTTTTAAAGCATATTTGAAACACAACTCGTACCCGCATTTTCAATTTAACAACCTGAGTTGTACTTAAAACAAATTCACAAAATCACGAAAGTAGTTTTAAAATGTTAGAAATATCCCGAAGTAATTAAAAACGTAAATTTCGTAATTTTAAAACAATTTTTGAAATGCAATTTATACCCGCTTTTTAACAATTAACGAAACAA
Organism: Apium graveolens; assembly: GCF_009905375.1. NCBI lineage: Eukaryota > Viridiplantae > Streptophyta > Magnoliopsida > Apiales > Apiaceae > Apium > Apium graveolens. The sequence continues at coordinate 51,926,301 of NC_133657.1, forward strand.
GGCGCGAGTGAAATTAATCCTGAAAATTCCCAAAATAATTTTAAAATTCTCGGAATATTTTAAACTTAAATAAATATGAGTTTCATAATTTTTGAAGATTCCCATAATTAAATATGGATTTTATCATTAAAGACACTCAGAAAATCATACAGGGCTAAATAATTGAGGAAATATTGATTTCTAATTTTACAAACTTCTAAAAATAATAAATAAAGTTATGAAGTAATAAAAATGATTTTAGAGATAATCAAATATTTATGAAAGTAATTCTTTAACAAAATTACTTTTAATTATAAAAATAAAATAACACAACTAATTACACAAATGATATTCGAACACCAATAATCTCACCTAATTAATAAAGATATTAACAAAAATAATATCCAGCTAACAAAACCCATACACATAGTTTATTTTGTAATTACTAGGAAAATAATTAATAAATCCATAAAGCATTATAAAATCATACACCGGTCCAAAAATTACCAGAAAATCCCGAAAACACGTAAAATGCATTCAAACGCGCATAAAATCAAATAAAACAGATATCTTAATAAAGACGCTGATAAATACGCATCCCGATTGTAAATGAATTCATATAATTGCAGTTTAAGCATATTTTAATCAACCGAAAAATTTTCTGGCCCATACAGAAACATACATAACAGGTATAACATCTCATATCATAGCAACAATTACTTTAAATTTATAAAACACACAATATTTATTTATTTAACATATAATATTCACATAATTTTCCGGATATTACATCCTTCCCCCCTTAACAGGATTCTGTCCTCAGAATCAGCCTAGGAAAACAAATGAGGATACTTGGATCGCATTTCACTTTCCAATTCCCAAGTCGACTCTTCAACCTTGGGATTTCTCCACAAGACTCGCACTAAAGATACAGACTTATTCCTAAGTACTCTTTCTTTCTTATCTAAAATTTGCACTGGTTGCTCTACAAAAGACAAATCTGGCTGGATCTCTATTGGCTCGTATTCTATCACATGATTCGAATCAGGCAAATAACGCTTCAACATTGACACGTGGAACACGTTGTGAATATGCTGCATGTGAGGGGGTAACGCTAACTCGTAAGCAACCTTTCCCACACGCTTCAAAATCTCAAAAGGGCCAACATAACGCGGACTCAGCTTTCCTTTCTTCCCAAATCTTGATAAACCTTTCCAAGGTGAGACCTTTAATAGCACTGCTTCACCAACTTCAAATTCCATATCTTTTCTGGTAGGATCAGCATATTTGCGTTGACGATCTTGAGCTGCTGTTAGTCTTTTCCGAATGAGTTCTATTTTCTCCTTCGTCTGTTGGATCAATTCTGGACCCAAAATCTTTCTTTCACCAACTTCTTCCCAACATATTGGAGATCTGCATCTTCTACCGTACAAAGCTTCGTAAGGTGGCATTCCAATACTGGCATGATAGCTGTTGTTGTAGGAGAATTCAACTAATGGCAAATGCTCGTCCCAACTACCTTCAAAATCTAGTGTACATACCCTTAGCATATCTTCAATAGTCTGAATCGTTCTTTCACTTTGACCGTCTGTCTGCGGATGATACGCGGTACTCATGTTCAGCTTCGTTCCGAGACAATCTTGAAAACTTCTCCAAAATCTTGAGTTAAATCGAGGATCTCTGTCTGAAACTATGGATACTGGAATTCCGTGTCTTGTCACAATTTCTTTAAGATATAACCGTACCAATTTATCCATTGAGAATCTCTCGTTGATAGGAAGAAAATGCGCTGACTTCGTCAATCTGTCGATAATAACCCAAATAGCATCATGATTCGCCCTGGTCCTCGGTAATCCAACTACGAAATCCATCGCTATATGCTCCCATTTCCATTCGGGAATGTCCAATGGTTGTATCAGTCCACTGGGCCTTTGATGTTCCGCTTTGACTCGCTGGCAGGTGTAACATTTACTTACCCATTCTGCAATTTCCTTCTTCATGCTTGGCCACCAAAAGTTTTCTCTTAAGTCTCTATACATCTTCGTACTCCCGGGATGAATTGAATATCTAGAGTTGTGAGCGTCTCGAAGAATTTCATCTTTCAGCTCGGCTATGTTGGGTATCCATATTCTGGAAGAAAATCTTAATATCCCTTTATCATCCTTTTGACTCCCTATTTCTTCTCCTGTCAAACTGTCTCGTTCATGGCTCATTACTTCTTCCTGACATCTTCTTATTTTCTCTAATAATTCTGGTTGAAAAGACATTGCACACAATACCTCTGTAGACATACTTGGAATACTAACCTCTATTTCCAGCTTCTCAAATTCCCTGATCAATTCCTCTGATGAAATTATCATGTTTAACCTTTCTTTTCTGCTCAGAGCGTCGGCCACCACATTTGCTTTGCCTGGATGATAGTTAATAGTACAGTCGTAATCCTTGATTAATTCTAGCCATCTCCTCTGCCTCATGTTCAATTCCTTCTGGGTAAAGATGTATTTCAAACTCTTGTGGTCCGTGTAGATCTCGCACTTTTCCCCGTAAAGATAATGCCTCCAAATCTTCAATGCAAATACTATAGCTGCCAATTCCAGATCATGCGTTGGATACTTTTCTTCATGTGGTTTCAACTGTCTTGAAGCGTAAGCTATTACCTTGTCATGCTGCATCAAAACACATCCTAATCCTTTGTACGACGCGTCACTGTAGATCACAAAATTTCCTTGTTCATCTGGCAAGACTAGCACTGGAGAAGATACTAATCTATTCTTTAATTCCTGGAAACTTTCTTCGCACTTCTCATCCCATTCAAATTTCTGATTCTTCCTGGTAAGCTTTGTCAATGGCGTAGCTATCTTTGCAAAATCTTGCACAAATCTTCTGTAGTAACCTGCCAATCCCATGAAACTTCTTACTTCCGTTGGTGTTTTTGGCCTCTCCCAGTTGATTACGGCTTCAATCTTTGCTGGATCCACTTCCACTCCTTTATTGCTAATCACGTGCCCAAGAAATCGTACTTCTTTTAACCAAAATTCACACTTGGAAAACCTTGCGTATAACTTCTCCTGTCGCAGTATCTCCAGAACTATCCTCAAATGTTCTACATGCTCCTCTTCTGTTTTAGAATAGATCAAGATGTCGTCTATAAACACGATCACGAATTTATCCAAATACTTCTTAAATACTCGATTCATTAGATCCATGAAAGCTGCTGGTGCGTTGGTTAATCCAAATGCCATCACTAGAAACTCATAATGCCCATATCTGGTTCTAAATGCGGTCTTCGGAATGTCTTCAGGCTTGATCTTTAATTGATGATATCCGGATCTTAAATCAATCTTAGAAAACCATACAGCGCCTCTCAATTGGTCAAACAAATCATCGATCCTTGGTAACGGATACTTGTTCTTAATGGTTAGCTTATTCAGTTCTCGATAGTCGATACACAACCGCATACTCCCATCCTTCTTTTTGACAAACAGTACTGGTGCGCCCCATGGGGATACACTGGGTCTTATAACTCCTTTCTCCAAAAGATCTTGCAGCTGAGATGCCAATTCTTTCATTTCCACTGGTGCCATCCGGTACGGGGCTTTAGAAACTGGTTCTGTTCCGGGTGCTAGATCAATCGCAAATTCAATTTCTCTGTCGGGAGGTAATCCTGGTAGATCATCTGGGAAAACATCTGAAAATTCGTTGACAACTGGAATCGCTTCTAGTGCTGGAACTTCTTTACTGGTGTCTACCACATGGGCCAAATATGCTTCACAATTCTGACGCAATAACTTTTTCACTTGAGCGATCGCTAAGAACTTCTTCTCTTGCCTATTTCCTCGAAATATTACCTTCTTCTTACTATCCAAGGTCTGAAGTCTCACTTTCCTATTCTTACAATCAATCTGAGCGTTATTTTCTGACAACCAATCCATTCCTAAAATAACATCAAATTCTCCCAACTTAAAAGGTATTAAGTCAGCATAGAAATGATGTCCTCCTATCTTAATATCGCACTTCGGGCACACTCGGTCGACGGAAACTTGATCCTTATTAGCTAACTCTATCATTAATGCTTGTTCTAACAATTTAACTTCACAATGCAGTTTATCGACAAAACTTTGAGAAATAAATGATCTTGTAGCTCCAGAATCAAATAAAACTTTAGCATCTATGGAGTTGACTGGAAGCGTACCTGCCACCACGTCTGAACTCTGAACAGCATCCTTCATAGTCATATTGAATGTCCTAGCCTTTGGCTGGTCCTTTGTTGGTGGTCCTTCAATCCTTGGCACATTAGCAGTTGGTTCAATTGTCTGGCAGTCCCTGGCAATATGCCCCATCTTTCCACATTTAAAGCACACTGTCCCTGATCTCTGAGCTGTAGTCTGACTTCGACACTCATTAGCATAGTGTCCTCTCTGATTGCACTTATAACACAACACATTAGCCTTACAAATCCCAAAATGCCGTCTACCACAAAATTTGCACTCTGATGCAGGTGGACGATTGGGTCTCTGCTGATTTGAATTCTGAAAACGGTTCCCATTTTCTGGCTGTGGTTTCTTAAATCCCACACTCTTATTATTCTGAAACTCTGGCCTTTTATTGAAACGGCCCTGGAAGTTACCTTGTTGCTGGCCTCCTCCTGAGGTTTCTATTTTCCTTTTCTTCCCATCCTTCCCTTTCTGATACATATCACTCTTACTTTCAATCACCATCGCTTTCTGCACTACTGCCACATATGAAGTCAATTCAAACATGGCCACCCTATTCTGAATCCAAAATCTCAATCCCTGTTCAAACCTTCTTGCTTTCTTTTCATCCGTGTCAACCTGGTCTGGCACGAACCTCGCTAATTCAGTAAACTTAGCTTCGTACTCAGCTACAGTAAGATCTCCCTGGGTCAAGTTCAAGAATTGGATCTCCATTTGATTCTTCATATACCTCGGAAAATATTTCTCCAGGAACAACTGTGTGAATCTCTCCCAAGTTATAAACTCACCTCCTTCCAATGCTCGCGTGGATTCCCACCAATAGTTCGCCTCACCCTTCAGAAAATAACTTGCAAACTTGGTCTTCTGCTCAATTCCTGCTCCGACCAATTCAAAAGCCTTTTCCATTTCCTTGAGCCATGCATTGGCTTCCACAGGATCAGCACTTCCCTTGAACTTAGGTGGCTTCACTGCTTGAAACTGCTTAAAAGTCACTGCAGGTGGTGCTGCTCGCTGCTGCTGTTGCTGCTGCGTAAGATGTAACATCTGCTGCTGCATCAGTCCCAACATCTGGATAATCGCTGGATCTGTACGGCTCTCGGTACTACCCTCTCCTGAATTATTCTTTCTCTTTGGTGCCATTATTCTGGTAAGAAACAAGCAACATATATAATAATATGTCAAGCATTGTGTCAAATATGTAGCAATTCTTTAGCATATTAAAGTTCGCAAACACTATCTCTTCTCAAAATATCATAAACTTGCTACCATATTAACACAAGCGACATGATTATCACATAATCCTGCTTATTATCTCGAGAATAATAACATAAAGAAAATTTACTCCGAATTATCCAAACCTTTTAAAATCCTCTCTTGAAATCTTAACTAAACCAACAAAATAGCAGGGCAATGACATAAGGCCTAAAGCTAAACGCAAAACAGGAAACCTAACAACTATAACCCAGCCCAATATCCTAAATTTAATCCTATAAAAGCTAAACTACACGCGCCTATCTTATGTGATCTTCCTATGACTCATCTATAACAATCCTACGCCTGTTTCAGTGACCATAACCTGTAGCTCTGATACCAACCTGTGACGCCCTCCAAACCCGGGGTCTAGATTTGGGGGTCACTCGCCAATAAACCAAAATAAAATAATCACAGCGGAATAATATAATAAAAACGACCCCTTTTACCTGCACTGGATCGATCACAGGTTATAGTATGGAACAGGCACTACTACAAATCAAGTGTTATTACAACCATAAGTCTAATTAGTTTTACAGATTATTCAAATTTTATTACAAACCTCTAGACTATCCAAGCGTCTCAAAACAGTCTACCTGGAATACACACCAACTATTTACAAACACATAACCTCTGGTCAGACCTGGAACTTAAGCTTGCTCTGGCCTAGCTGAAAGAATCAAGATAAGAAACAAGTATGAGCGAAAGAAATGCTCAGCAAGTAGTAAATAGCTTATGATTTGGAATAACAACAGTATATCTGATGACAAAACCAACTACAATAACTGAACAGTATCAAAACTCATATAAATTTGATAATAAACAACATTTGCAATATATTATGTTTTGGGATTGGAATCCTCGAACGACGGTGTGTTGCCGCCGGTGATCAGCCGCGGAGCAACACCGGTATGCCGAAGCATATCCAACTAAACAAAAGGTACCCAAGGCACATATTGGCCTAACAAGGTGTTATATCCTGTATAACACATAGCTCACACTGGACCGCCGCCACGGCCTCTTACGCAACCATCCAACCCATAAAACCATTTTCCGTTAAAGGAGTCGAATCAAATGACATCCTTAACCACATAACTCCCCATTTCTCATGGTCCGGAGTTTTCTCAACAACCAATGGCGAAATAACCAGAACAATTAGTTATTCGCTAGTCTCAATTCAAAGCTTCACTGTATAGAGTAAGTTATAGCGAAATGTAAAAATATTTAACTATTCTGAACTTAGAATAGTAGAGAAATTGAAAGGATAAATTCAGAGTCAATAACACTTGAATGGTATGTGAACATATAAATATTTGCATAATAAGATTCAAAATAAACGTCACTGGAACAATAAGTGAAGTTAGGGTACTTGCATAATATAATTCGAAATGAACATCACTTGAAGGTTAAGTGAGGTTAATGTACTTGCCTGGTATGCTCAATAACCTTTTACTTTAACTCTGCTTATAACTGCTGGCTACTATCTCCGTCTAACACTTGACTGTACTCCTTGCTACTCAATTCTATAAACAAAAGGACTATTTTAATTGACAAAACTAAACTCAATTGACGTAACTATACGTCTTAACCTCTACCCGATCGTTTTTAACTAAGCATGGCATTTTAAACTGTAACCAGATAGCATGCATACCACGTAACACATAACTAGGGCATTCGTATAACACGTAATCCCATATTTCATGTAACACATACGACAGATCATTAAAAGACACGCCTCAGTGCGTTCAGAATGAAAATCAGTTCAATATTAATATTTATCGATCAAATACCGTCTCAAACTGATACACAAATTAAATGATATTACAATACAAAAGAAATTAGGTCTCAAAAGTATCTTTATTGGAAGCGCAACATTTTTCTGAGTTTGTACGCGTTTGTTTCATGTTAAACGGATGAACGGTTTGTTTATAAAATATCTTGTCCCAACAACACGTAATTAGGTTTTGTAAAATTACATATCCTCGTTCGACGTCTCCGATAATTATAGGTTACGTTCCCGTATTTTCGGAATTAATTTCCCGAAAATCGGGCAGCGTCTCCTTTGTTTATCGGCCTATCCGTCGAACATACCGACGTCGAATCAATCACAATCAAATCCAAACCAACTACAATCCAATTCACATATTCTCCAACACCAATTAAATATAATTAATTATATTTTATATTTTTATTCATATTTTATATTTATTTATAGAATTTAGGACTCAGAACATCGTCATCACCGTCCACCGTCGGCTCGCCGAGGCTCATCGCCGACGGCGGCAAAATTCACGGGTACCCGATTAAATTCGGGTTTCCATCGCGAACTTCGCCGATTAATAAAATTTCCCGCACGAAAAATGAATTTATTTCATTAATATAATCAACTATTTCCTGCAAGGAAAATACCACAATTCCCAAATTAAAATACGCATAATTAAGCGGAAAATAACCGGGAAAATCAAGATCCATTCGAGAATAGCACAACAGTATCACTCATAAATACATCCATAACACAGACTACGCACCACTTATACACATATATAAATACACGCCTGAAAATCAAAATCGAATAAAGCAGAGGCAATAGAGAGGCAGCTGCGTAGCTCACCAGAAAAAAAAAAAAAAACACAACAGCGGTAGCTTAGGAACAGAGAAAAAGGCGGAGGAAAACTGAGGAGAGAAGAGGAGAGGCAATGAAAAAGAAAACAGGAGAGAGAGACTGTCAAGAGAGAAGAGAGATAGCACAGGAGCAAAGGAAAAAAAAAATTCGGCGAGAGGATATATCTCCCCCCTGTGCGCTTGTTTGTGTGTTTTATGCCCCTGCACCCTTCTTTGTTTCTTTTTTTTTTTTTTTTTATGTTCTCTGCTGCCCAATCTGATGCAGGACACGTAGCTGTAGATTTTTAAATGAATGACACGTATGTTTCGAGATAATCACAAAGGTTCTGAGGCCTGATATATCTCGAAATTCGAATTTAACGGACCGGGGTGCACGTAAAATAACTTCATAAAATTACAAAAATAATCTTAAAATATCACAATTAATTCAAAGTTGTTAAAATAAAATTTTCGTAATTTTTAAAGCATATTTGAAACACAACTCGTACCCGCATTTTCAATTTAACAACCTGAGTTGTACTTAAAACAAATTCACAAAATCACGAAAGTAGTTTTAAAATGTTAGAAATATCCCGAAGTAATTAAAAACGTAAATTTCGTAATTTTAAAACAATTTTTGAAATGCAATTTATACCCGCTTTTTAACAATTAACGAAACAAGGCGCGAGTGAAATTAATCCTGAAAATTCCCAAAATAATTTTAAAATTCTCGGAATATTTTAAACTTAAATAAATATGAGTTTCATAATTTTTGAAGATTCCCATAATTAAATATGGATTTTATCATTAAAGACACTCAGAAAATCATACAGGGCTAAATAATTGAGGAAATATTGATTTCTAATTTTACAAACTTCTAAAAATAATAAATAAAGTTATGAAGTAATAAAAATGATTTTAGAGATAATCAAATATTTATGAAAGTAATTCTTTAACAAAATTACTTTTAATTATAAAAATAAAATAACACAACTAATTACACAAATGATATTCGAACACCAATAATCTCACCTAATTAATAAAGATATTAACAAAAATAATATCCAGCTAACAAAACCCATACACATAGTTTATTTTGTAATTACTAGGAAAATAATTAATAAATCCATAAAGCATTATAAAATCATACACCGGTCCAAAAATTACCAGAAAATCCCGAAAACACGTAAAATGCATTCAAACGCGCATAAAATCAAATAAAACAGATATCTTAATAAAGACGCTGATAAATACGCATCCCGATTGTAAATGAATTCATATAATTGCAGTTTAAGCATATTTTAATCAACCGAAAAATTTTCTGGCCCATACAGAAACATACATAACAGGTATAACATCTCATATCATAGCAACAATTACTTTAAATTTATAAAACACACAATATTTATTTATTTAACATATAATATTCACATAATTTTCCGGATATTACAAATTGGGCACCATTTAAAGTCTTACTCGCATAGTAGACCACATGGAAGAGGTTTTTCTTGCGCTGTCCCAGAACTGCACCTACCGCATAATCACTCGCATCACACATCATCTCAAACGGTTCTGTCCAATCTGGTGTTGTAATAACTGGTGCAGTGATCAAACTCTTCTTGAGAGTCTCGAATGCTGCCAAACATTCATCATCAAATTTGAAAGGCACATCTTTCTTAAGCAAATTGCACAACGGCTTAGATATCTTTGAAAAGTCCTTGATGAATCGCCGATAAAAGCCCGCATGACCAAGAAAACTACGGATTCCTTTCACAGAATTAGGTGGGGGAAGATTTTCAATGACTCCCACCTTGGCCTTGTCCACCTCCAGACCCTTGCTAGAGACCTTATGCCCAAGGATAATGCCTTCACGCACCATAAAATGACATTTCTCCCAATTGAGCACCAAATTAGTTTCCACGCATCTTTTGAGTACGGCGCGCAGATTATTCAAACATTCATCATATGAGTGTCCAAATACGGAGAAGTCATCCATGAACACTTCGACGTTATTTCCAATCATGTCAGAGAATATAGCCATCATACATCTCTGAAAAGTGGCCGGGGCGCCACATAACCCAAACGAAACTCTGCGAAAAGCAAACGTGCCAAATGGACAAGTGAAGGTAGTCTTTTCCTGATCCTCTGGTGCAATACAAATCTGATTATACCCGGAATAACCATCCAGAAGACAAAAATACTCATGACCCGCCAATCTGTCAAGCATCTGATCAATAAATGGAAGAGGGAAGTGATCCTTCCTTATGGCTTTGTTCAATTTTCTATAATCCATGCATACTCTCCATCCTGTAACTGTTCGAGTAGGGATGAGCTCATTCTTTTCATTTGCGCCACAGTGATACCTCCTTTCTTAGGTACACATTGTACGGGGCTCACCCACGAGCTGTCAGAAATAGGATAAATGATGCCTGCATCCAGCCATGTCAGAATTTCTTTCTTCACCACTTTCTTCATGATGGGATTCAGTCTTCGCTGCTGTTCCACAGTTGGCTTACTACCTTCCTCTAGCAGAATTTTATGCATACAATATGAAGGACTTATCCCCTTGATGTCTGCTATGGTCCATCCTATAGCCGATTTGAATTCTCTCAAAATCCTTAAGAGCTTGTCTTCCTCACTACCTGAAAGGTCAGATGAAATAATAACAGGTAACGTAGATGAATCACCTAAAAAAGCATACCTCAAGTGTTCAGGTAATGGCTTGAGCTCCAAGGTAGGTGCTTCCTCTATTGATGGTTTGAGCTTCCCTTCAGCATTCTTAAGGTCAGAAGTACCAAGAGATTCAAATGGTATGTCCAGCTTTCGCTTCCAGGGAGAAGCGTTCAGATATTGTAATTGCTCGTTGCCATCTTCATCATCGCTGTCAAAATCCGCCACTAAGGCCTGTTCCAATGCATCAGACATTAGCATGCGATCGAGTTCCGAAGTAACCGCAGAATCAATCACATCCAATTTTAAGCACTCCTCATCTTTTGTAGGGAATTTCATTGCCTTGAATATGTTGAAGGTCACATCCTGATCTTGGACCCGCATAGTAAGTTCACCTTTTTGCACATCTATCAAGGTACGGCCAGTAGCCAAGAAAGGCCTTCCCAAGATTATGGGAATCTTCTTATCTTCCTCAAAATCCAGAATAACAAAATCTGCAGGAAAGAAGAGCTTATCCACCTTGACGAGCACATCCTCAACTATGCCCCTTGGGTAAGTATTGGAACGGTCAGCCAATTGTAGCGACATGTATGTGGGTTTTGGATCCGGTAGATCCAGCTTTTTAAAGATCGACAACGGCATCAGATTAATGCTTGCTCCCAAATCACAAAGGCACTTGTCAAAAGTCAGATTGCCAATGGTGCAAGGAATGGTGAAGCTTCCTGGATCTTTCAGTTTTGGTGGTAACTTTTGCTGCAGAACAGCGCTGCATTCTTCCGTAAGAGCAACGGTTTCAAGGTCATCCAATTTCACCTTCCTTGAAAGAATAGTCTTCATAAACTTCGCATAACTAGGCATTTGTTCCAGAGCCTCAGCGAAAGGTATATTGATGTGAAGTTTCTTGAACACCTCCAGAAACTTCCCGAACTGTCTATCCAGCTTTTGTTGCTGCAATCTCTTAGGAAAATGTGGTGGAGGATAGAGCTATTTCTCCCCTGTATTAGCCTCAGGCAGAGTGTGTTCAACAGTAGTCTTCCTTGGTTCCGCCGCTTTCTCCTTTTGCTTAGATTCTTCATCTCTAATTTCAGCTTCTACTTCTTTTGCCTTTTCATCATCAGCCACTTTTCCAGACCTTAAGGTAATAGCCTTGACTTGCTCCTTAGCTTCCTTCCTGCCTGGTACTTCCGTGTCACTGGGAAGAGTGCCAGGTTGACGATTGAGCACTGCATTGGCTAATTGACCGATTTGATTTTCCAAGGTCTTGATAGAAACCGCCTGACTCTTGCACAACAGCTTAAGTTCCTCAAAATCAGCACTAGTAGGTGCGGCTGTACTTCCCTGTTGAGGATATGATTGCCTTGTAGCATACTGCTGTGGTTGCTGGAATCCAGGTGGGTTAAACTGTTTACTCATTCCTTGCTGATATGGTGGCTGAATAGCATTCTGATTATTCCCCCAGCTGAAATTTGGATGATTTCTGTTGTTAGGATGATAGGTCGCTGGCACAGGCTGCTGTTGTCGCTGATAATTATTCACATACTGAACAGATTCGTTGATAAGAGAACACTGATCCGTAGCATGAGAACCTGCACAAAGCTCACAAACCATAGCTATTTGATTAACTCCATATGTAGCCAGAAAATCAACCTTCATTGATAGCGCTTGGAGCTGGGCTACAATAACGGTGGCTGCATCAACTTCTAGAATACCTGCTACCTTGCCTGACGTCATCCTCTGAGTTGGGTTTTGATGCTCATTTGCAGCCATCGTCTCTATAAGATTATACGCCTCAGTATAGCTTTTAGCCCATAAGGCGCCTCCAGCTGCTGCATCGAGCATGGGCCGAGATTGGGCCCCCAAACCATTATAGAACCCAGTGATCACCATCCAATCCGGCATTCCATGATGTGGACATTTTTTCAACATTTCCTTGTAGCGTTCCCAAGCCTCGCACATAGATTCTGTAGGTTGCTGCGCAAACTGAGTAAGAGCATTCCTCATAGCAGCAGTCTTTGCCATCGGATAAAACTTCACCAGAAACTTTTGCGCAAGATCTTGCCACGTAGTGATAGACCCAGCTGGTTCAGAATGTAACCAGTCTTTAGCCTTGTCCCTCAGTGAGAATGGGAAAAGCCTCAACTTGATAGCCTCATCAGTCACTCCATTATACTTAAAAGTGCTGCAGATCTCGACAAAATTCCTTATGTGCATGTTGGGGTCTTCAGTTGCCGCTCCTCCAAAAGAAACAGAATTCTGCACCATCTGAATAGTGCCCAGCTTGATTTCAAAGGTGTTAGCTTGAATAGCCGGATGAAGGATGCTTGACTGAATGTCATTAATTTTAGGCCGAGAAAAATCCATAAGAGCTGGATCAGCTTGAACAATACGATCTCCCATGTTTACTGGTTCTTTCTGCTCAGTTCCTGAATCCGAATCCTCAAAATCTAACTTCTCCAGAATATCAAGAACTTCGTCTGTCTCCTCAGCTGTATTTAAAGTCCTCTTGCGAGCACGAGAACGAGTGTGCATAAACGCTTGCTAAAGTACCTGAAACACAACCGGAAAAAATAAGTAACTACTACGTCCTAATCACTGAGTCCTAATAACCAATGATGGTAAGTACATAAACTAAACAAATACGCCGAGTCCCCGGCAGCGGCGCCAAAAACTTGTTAGGGCGAAAATACGCGCTAATATTCACGCAAGTATACGCATTCGCAAGTAATATAGAATATTTTCTAGTCCGTTCCCTCAGAGACTCAGACTAAATTATTGTCTAATTTAAACTCACTCACCAATGTATGATTACTTCTCAATGTTAAGACACTAACACTTAAACTTGTTGATTAAATATTAACTATAATTAACTACTTAATTAATCACTTAACTAACACTTCAATTTATCAATAATAAAACACTCATGAGATCACAACTTCATTATTACTTCCTTCTATAGCCATTGTTATTACCTTTAGCATGTGACATTGATGATATTAATCGAATAACACGAAACTGATAAAAGCCAACTTTCATTGTACTAATACCATTCTACCAAGCATCCACAATTAAGATAGAAGTTGAATAGTCATCAATTATGTTGAGTTCCTATATGTCTACAGAAATTGACAACACAACGATTTAAGCACAAGTTATTCCTTTTGATTACATAGGGAAAATAAAACTGTTAGAGTTACCCACTAATCATGCACAATGTACATGAACCTATGCTAGCATGGCAAGTTCTAAATCTCAAGATCCACCATCGCTTCACAAGAGATTAATACCCTATCTTATATGTTCGCGACACACATAAGACGAATACGCACAACCAATACTAGATATTATGCAATCATCACACACTAAAGTATTAAACGATTAACTAAAGAATTCCATAATAAATCCGTTGCAACCCCATGATCACGATTAGCCCATAATAGAACTTATCGTCATCATGGGTTCGTATGAAATCATGATAAACAAACACAAGAAAATAATAACTAAACTAATTATATTAAAACAGAGTACGTCACAAGAGTAAATAAGTTCAAAGCAAGAAAACTAGCATCCAACGTTACAACGAAACAAGAATCACAAGAAGATATGTTTCCTCTTCGTTGCGGTGTGCTAAATCGGTCTTCTTCCTTATCTCCTTCGCTTCTTGCGTAAAAACACAATCTTCTTTTAATCCACCCTTGTGAAAACGTCTCAAATCTACTTATATAATAGTCCCATAAAACTCAGATTACATAGAAGTGGAAACCAAACAGAAGTAGAAGTCCTAAAATAATTTGTCTTTTTTCCCGACCCTGCGCGGCCACTCAGCATTGCTGAGCGGGCGCTCAGCTTGCTGCGCGGCCGCTCAGCAATGCTGAGCGGGCGCTCAGACCTCTACTGGAAAAAATCTGATTTTGCTCCGTTTCTTCGCCGTAATCTGCCCGTTTCTTTCCTCTCGCAATGGTGAACACATGCCAAGGCTTATTCTTGATGATTCCTCCCCCGAAATGCAACTAAAACCCTGAAATGCATAAACACTAGAAAAACGCATCAAATACACAAAATACTTGATTTCAAGACACCAATTTAAGCCATTTTAAGACGTTCTAAGTGGTATAAAATGCCACTTATCAATTTGATGTCGGGACGTTCGACGGGTTAGCCGATAATTAAAGGAGGTGCTGCCCGATTTTCAGAAATTAAATGACGAAAATACGAGGGCGTACCCAATGACTATCGGAACGTTGGTCGGTTATATATGTAACTACTTTGTACAAACCCTAGTTATGTGTTGTGATGAAATACTTTGAGAAAACCGATAACCCTAATTTCGTAAAGGACAAATACACCTATTTTCTGAAAATGAACACCGAACCGACTTTCAAAGACGTGAACCCTAATTGACACGTGTATTATTATATTGAGAATGTTACGAGTTGGGTTTGTTAACGTATGGGTAGATTGTTAGCAAGGATAGTCAAGCATATTCGGGCGGCTAATTTAGGGTATTTCGGTTCCTGTAGGATCCAGTCGAAATCCTTGGCATTCCGGTCGGTGCAAAGCCAGTCAGAAATAGTTGTTAAAGCGTATTGAGGCAAGTACTCCTGACCATATCTTTATGGTTCAACATATATGAATATACTGTTGTTTTATTCTTGTAGTGGAACAGAACATTTTAAGTTACGTATCCCCTATGTTTAAATTGTTTTATTAACTTGTGTTTTGGGGGAAAAGTAACTTCTGAAAATACCTATCTCTGAAAATTTGAATAAAATGATAATGTGTTGGAAAGTGTGTTGTGATACAATTGTTATTCCCAAGGAACTAACAATGAGATTTACAGAGGGGGGGTTGAATATAAATCTCAAAACTTTTTCAAGTTTTGAGCAGTTTCAAAGGCTAAGTGTTTGATGAACAGTTGTGTGTGAATTGCTTTGAACAGGTGCAGACAGATGTATATTTAAAACACAAATGTAAAGAACACAAAGACTTTAAAAACTTTTCTGGTGGATTTGTTGTTCCACCAGAGATGTATATTTCATAAAATCTGTGATTCAAAGAATTGATCACAGCTGCGTCCTAGTACAAACTAGATGATTTTTTCTCTATATTTTTCTAAACAGCTCTGTAAAATTCATATCTAATTACTAGCTGCAACTTGGTTTATATATCACCAAATTTACAAGTGAAGACAAAGATGAAATACAATTTTAAAACAGTTCTTCATATGTTTCTTCTTCATTTAAAATAGTTCTTCACATGTTTCTTCTTCATTTCTCTATCCAATGCAATCTAGGATAATCTGTGAATCTTTGAATACTTCCTTATGAAAGGAATATGTCCTAAGTCCAATCGTGTATTAGGATTTAGGAATAACTTTTATGTAATCTGTTTTGATTTCATTGCTATTAATAAAGACTTGTTTTGTTTTTATTACGGGCTTTATCTATTTAAGTGTTTAAATAAGATATACCATAGTTTAGAGTAAAGCTTTTTATGGATTATGATGAGATCATAATAGTGAGACCTAAAAAGATGATAACTCTAAACTTAAATAGTTCCTGGTCATAGGATTACTAACTGGTAATTAATAATCCGCAAAGATCGGTACATACTATTCTTGCTTCATTATGAAGGATGTCTGTTCTCATAGACATTTGTGTGGTGACACTATAGCTAGTATGTAGGTGCTTATTATGGAATAAGTTCACTGAACATGACTCGCCCAGCTGAACAACTGATGGAGTTCACTCACGTGTCAGCAGTTGTTCGCTTAGTGATAGTTGTACAAGTATCCTTAGACTTGAGGTCATCATAGTCATCTTGTGTACACTGAACTATGCTTTAGTTTAGTTCTTAGTCTCCAGGGACAATTATTAGGGCTCTTCTGGGTATAGGAATTTGTACACAAAGATAGTGTATGATCAATAAAGGATCTACCCCTTCCAGTGAAGGAAGCGAATGTTCAAGGCTAATCCACTTATGCTAGTTCAGGAATCTCTGGCCAGAGTGAATTAAATTACAAAGGAGTTTCTAATTTGCATAGAACTACGCATAGTAAATGGTAAGCAAGTGATTGAATTAGATAGGCTTGACACGAGATCCATTCCTTGTATTTAATCGGAACATTGTAGGGTAGAAGGAGTTTATTGTACGGTAACTATTCACTGAATAGGTTCTTGGTATTCTAAGCAGTGAATTCATATTATCCGGATAGTCGCGATATGCTGAGAAGTATCCCTCACGATGTAGAATAAATGTGATTAATTAATTAATCATATTTAATAAATTAGAGAATTTATATAAATAATGATAAAATAGTTTTATTATTATTTATTTCTACTACCGGCTTAATATTGAACCTACAGGGTCACACCATAAAAAGAAAATGATTTAATGGTGGAGGAATTAATTAATAATGGCTAATAATTATTTATTTATGAAATAAATAATTAATTGAAAAATTTAATAATTGATTAAATAAGATTTAATTGATTATAAATTAATTAAGAAAAGTTCTTAATATTATTAATTAAGGATTTAATTTTTTAAAATTAAATCAAGAGAGAGAATTATTTCTAAAGTGTTTAGAAAAAGGATTAATAATTAAACGGTGTTTTAATTATTAATGAGAATAATAAACGGGATAATAATAATATTATTTATGGGAAAATTTCAGCTGAAAATTTTGCCTATAAATACACTATTATAGACCCTATTTTATTTAAACCCACATCAAACCCAAAAACCCAAAAAGTTTGGAAAACCCAATTCTCTCCACCTCCTTCCTCCTCCTTAACATCATTTTCTTGGTGGATACCGGTGGAGTGCTTCACACTTGAGGAGCAACTGCTAAGGATCTCTGATCGTTGTCTCCGAATTATTTTAAAAGGTTAGATTCGATCCCTCGAATTTTTATTCACGATTTATATGCTTTTATTTGGATTTTGTATGTGTAAAAGTGTTTTGCCATGCCTCCGCTACGTTAAAAATCCAACAATGGTATCAGAGCATAGGTTGTATGCATATAGATCTGTGGTAAAAATTTCAGAATTTTATGTGCTTGTATGAATTAATTATGATTTTTACAAGTTATATCATGGATTAATTTTGTCTGATGAGAAATCGTTTTTCAGAATTATTTTGAATGTCGATCTGGGTTCTACAAGTGTTGTAGATCGTTTGGGTATTTTTTTCATAATTTTATGATGTATAGATTTTTTATTATGAATTTTTGAAATTGTTGCAATTAAATTTCGTAATTAAATAATTATATATATATATGTATTGTATGTATATATATCTGTACTGTATCTGATCTGCATAATCTGTCTGCTGCGTGAAAGAAGAAAGAAGACAGAGCTGTCAGGCGGCAGATGGCGGGCGCGTGTGGCGCACGCACGAGGGAAGGCCTATTGCGCATTTGTAGAATGCGTTACACCCTTTATTGGCTTAAAAGAGGTGTAACGCATCACGGGAATGCGTTACAGAGCTTGTAACGCGTTCCTGTAATGCGTTACAGCCCGTCTGTTAATTTTAAAATTGATTTTCTGGGAGTTTTGTAACTCCGTTTTAGGCGTGCAATATACCGTTGGATTCGTTTTTCCGAGACGGATCTAATGGAGTGATCAATTTTAGTTTATATAAAAGTTTTGAACTGTTTATATTTCCATGAAGTGTTTTAAAGTTGTTTTTGACTGTTTTTAATTGCTTTTAAATGCTTCATGTGATACATAGAGATGTATAATGCTTAGACTAATGTGCTAGATGATATAACATGCCTGCCTTGATGTTTATTCATGTTGATATAT
This sequence comes from Apium graveolens, assembly GCF_009905375.1. Lineage (NCBI taxonomy): Eukaryota > Viridiplantae > Streptophyta > Magnoliopsida > Apiales > Apiaceae > Apium > Apium graveolens. The sequence goes on from NC_133657.1 coordinate 51,944,821, forward strand.
ATGATATATGCTTAGTTTATCATGCGATGATAGATTTAGGTGAACTTAAATGAACATAAGGCGTTTGCTAGACAACCTAGTATAGTGAAATTGTTTCATAACCTTAATAACAATATTATGAATACAATCATGAGATTCTTGTGTTTGTGAAACACGTAATTGAATATGAATTTTCGATATGAGAGAAAGAATGATTCTGTCAACAACAGATTTCTATCTGTAAGAAAAGGTTATTAAGTGACGCCTCTTGACAATGCTCCACCCGATCTGGGAATCATCTGATTATTGATTATTGATTTGAAATATTTAATTTAAAAGGAAGAATTTCTTTATAATATGATTATGATTGTAACGTAATATAATCCCTCTAAAATTAAATAATATCAAGTAATAATTGGCCAATGACACAACGGGCTTGTGTCGGTCATAGCCTTCCAACATGATAGAAAAGTAGTTCTTATTTTTGAATCATTGTCGGTTCGTGCTATAGCCGAGGGCTTTGATTTCGAAATAAGAAATACTTGTCTATTACATAGAGATGTGTACATTGAATAAGAATCTAAAGGTCGGTACATGCTACAGCCGTGGGCCTTTGGGGACTGATTCAACTGTACGGAATGTTGGGTTAGACTTGACTTAGAATATTGAGTTTGTCGTGCTATAGCCGAGACTCAATTATTCAAGAGGCTAAAGTTTGATTAGGAAATAACATGAGATGTAATTGACAAGAGTTGTCTGCCTATTGAACATTACATGGCGGTTCGTGCTACAGCCGGGGTCGTGTAATGGAATGTAGGATCCCTATTCCCACTAGCATTATGAATGCTTAATTTTTCACGTAGGGGGTTGAATAAATTAGGAAAACTAGAGGGAGCCACTTATGAATAAAGACCCGATTCATATAGTGTTTTAAAATAAAATCGAATATTTGCTAAGTGTTGTTATGTGTTTATCATTTACAGATTTACTTTGTACGTTATGTCTTCTGTACTATCACTCAGGAGCATACTAGATGCTCACAAATTGACTGGTCCTAATTATGCTGACTGGCTTCGAAACTTGAGAATTGTTCTCAGGATTGAGAAGCTGGAATACGTGATTGACTCACCTAAGCCTACTGAACCTGCTAGTGATACACATAATGATGAACATGTTGTGTATCATAAGTGGATAGATGATGCAAATGTTGCTCAATGTATCATGCTAGCTTCCATGAACATTGAGCTACAGAAGCAACATGAGCATATGGATGCTCACACTATCCTCATGCATCTACAAGAGTTGTATGATGTGGCAGGGAGGACAGCTCGATATGAGATATCGAAGGAGCTATTCGGTTGTAGGATGTCTGAGGGATCATCTGTGAATGACCATGTACTTAAGATGATCAATTTGATTGAACGTCTTGGACAACTTGGTTTTGTCATGGATGGGGAGCTGAGCCAAGACTTGGTCTTGCAATCGCTTCCGAGTTCGTTCTCGCAGTTTGTTGTGAACTTTCACATGAATAAGTTGGATGTCAGCCTGCCTGAACTCCACAACATGTTGAAGACTGTCAGCCTGCCTGAACTCCACAACATGTTGAAGACTGCGGAATCGAATTTTCCCCCTGAGAAGAGTTATGTTCTTCTAATTGGTGAAGGTTCCAATCCTAAGAAAAGGAAGAGGAACTCTTCCAAGAAGAAGAAAGTAGGTGAGAAAACGCCGGTTACACCAAAAGCTGAAGACCCCAAGAGCAAAGTTGTTTGCTTTCACTGTAACAAGGTGGGGCACTGGAAGAGTAACTGCAAGGTTTACCTTGCAGAATTGAAGAAGAAGAAGGGTAGTGAGACTACCGCTTCTGATTCAGGTATGTTCATGATAGAAGTGAATATGTCATTTCTACTTGGGTATTAGATACCGCCTGTGGTTCTCATATCTGCAATTTGTTGCAGGGACCAAGGAGAAGTAGGACTCTTGAGGAAGAGGAGGTTCTACTGATGGAAATTGAGCAAGAGTTGCTGCTGAAGATGTAGAATCATTTCATTTACATATGCCTACGGGCAAGACTATTGTTTGAAATAATTGTTATTTTGTTCCCTCGATTGTGAGGAATATTATTCCCATGTTAGACTTGGCTGGATTTTCATTTATTATTGAGAATAATGAATGTTCTATTCTTAGAGATAATATTCTTTATGGACGTGGTGCTTTAAATAATGGTCTGTATATATATGTGACATAATTTGCTTCAGATTGAACAAACTAATAAAAGAAAAGGGATGACGAAAATCTCACTTTATAGTGGCACTGCAGTCTCCATTTAGTAGACATGGAGAGAGGGCTGCAAATTTGCTAGGAATGGTACACACAGATGTATGTGGACCAATGTCTAACTAAGCCATGGGTGGATTTTCATACTTCATTACTTTCATAGATGATAGATCTGGATTCAGATATGTGTTAAATGAAACACAAGTCTGAGGCCTTTGAAAAGTTCAAAGAATATAAGTATGAAGTGGAGAAACAACCAAATATAGTATTATAACTCTTCGATCAGATCGAGGTGGTGAATACTTTAATGGAGTGTTTCTAGATTATCTCAAAGTAAATGGTATAGTCTCCCAGTGGACTCCTCCAGATTGGTCTCTGAAAGGAGAAATCGAACTTTGTTAGACATAGTTCGGTCCATGATGAGCTATGCAAATCTTCCAGTATTCCTATGGGGTTATGCATTGGAAACCTCAGCATATTTACTGAATAAGTTACTTTCTAAATCTGTTCCTCAAACTCCGTATGAGATATGGAAAGAAAGGAAACCGAGTCTTAAACACGTTAAGATTTGGGGATATCCAGCTTATGTCAAGTAAGTTGACCCAGATAAGCTGGAATATCGATCCGTAAAATGTAGTTTTGTGGGATATCCTAAAGAGACTTTAGGGTATTACTTTTGCACCGATCATCGGGTGTTTGTCTCCAGACATGCTACCTTCTTGGAAAAGGAGTTTATCCTTGAAGGAAACAGTGGGAGTGAAATTGAACTTGATGAAGTTCAAGAAGCACAAACTACTACAGATCGAGTGGAAACACCTGTTCTGACTGAACAACCTTTTGTGGAACAGCCCATTCATAGGTCAGGGAGAGTGTCTCGCCAACCTGAGAGGTAATATGGCCTTGTCATTGAGAATGACAATGAGTTGTCGATCATTAATGATGATGACCCTGTGACCTATAATGAGGCTATGAGTAGTGTTGACTCAGAGAAATGGCATAGTGCCATGAAATCCAGAATGGAATCTATGTATACGGTATACAAAAGATAGATTATAGCAGATGGTCAGGTGGAGACCTTTAAGGCCAGGCTTTTAGGAAAAGGATCAAAGAAAGGCAATGGATTGACTTTGATGAAACCTTTTACCTGTAGCCCTGTTAAAATCACTTCGGATTTTGCTTGCGAATGCTGCTTACTACGACTATGTGATCTGGCAAATAGCCAGATGATTTTCTTTCCAAGGGAAATGAAAACCTAGTGTGTAAGCTGCTGCGAACCATATATGGTTTAAAGCAAGCTTCTCGAAAGATGGAACATTCGTTTTGATGAGACAATCAAAGAGTTTGATTTTATCAAAAACGTAGATGAACCATGCGTCTACAAAAGGGTTAGTGGGAGCACGGTAACATTTCTTATATTGTATTGAAATAGAGTTGACACACATAACAACATAGCAGACCCACTCACAAAGCTACTTTATGAAAGTCACTTTGATCGTCATAAAGACTAAATGGGTATTAGATACCAGAGTGATTGGCTTTAGTACAAGTGGGAGATTGAAAGGAATATGTCCTAAGTCCAATCGTGTATTAGGATTTAGGAATAACTTTTATGTAATCTGTTTTGATTTCATTGATATTAATAAAGACTTGTTTTGTTTTTATTACGGGCTTTATCTATTTAAGTGTTTAAATAAGATATACCATAGTTTAGAGTAAAGCTTTTTATGGATTATGATGAGATCATAATAGTGAGACCTAAAAAGATGATAACTCTAAACTTAAATAGTTCCTGGTCATAGGATTACTAACTGGTAATTAATAATCCGCAAAGATCGGTACATACTATGCTTGCTTCATTATGAAGGATGTCTGTTCTCATAGACATTTGTGTGGTGACACTATAGCTAGTATGTAGGTGCTTATTATGGAATAAGTTCACTGAACATGACTCGCCCAGCTGAACAACTGATGGAGTTCACTCACGTGTCAGCAGTTGTTCGCTTAGTGATAGTTGTACAAGTATCCTTAGACTTGAGGTCATCATAGTCATCTTGTGTACACTGAACTATGCTTTGGTTTAGTTCTTAGTCTCCATGGACAATTATTAGGGCTCTTCTGGGTATAGGAATTTGTACACGAAGATAGTGTATGATCAATAAAGGATCTAACCCTTCCAGTGAAGGAAGCGAATGTTCAAGGCTGATCCACTTATGCTAGTTCAGGAATCTCTGGCCAGAGTGAATGAAATTAGAAAGGAGTTTCTAATTTGCATAGAACTACGCATAGTAAATGGTAAGCAAGTGATTGAATTAGATAGGCTTGACTCGAGATCCATGCCTTGTATTTAATCGGAACATTGTAGGGTAGAAGGAGTTTATTGTACGGTAACTATTCACTGAATAGGTTCTTGGTATTCTAAGCAGTGAATTCATATTATCCGGATAGTCGCGATATGCTGAGAAGTATCCCTCAAGATGTAGAATATATGTGATTAATTAATTAATCATATTTAATAAATTAGAGAATTTATATAAATAATGATAAAATAGTTTTATTATTATTTATTTCTACTACCGGCTTAATATTGAACCTACAGGGTCACACCATAAAAAGAGAATGATTTAATGGTGGAGGAATTAATTAATAATGGCTAATAATTATTTATTTATGAAATAAATAATTAATTGGAAAATTTAATAATTGATTAAATGAGATTTAATTGATTATAAATTAATTAAGAAAAGTTCTTAATATTATTAATTAAGGATTTAATTTTTTGAAATTAAATCAAGAGAGAGAATTATTTCTAAAGTGTTTAGAAAAAGGATTAATAATTAAAAGGTGTTTTAATTATTAATGAGAATAATAAATGGGATAATAATAATATTATTTATGGGAAAATTTTAGCTGAAAATTTTGCCTATAAATACACTATTATAGACCCTATTTTAGTTTAACCCACATCAAACCCGAAAACCCAAAAAGTTTGGAAAACCCAATTCTCTCCACCTCCTTCCTCCTCCTTAACATCGTTTTCTTGGTGGATATCGGTGGAGTGCTTCACACTTGAGGAGCAACTGCTAAGGATCTCTGATCGTTGTCTCCGAATTATTTTAAAAGGTTAGATTCGATCCCTCAAATTTTTATTCACGATTTATATGCTTTTATTTGGATTTTGTATGTGTAAAAGTGTTTTGCCATGCCCCCGCTGCGTTAAAAATCCAACACCTTGTTTGCACCAGAATGGAAATGCTGCATTTTCTTGATTCCTCCAAGAGGCTACCACATTCCAATTGTCTCTGTCAACCCATGTGCCTCTGTCAGCTTATGAATTGTCACTATCAACTGCTATTGAACTGAGCATCCGTTGAAGCTTTCATCCGTTGATGGCTTTATCAGTTGAAGCTTTATCCGTTGATGAATTAGCAGTTGAAGCTTTATCCGTTGATGCATTCATTCGTTGATGGATGTTATCCGTTGAAGCTTTAGAGACATTCGTTGAAGCTTTGTTTCTCATCCGTTGAAGACCTTTAATTTATCAGTTGATACTACTTCATTTATATAAAATTACAAAGCATGAAATATTTACAATTAGCCCTTCTATTTGCATATCCACTAGTAGTCAATAATGACTTATAATTTCCCACAACTTCTAAGAATTATAACTTAAATACAGAAACTGAAATGTGCTACAATAAAGAACTTATTTCTAAATAAAGCTACTTCATCAACGGATAGCCAAAGTGGTCTTATCCGTTGAGGCTACAAACACTAGATTTCTACTTAAGTGTTTTGCTTAACTTATCATCAAACTAATACACATATTCCTAACAATCTCCCCCTACTTATGTCTACTAGAATTATAGGCATAAATTTAGGTTTAACTTGATGATAACAAAACATTTAACAAATATATGAGCTGAAATCAAGTAGAAATTCAAAAGTGCTGCAAAAGTGTATGTACTGAGATAGAATTGAAGAATTACATTGTTTCCAAGGATGCTCCTTTAGACTGAGCAAATTAGTTTCTTTTCCTTTGTTCTCTTGTTTTCTTCCCTAGCCTCTTGTCATTTTCCTCTACTTGGAGTTGGAGTTGTCTATAGAATTCAGCTTCATCTTCTTCACTGATATCCAACTTAGATTGCATGTCCTAGAGAGTTTCATTACTGGAAATTTTAAGCTGGTCTTCAAGTCTGAAAAATCTTCTGACTCCTTTATTGTCTCTGAACTCTATCAACCAATGAGGGGATTTATGAATTATAATTTCATGCTCAGGGATGATTAATGTTCTAGGAAAGGAATTAGACTCCCACCAAGTTTTCCTTATGATGGCAATCTTGTTTAGAATCTCAGTTTTGGCAGTCCTGGTAAAGCCAGAATCCCTTTTGATAGATGAGTATACTCAAACCAAGGTAGAATAGCCCTCATTTAGAATTCTTTGAAGAGGCCAAGTCCTTTCCTCACTTCCTTTATACTTGAACACTAGCCTTTCTGGTAGCTGTTTGTAGGCACTTATTCCCCTTACTTCCTCCAGCTCATCCAGATAGAGTTTAATATCTGTATACTCTTTTATGTCACAAATGTGAACATAATCATCCTTTGAGGCTTGTGGCTTAGGCTTAGGTTTATGTTTCTGAGTGAATTTACTTGAGGTTAGGGGATGTGTTGATTTGGATTTTCTTTTCAGTATCTTTGCTGGTGGAGAGGTAGTTAGGAAGGTAGGCAAGTTGATGGTGTCCCAATCAATAGGTTCCTCTTTAGGGATGATTGGTTCACCATGGATATTTATACTAGGATCATCAACAAAAGGTTCAGGAATGGAAGGTAGTAGTTTAGATTTTGATTGGGTTTCCACAGTGTCATCTCCACTCTTCCTTTTTGCATTGGCCTTCTTTCTGTTCCCTTTCTGCCATTCCTTTCTTTTCTCACTTCTTTCCTCCATACTTTCACCAACCATATTTCCCTTATCCACATTTATGCTTTCAATCTTGTTTTCTTCACTCTTGTCTTCAATCTTCTTCTTTTCTTCAGTCTGACTTGACTTTAGCTATTTTTCAAGCTTTGCTTGTGCTTTTTTGTCAGCCTTCAGCTTTTTAGCTTCTTCCTTTAACCTCATGGTTTCTTCCCACTTGGCTATTGAGAATTTGGCATGTCCTTGCATCACACAGATACTCTTTCCCTCTCTACAGATGATAGCCATATTCATTCTTTCAATTACATCCTTGATCTCTTTATGCTTTATGATGTTACCACCCAAACATTTGTCTTCATCAGGCTTTGGAAGAGGAAAATCCACTTCTTTTAGTTGAGCAAATTTTAGAGGGTTCTTTGTAGAGTCCTTGTTGGATCTAGTGGATGGCTTGAGTACCATGGGCTTCAGGTTCCTGAAAGAAGTTTCTTTAACCTTATTCCTCCTTACTGGCTTGTGCTCCATTGTGATTTGCTCAACTTTTGTGCTATGTTTCACAGATAAGGATTTTGTAGTTGTAGAGCCAAACACCTGTTGCATCCTTTCATCAATTCTTCTCCTTTGCTCTTTCACCTTCATCTCAGCTGCTGCTAGCTGGATTAGATCAATTCCATCAAGCTTTCATTTGATTTTAAGTGTTGGAGAAGTAGTGATGGCAGGAACTAGCACTTTGGATATTTGAATGTGTGTAGATGGCTCATCTTCCCCTTCCCCTTTATTCTCCCCCTTTTTGTTATCATCAAGGAGAGGGGTCAAGCCTTGTGCTCTAGCCAGTTGCATTAGAAGACTGGTCTGAGACTGTTGATTTTGAAGAATGGTGACCACAGAGTTTTCAATAACTTGAACTCTTTCCTCCAATTTGGCCAGCTTCTTTTCAGCATCTGATTCTCTTCTCAGTCTCAGTAACAGGTCCTGCATGGTACCAAAGGGCATGATTGAATCTAGCTTCTCAGAATTGTAGGACTTCAAGTCAGCTATATCCTTCTTGAGTTCATCCACACTCAGATTCTGTCTTAATTGTTGTAGCTTCATGAGATGTAGAGAATCTAAGTGGGCTTGAAGAATAGCCTTGGTACCAGCATTTGAGGTGTTTTGAATGGCCTTTTGGATAGACATGACTTGTTTGACTAAGGATACATTGAATTGTCCTAGTGTAGACTCCTTTGTCAATGCCATTCAGGTAATTCTGGAATAGAACTTGGGCCTTCATCTCCCCCTAAGTTCATGCTTCCATCAAATGAAGCAGAGTCATCATTATTAGAATTTACTGCAAATTCTTCAGATGGCTCACCAGCTGTAGAAGGCATCAAATTAACAGCAGCTTTATCCCTTTGTAGAGATTCTGAAGTATGTACTAGATTTAAAGTCTTTTATGCCTCCTCATTGTTGGGTTCCGAAGGCATAAAACGTAGCGGATAAACGTAAATAAAACAAAAATTTCGAAACCCAAAAACAGGATCCATGTATAATTATGGGCAGATTATGGAGATAACGAATCATACCTTTCAAGAGCTTAACTTTCACGAACTCAATGGAGATCCTAGCTATCACGCTTTGTGTCTACCTCTCGGAGAAACATCTCTATGGTTTCCACACGAGCACCTTCAAGAACGTCTCATGAACTTGACTACGGAATGGATGTACTAGCCTCCTTCTTGACGATCTGAATTGCCTCTGCCTCTCTTTGCTGCTAGGGTTTTCTCAAAAATGTACAAGCCTCTTTAACCTATCATTATGTATTTATAATGGCTGATTAAAAAGGCCCATAACATCAAAGCCCAACCCTAGTAGGTATTGGATTAAAAAATAAAAACGAATTTCTATTATTTAATTAATAACTAAGTCATACTAAATTATTATGGGCAAAAAAATTCCTTTTAATTCGAATTTATATTATCTCAATTAAGTCTTACTTAATTATAATAAAATTCAAATAATCATCAATTAATTTAAATCCATAATTTAAATTAACTATTCCATTAAGTGCTCTATTTGTGCGACCCTATAGGCTATTATTTAATTGGCAATAATTTTATTATCTAATAAAATTATAAACAATGAGCGGTATCTAGTAATACATCATTGTTACCCAATTAAACAATAATTAAATCGTGATTAGATAAAACCTTTCATGATTAATGTTTTTCATGTAATATAATCCCTTTAACCATACATATTATATATTAAACTCGAGGCATGTATTTAGTCATCCTCTTCAATATTTAATCCGGATTTACTTGATTTATGAGTAGATTATCAAGATAAATCATTATTTGAGCATGGTCATGCTTTTATAATCTCACTCAATCAAGAGGCCAATAATATCTCTCCTAATTATAGGAGGGTTAAATCCTTTATCTATCATTCATATTTCTCATACGACTCATGATATACCCGATGTCCACTTTTATCATCACCCGATCAAAAGTAACTTTTAATGTAGTCAAAGTATATTAATCCTCGTATAGAAATATAATGATTTCAAGTCAAAGGATCATTACACCATTATCACTGTGAGTCTTTCTTATGACTTTATTAAACATGAAGAATCTCACTGTGGGTCTGTCCAGTATCATGTACTCTCACATGTACCTATGTATGAACTTTAATATCCCCATACTTATAACCAATGAGATGTGGTTATCTTGTCAAACAACATACTAGTCTATCTATGTATTATTATTGTCCTATATAATAATACTCGACTAGGGACCTTTAAGAATATGATATATTATATAATCTCAAGTTCAAGTCATGTACTTAAACTATATAATTTGTATCATGATTCTAAGGACATTTATTATGCTAACAAAATATCGCAGTAATTAAGGTCATAATAAATACATTTATTGAATGATCAACTGACATAAAGATTTAAAAGAATAATGTATTGCCTCTAGGGCACCTAACCTAACAATCTCCCACTTGCACTAGAGCCAATCACCCATATATCTAATACCCATGGAACTAGTGTGACCATCATGCTTCTACTACGACAAGCATTTGGTCAGTGGGTCTGCAATGTTATCATTTGTGTGCACTTTACATATGTGTAAATCACCCCTTTCATTAATCTCTCGAATAAGGTGAAATCTCCTGAGTATATGTTTAGCCCGGGAGTGTGATCTAGGTTCTTTAGCCTATGCAATGGCTCCATTATTATCGCAGTATAGATCAATGGGATCTGCGATTGATGGAACCACTCCCAAATTATAAATGAACTTTCGAATCCAAACGGCCTCCTTAGCTACTTCACAAGCTGCAATGTACTCAGCCTCCATTGTAGAATCAGCTACTGTTTCTTGCTTTAAACTCTTCCCGTTTACAGCACCTCCGTTTAGACAAAACACAAAACCAGACTGTGATACAGTATCATCTCTGTCTGTTTGGAAACTTGCATCGGTTTAACCTTTTACAATGAGTTTCTCTTCTCCTCCATACACCAAGAATCAATCTTTAGTTCTTTTTAGGTACTTAAGAATATTCTTAACTGTCGTCCAGTGACCTTCACCCAGATTAGACTGGTATCTGCTCGTCATGCTCAAAGCATACGAGACATCTGGGCGAGTACATACCATTGCATACATAATAGATCCAATTGTTGAAGCATATAGAACTTTATTCATGTGGTCCTTCTCATCCAATGATTTCGGACACTGGTCCTTAGAGATCGTTATCCCTTGAGACACGGGGATATATCCCATTTTTGCATTTTGCATTCCAAAACGATGCAAAACCTTATCAATGTATGTGCTCTGACTTAGACCGATCATCCTTCTAGATCTTTCTCTATAGATCCTCATTCCTAGAATGTAGGATGCCTCTCCTAAGTATTTAATGGAGAAATTGCTCCCTAACCAAGTCTTAACAGCCTTTAGAGAAGGTATGTCATTCCCCATTAGTAGTATATCATCAACATATAGTACTATGAATGCCACATAGCTCCCACTAACCTTCTTGTAAACACACGGTTCATCTTCGTTTTGAACAAAGCCATACTCTGTGACTATTTCATTAAAACGGATATTCCATCTCCTAGAGGATTGCTTCAATCCATAAATGGATCGACGCAATTTACATACCTTTCCAGCATTCCTTGGATCGACAAAACCCTCAGGTTGTGTCATGTACACATCCTCTTCAAGGCTTCTATTAAGGAAGGCTATTTTGACATCCATTTTCCAGATTTCATAATCGTGGAATGCTGCAATGGCAAGTAAAATCCTTATAGACTTGACCATAGCCACTGGTGAGAAATTTTCATCATAGTCAATACCACGAATTTTTTTGAAACCTTTTGCAACCAACCTAGCTTTATAGATCTGAACATTTCCATCCATGCCCTTTTTCTTCTTTAAAACCCATTTGCACCCTATGGGCTTTACCCCTTCAGGTGGATCAACCAAAGTCCATACTTGGTTTTCGTACATGGAATCTATCTCGGATTTCATGGCTTCAAGCCATCTCTTAAGGTCTGGACTGTTCATAGCATCTTGGTATGTGAGAGGCTCATCTTCATCTATGAGCATCAAATCACCACACTGAGTCATGAGAAATCCATATCTCTCTGGCTCATGGCGAAATCTACCAGATCTACGAACAACCTTTGTTTGTTGAGCATTATCATTATTCTGCTCTTGTTCCACTTCAGGTTCAATGTTATTTTGCGGTTCTCGATCTTCATCGAGATCTATAGTTCTCCCACTGTTTCTTTTGGAAACAAAATCTCTTTCCATGAAGACAACATCTCGAGCAATAAACACTTTCTGCTCAGAAGGACTATAAAAATAATATGCCTTTGTTTCATTAGGGTATCCTATAAAAATGCACTCTTCGGATTTAGGTCCAAGCTTGTCAGATTCTTGATGTTTCACAAACGCCTTACATCCCCAAACTTTCATAAAGTTCATGCCTGACCGTTTCTCCTTCCATATCTCATATGGAGTCTTTTGAACCTTCTTAGTAGGAACACGGTTAAGTGTGAAAGCCGCTGTTTCTAGAGCGTAACCCCAGAAACTAATTGGAAGATCTGCATGACTCATCATCGATCGCACCATGTCCAACAAGGTGCGATTTCTCCTCTCTGAAACTCCATTTCATTGAGGTGTTCCTGGCGGAGTGAGTTGTGATACAATACCACACTCTTTCAAATACTCTCTAAATTCGGTGCTTAAGTATTCACCCCCACGATCAGATCGTAAGATCTTAATACTTGCATCTCCGCCAATTTGCTTCTCTACTTCAACCTTATATTCTTTAAATTTTTCAAAAGAATCAGATTTGTTCTTCATAAGATATACATATCCATATCTACTGAAATCATCAGTAAATGTTATGAAGTAGTAGTAGCCTCCTCTAGCCATTACACGCATTGGGCCACATACATCACTATATATTAGCTCCAGACGTTTAGTGGCCCTTTGACCCTTACCAGTGAAAGGGGCTTTAGTCATCTTACCAAGCAAACAAGATTCACATTCTTGGTATGATTCAAAATCAAACTTATCCAAGTATCCATCCCTATGTAATTTGGATATGCGTTTCTCATTTATGTGGCCTAGACGATAATGCCAGAGGTATGTTTGATTTGAGTCATTCATTTTAAGTCGTTTATTTTCTATATTACAGACAGGGTTATCTAAATCAAGAACATATAAACCATTAAATAAACGCGCAACAGCATAGGTTAAATCATTCAAAGCAAAAGAGCAATTGTTGTTCTTTATTGTAAACGAAAAACCTTTCTTGTCCAAACAAGAAACATAAATAATGTTTCTGCGAATCGCAGGCACGTAAAAACAGTCTTCTAGTTCTAAAACAAGCCCAGAGGGCATAGATAAATAATAAGTCCCTACAGCTAAAGCAGCAACTTTTGCTCCATTGCCTACTCTTAGGTCCACTTCTCCCTTAGCCAAAGTTCTACTTCTCTGCAGGCCTTGCACATTTATACAAATGTGAGAAGCACATCCAGTATCAAATACCCAAGATGTAGAAATAGACAAATTTACTTCTATAACATAAATACCTGATCCAGAAATATGAACTGCTTTCTTTTTCTTCAGATCCTCCAAGTAAATTGGACAGTTTCTCTTCCAGTGACCATCTTTCTTACAGTAGTGACATTCACCCTTGGCCACACCACCTTTAGGCTTTAAATCCTGTTTGGGGCCTGACTTTAGCTTGGGTATAGAATCAGATCCAATCTTCTTCTTACCCTTCCATTTGCCCTTTCCTTTGGCCTTACCTTTATTTCCCACCATCAGTATGTGAGCAGGTCCATCTGTCTTCATGTTGGTCTCATATGTTCTCAACATATGCAACAATTCAGTAGGTGTTTTGTCAAATTTATTCATATTGTAGTTCACAACAAACTGAGTGAATTTGTTGTTCAAAGAATTCATGATTAGGTCAATACCAGTTTTCGGACCAATCGGGAAACCCAAAGTTTCAAGGTACTCAATGTAACCAATCATCTTCAGAACATGTGGGCCAACTGGTTCACTCGCCCCTTGTTTGCAATTAAAAAGTGACTTACTCGTGTTGAACCTTTCTTGACGAGTTTGGCTTGCAAACAAGCTTTGCAAGTGCTCATTGATAGTATATGCATCCATATGCACATGATGTCTTTGAAGCTCAGCACTCATAGTTTCCAACATAAGACATGCAACATCATTTGCATCATTCTCATCCCTTGTGCGTGCTGCTCGTTCATCAGCAGTAGCACCCTCAGGAAGGGGGCCTGGAGGAGGAATATCAATGACATGAAGCTTGCGCTCCTGCCTAAGGACAATCCTCAAATTCCTCTGTAGTCTAGGAAGTTGTTTCCTCCTGTCAGCTTGTCCTTCTCAAGGACTGAACGTACGGATAGTGTGTTTGTGTTGTTTGCCATTACTCAGTATCTACAATAATAAAAGCGCAAAATAAACATTAGATTGTCTGAGTTAAAATTTTATGTTCATATGATTATGATATATTCATAATATATCTCCCACTATTTTTTTATCAAATTAATATCCCTAACTATTAATTCGGAAAGTATATCCCATAAATCTTTCTATTGAGCCAAGATCCATATTTCGTCATGTTCTAAGTCAACCACTGGTATCCTTAAAACATGATTATTTAGGTAGACAACAGTTGTCAATTATATCATATATAATTCTTGGATAATTTGGTGAACAACAATTGATCTTATCTATCTAATAGATTTTTAACCAAACTCTATGCTTCTAAGTTCATAATAGTTGAATATAACCGTTTATATTCACCTTATTATGATGACTCAGTTAAGTTTGACCCAATGATACAACGTCCAAATATAACCGTTTATATTCGTCGGATTTCACCACGATAGATAGGAGTCCCCTTCCACTGACAACCCTTCCCCTTATCGATCTAGGATTTAATGAGTGTTCATTCATTGGAAAGCATCTGATTAAAACTTAATATTTTTACTTAGGGATTATTAATTTAGAACGATCATGATCCCATCATAAAGAGATTCCCAATTTTTCCTTGAATAAAATACTTCAAATCAATACTCGTCAATGGTTTGATTTCCAAGTAGTGGAGGAGTCACATCGGTCTCGCTTAAAACCCACAGCCTTACAAGTTCTATGAACCCGTTGTTGACAAAATCGCCCCATGTCAGAAATAAAGAAAATTCGTATTTTATTCCGTGTTTTATAAACACGAGAATCTCATGATCGTTTGTTAATTTTAAATCTTGAGTCGTTAAAGATTTTATCTTGTTTAAAGGCATGGCATGGGTGATGTATCTAATACATACATGCATCATTAATCTAATTAAAACATGCATTTTCTACTCTACACATACTATTTATACATCATATGAAAAGTGCGTAAAGTAAACGTGCAATAGTTATGGCCCAATCCTATGTGATCTTTTCATGCTAATGAAAAGATCAAGGTCAATCTATGGTGTAAAAATAACTATTACATATGTCTTCTCTATTGCTTCCATTGTCTCCTTGGCCTCCATAGGATGCCTCCCCTTTCCCTTGTCCTTCTTGGATGTTACATTAAGAATTAAACTAATGAACTTACAAAAGAACTCGAGTTACATTCGAGATAAAACAACTACAAATAGAAAATGACATGCAAGTCGTATTTATTACAAACCAAAAGAATAAACCATTACAACTAAGGTCCTAAGGTGATAACTATGCACAATGCTCAACTAACCGTTAAAGAACATGATAGATCATATAAAGATGACATACTATTTATCACTTATCATGATCCAATCAAGAATAATAAATAAGTAAAGCATATGTCATTAGCACAAATTAAAAATGAAAACCTAAGCACGCGGATCGAAGGCATAAAATGCAGCGGATAAACGTAAATAAAAGAAAAATTTCGAAAACCCAAAAACAGGATCCATGTATAATTATGGGCAGATTATGGAGATAACGAATCATACCTTTCAAGAGCTTAACTTTCATGAACTCAGCGGAGATCCTAGCTATCACGCTTGTGTCTACCTCTCGGAGAAACACCTCTATGGTATCAACACGAGCACCTTCAAGAACGTCTCACGAACTTGACTACGGAATGGATGTACTAGCCTCCTTCTTGATGATGTGAATTGCCTCTGCCTCTCTTTACTGCTAGGGTTTTCTCAAAAACGTACAAGCCTCTTTAACCTATCATTATGTATTTATAATGGCTTATTAAAAAGGCCCATAACAGCAAAGCCCAACCCTAGTAGGTATTGGATTAAATAATAAAAACGAATTTCTATTATTTAATTAATAACTAAGTCATACTTAATTATTATGGGCAAAAACATTCCTTTTAATTCGAATTTATATTATCTCAATTAAGTCTTACTTAATTATAATAAAATTCAAATAATCATCAATTAATTTAAATCCATAATTTAAATTAATTATTCCATTAAGTGCTCTATTTGTGCGACCCTATAGGCTATTATTTAATTGGCAATAATTTTATTCTCTAATAAAATTATAAACAATGAGCGGTATCTAGTAATACATCATTGTTACCCAATTAAACAATAATTAAATCGTGATTAGATAAAACCTTTCGTGATTAATGTTTTTCGTGTAATATAATCCCTTTAACCATACATATTATAGATTAAACTCGAGGCATGTATTTAGTCATCCTCTTCAACATTTAATCCGGGTTTACTTGATCCATGAGTAGATTATCAAGACAAATCATTATTTGAGCATGGCCATGCTTTTATAATCTCACTCAATCAAGAGGCCAATAATATCTCTCCTAATTATAGGAGGGTTAAATCCTTTATCTATCATTCATATTTCTCATACGACTCATGATATACCCGATGTCCACTTTTATCATCACCCGATCAAAAGTAACTTTTAATGTAGTCAAAGTATATTAATCCTCGTATAGAAATATAATGATTTCAAGTCAAAGGATCGTTACACCATTATCACTGTGAGTCTTTCTTATGACTTTATTAAACATGAAGAATCTCACTATGGGTCCGTCCAGTACGATGTACTCTCACATGTACCTATGTATTGACTTTAGTATCCCCATACTTATAACCAATGAGATGTGGTTATCTTGTCAAACAACATACTAGTCTATCTATGTATTATTATTGTCATATATAATAATACTCGACTAGGGACCTTTAAGAATATGATATATTATATAATCTCAACCTCAAGTCATGTACTTAAACTATACAATTTGCATCATGATTCTAAGGACATTTATTATGCTAACAAAATATCGCAGTAATTAAGGTCATAATAAATACATTTATTGAATGATCCACTGACATAAAGATTTAAAAGAATAATATATTGCCTCTAGGGCACCTACACTAACACTCATTTCCCTAAGTAGCCAACAATTGATAGGCTAACACAGGATGAGTAAAAGTGTCAGCATCCAAGGAAATGTTATCAATTACAGCTTTGTAATTGTAATAACCCCAAAAATTTTGAACTTTTTGTAACCCTTATGAATAGTGATTTTGTTGATTATGCTGAATAAGAAAACCTTTCATGCCACACTTTGTAGAGGTTCTTTTATTATTATTCTGAGATCTTATTAGTACTCTATATGGTATATAAGTGTATGTAAAGATCGTCAGAATCCAAATTTGAACACTTCGATTTTTCCTGAAAATCCACCAGAAACTAAAAGAATTGAGTATAAGGTAACATGATAAAAAGGATTTGAATTCAAGGATTATAAGAGAGGGTCATAAAAGGAATATAATGTATTGAGAAAGGTTAAGGGAACCCAAGTAATAAGATCCCGGGTATGATCCCTCAAACGATAAACAAGAACGAAAGTTAAGCGAACCGTATAACAGATCAGCGGTCATTAGCCAAGTAATTAGGAGTTATTCAAAGAGGCTAGTGGATGATGATGTCATGACACCAATAAGAGGAAGACAAGTGTAACAAGATGACATAAGTAGATTACATAAGCATGACCAAATGGGAAGGGTTGGTTGGTTGATTGTGAGCCACACAATTTTTACCATGGTAAAAGGTTAATTAACAAACAAAAAGGAAGCAACCAAGCAAACACATTCATTTCTCCCCCCCCCCATCTCCTTGCTCACGGTTTTTGAAGAAAAACAAGAAGAAAAATTTTCAAACCCAAGCTCCACTCAATCATAATTCAAGAGGTTTGTTTCCTTGGATTCTATATTTCATAACTAAGAAGAGCAAGTAGTTTGAGTGCTTGAATCCAAGGTTTGCTAGCTCAAATAAATCATTTAGTTTAGGGTGAATAGTAACTTTCAAGAACAAATTTTTGATTTTTGATTTTATTTGTAAGGTCAAGGTAGCTTAAGCATAGATCAAGGCTTCCATGGGCATTCCAAGGATCTTTCATTGATTAAAAGCTTCAAGAAGGTATAAAACTTCAAACCCTAGCTTTACTTTTGAGTATTTAGGAATGGTTGTGATTGATATAGTATATGGGAAGCAGTATGCTTGTTTGCTTAAAGTTTGGTTGAGTTTGTAGTGATTTTGATGGTTGAATCTTGGTTATTAGTTAATGAACCTTAGTGTGGTTAGTAGCTTTTGTTGTGATTGAATGAATTGGATAAAACATGAAGTAATGGACTGATGTAGTGATTATTGGATGGATTTTGGTTGTAATGTTGGTTGTAAGTTGGTTTGTGATTGATTTGGAGTTGTATAAACTTTGGTAATCGCGTAAACATAGCTGTCGTAATGCCCGATTTACCTTAGACTGCTTTTGTTCTTAACATCAGGACCCGTGAACTTACTGTTAGGTTTTGACCATTTTCATGATTAGATAGTTCATGTTACGAGCTTCGTTTTGATATGTGGTACGCTTGAATCCGATGTACAGTTTAGGAGAAACGACCGTTTTAAGTAACGGCATTTCGCGAACGAACCATTACCCCTCGCCTTACTTTGAAACCTTGGTTAAGGCCCTTAAATGACTAACTGGAGTATGAAACAATTATGTAAAGTGTATTAGGCAGTTGGTAGGGTACTTGCGAAAGAATCGCCTTAAAATTCTTCATGGTTAATTTATATAAAATGGTGGAGCCGAGGGTACTCGAACGACTAATGTGATTCGTTAAGCGTAGAAGTGACCATAAGCGAACATTAAGGTTCAATTGGTTAAAGTCTAGTTTCTTAAGCGACCGGGGTTCAATTCCGACTTAAGTTGTTGTTCATAGGTTATCGGACCCACTCTAAGCTTAAGTCTATCCGGGAACACTCGGGCAAGTTTTCTACCCGTTATACTGTTGTTGTGATGTATATATGTAAATGCATTATCTTGTGATAAGTGCATGATTGTTATTAGCAAAGTCTTGCGATATATTGGAGCATATGATATGATATATATATGCATGCCTGTTTTGTAATCTTGATATTCTATTATCAATTCAAATGCTTATAAACTGCATAATACATATGCTAGAGATAAGCAGTAGTTGCGTATACCCTTAGTATAGGGGACCCAAAGGTGAACGTTTTCTAAACCGGGAGTCGATGTTCCCGAGTATAACATATATATATATATATATTTATATATATATATAGATATAGTTTTCAAAACTATTAATCGAATAAGATTTATTCGATAACTTTATTTTGTTTAATGAATATTATTTTGAATATTCATTCGAGGACTTATGACTCCGCTTTATTTTATTTAATGAATATTGTTTTGAATATTCATTCGAGGACTTATGACTCTGCTTATTTTATTTAATGAATATTATTTTGAATATTCATTCGAGGGCTTATGACTCCGCTCCTTTTATTAAATAATATTCTTTATTTTATTAAAGAATAATGTTTCGATAATCAAACTTATTTTCGATTATTCAAATAAAGATCGTACTTTCGTATAAGTATATTTTTGGTTATTTATTATTCATTTCAAGTATGAGTCTTAAAACTTCTACTTCAATTATTTTTATAAGGATTATCCTTATGGGAATATTATTTAAATAATAATATTCAGATATCCTCCAACATATCGGGACTGATTTATTTCATTAAATCAGCATTACTCCAAACATTCTTAAAAATATTTTCGAGTCTTCAAAATGATTTTAAAAGTTAGAGCGGATCCCAAAACTCGTTTTCAAATTTAAGATCTTCCTTTCGAAGGGGATTTAAATACTCGCTTAAAAATTGAGGGATTCGGCTCTGTGGTGTATTTTATATTCGCAACGAGGTTGCTGTTTTGATAAATGAATTGATTACTTACCCAACGTTCGGGAAGTAAGTCCATCTAATTGAGTCAGCATAAGCGACGGGCCGGGGTACGGTCTACCAAAGTGTAAGTGGTTGGGTGGTAGTCCATCAACGTGTAAGAGGCCGGGTGGCGGTCCAGCACAAGGTCCTAATGCGGCCAGGGTGATGACCGGTGGGGGATTCATCCATCTACTAGTAGAAAAGGTTACTTATTGGTATCTTTGCCTGATCAGCAAGATATCGGGTTTATGCCAAGGTTTTCTCCTTTCCAA
Organism: Apium graveolens; assembly: GCF_009905375.1. NCBI lineage: Eukaryota > Viridiplantae > Streptophyta > Magnoliopsida > Apiales > Apiaceae > Apium > Apium graveolens. The sequence goes on from NC_133657.1 coordinate 51,965,049, forward strand.
ATTCATTGGATATTGCAACTCTGTTTATAATTTTCATAACAGAGGTTTTCAAGGAGTGTATGAAATGTATATATATAGGAGTATATATATATCGGGATGAACTTTATAATGATATTTCAAAGATTGAATCTATTCAAGTCTTTTCTTGTAGTCTCATCTATGTGATGAACTTTTGAAACTGATGATACCTTGAACGGTGGTAGTTCAAGTAGTATCCGGAAAAGATATAAGTATATTGGAGTATCTTGTAACTTCATCTTTTCAACTTATATCTGGTTAATGATTATCTTATGCATGAAAAATATTTTCACAAAAACGTTGAGACAAGGTTAGATATATGAGATCACCTTACAACGATATTTTTATAGAGTTATAAATTGGAACTCTGTGTATATTATGCATGGAAGAGGACTTCCAAGATTTTGAAAAGTATATATACTGAATATTTTGCGACTTGGTCGCATTAAGATATCAAACTTGGTTCATTTTTACTTGATCAAGACTTTCATGAGTACTATGAGAATGCTCATATATTGTTAATTATTATACATATTATTTCGGTGGGCTTGCTGCTCACCCTTGCTTTCTTCTTTCATCACACAACAACAGATAGACAAGATGAACATGACCAAGCTCCCAATTCGTGAGCGGATAGGAAACATTCTGCTGTTTCCTGTAGGCGTTGATGCCGTTGTAGCTGAGGTAGGAACTACCAATAGGCTAGGCTTTCAACTTTTGATGTACCAGACTTATTTATACTTATGAATTGTAATAATGGCAAAGAATATGTAAATTTATTCAGAAACCCTTTTAAGGCGTATTGGTTTATAATTGTGGAATAAAATGACTTGTGTTATCTTTGGGTATTCATCTCTGAGACTATAACTTGTGGTGTGTGTGTATATTGTGGAGTCACAGTATGCAGTAGTTGGTTGATTATTAAGATTAAGTATCATTAAGGGAAATGGAACTCGTGACAACCCGGATCCTCGACCTCGGATTTGGGGGTGTTACAGAAATGGTATCAGAGCTAAGCGTTATAAACCTCAGAGATGATGTGACGTTAAAATAATAAGTTCACTAAGATAATAAGGACTCTTGCCAAGTTCATAGTCGGACTACCTAACGTAGTACTCACAGTTAAAACCCTTATGGGAACCCTTATAAATATCATGATAGAAGCGTGGTTTATTATCGTATATGGTAGCGGGACTCCGAACCCTAAGGTTGAGGAGCAACAGCGCGATGATGTTTTATTACTTATTGGAGATCAGATTGTGGATCCGATAGAGCGTCCTAACGCAGGACCGGATGATGTTCATATTGAGGATGTAGCGGTTGAGGATGTTGTCCTAGAAGGGATTGTTGCTGAGGAGGATCCTGTGGAGGATCCTGACAAGAATGAATAAAGGACCACTGAGGAATTGATGACCATGGTTAGGGAAACTACCAGAGGTAGGATTGGCCGGTCACCATCGGAGGTGCGTTCAAGTTTGTAAAGATAGTAGCCCCTTTAACGTGGCTCACTCGTAAGACTGAGAAGTTTGAATGGACAGAGAAATGCGAGAACAGCTTTCAAGAACTGAAGCAAAGATTGGTGACGACCCCTATGTTGGCATTGCCGGATGGAAAAAGGAGATTTTGTGATTTGTATTGACGCTTCGCATAAGGAATTAGGGTGCTCTTATACAGCACAACAAGGTACTCGCGTACGCGTCAAGACTATTAAGGGAATATAAAATTCGATATCCCCACCCAAGAGCTTGGGCTCGTGGCAATAGTTTTGCCCTAAAGATTGGAGGCACTACTTGTATGGAGAGAAGTACGAGATTTACCTAAGCCATAAGTGCTCTAGTACATTTTCACGTAGAAAGAGCTCAACATGCGCCAGAGGAGGTGGTTAGAGCTAATCAAGGATTACGATTATGAGATTCTTTATCATCCAGGGAAAGCTAAAATGGTGGCTAATGCCCTTAGTGTAAAGGAGAGACTCAAGATGATAATGTCTTTGAGAGAGTTGATAAGAGATTTTGAGGAAATGGAAATATGAGTGAACGCAACCGGAGCCGGTACCGAAAAGTTGTTTGAGATTGTAATGCAGCCCGAGTTATTGGAAAAAGATCATATTGTGCCAAGAAAAAGTGATGAATGAAGGCAGAGAGCCAACAAATATAGAAGAGATTAATACCGAGAAAGATGATAAGGGAATAATAAGGTATTCCTACAGAATTTGGGTTCCAAACGTTCAAGAGCTTAAGGACGAGATCTTAGATGAAAGCCATAGTTCGAGGAATAAGATTTAGGGAAAACCCTGAATGTGATAGTTAGGGAGGTCGCCATCAAGAAAGAAAGAACCCATAACGTTAATGAAATGGATAACAAGGATTTTAACGTATAAGATAACCCTGATTATGGGAGATGGATGAAACATTTCATACTGAGAAAATAGAAGTTGAGTAAGGAAAGGAGACCCGAGACGGTACTCCTATATGGAAATTCATGGACCTATCTAAACAGAACTTATACTTTTATTCCCAACCACCACCTTGAGGAAACAATGCGGTAGGAAATTCTTTCATGACCTTTAAGTCGCTAAGCTCTCAAAGTTCCAAGGAACAGGTTGACCCAGTCGAGGCAAGAGCCTGGCTAAAGGAAATATAGGAATTATTTGAGATTCTAAATGATTGACGAAGCACAAAAGACTATTTTTGTCACTTACCCCCTAAGAGAGAGGCCACCGATTGGTGAAAGGCCAAGAAAGGCACGGGGCCAGAAGTTATAATAAACTGATTAAAGTTCAGACAATTGTTTTCGGGAAAGAACTTCCCAAGGTTATGGATGTAGTGTAAAAGCTTTAGAACCAGAACAAAAGCTGGACGAGTATGATGAATTATGAATCTAAGTTGTAAAAGTTGTCAAGATTCGTTCTGAGGACACGAATCTAGAATGACGGGATGTTTGAAATCAATGCTTATGTTGTGTTGGTTCATATAATGGTTGTAATGGAAACGAAAATAAAAGACTGAAAAGGGCAGGATTAAAAAGGGATATAAAGGAAATAGAGTTGAGAAGTGATAAGGGAGTTAGGTATGGGAAACCCTAAGAAACCCTTGCAATAATTATAGAGAAGTGTGTCATCATCAGCGTGATGGTGACTGATCATGAGATAAATTCAAGGTTTGAAGGCATAAGCGATACGTATAGTTAATTCCCTTGAAGTTGACAGTATTCGATGAAAATTTGAGATAGATCGATTGATTAATAAGGAAACACGGATGGACTGAGGAGACAAGAAAGTAAGAAATTAGAAAAAATGGATGAAGGAAGTGACCTTCAAGAATGTGAAGTGTAAGTAACGCATGTGAATTGATACCCAAAAAGGGGGACGCCAAACATAAAAGATATCCCAACATTGAGATGACTGTTGAGATAAATAAAAGAAGTAAATGAGTAGTTAGAACTAAAAGGTTCACGTTGAACATGACTAATATCTTCTAGAACATCCCTGTTATCATTACTGAATCAGGCAAGAAAATTAGATAGCCGTAGTTATCTTTTGGAGGCCATATTGATTAACCTCATTTTGAATACAGATGTTATTGTGAAATTAGGCAAATAATATCGAGATGGGAATGATTGAATAAGATACCCTTATCCGGGATATATGACTAGATTTATCCATGTAAGGTTGCAAGTACCTTTTTAAAGGTGGAATTAAGGACATAACCTCAATAGCTTGAGATGAACCATGAGGGATGCATAAAGGATGGCATTTCACCCTTAATAGGGACATTGTGAAATCTGGCAGATGGCCAGATGGTTTTCTTTCCAAGGGAAATGAAAACCTAGTGTGTAAGCTGCTGCGAACCAAATGTGGTTTAAAGCAGGCTTCTCGAATGATGGAACATTTGTTTTGATGAGACAATCAAAGAGTTTGATTTTATCAAAAAAAACAAAGATGAACCATGGGTCTACAAAAGGGTTAGTGGGAGCGCGATAACATTTCTTGTATTGTATTGAAATAGAGTTGACACACATAACAACATAGCAGACCCACTCACAAAGCTACTTTATGAAAGTCACTTTGATCGTCATAAAGACAAGATGGGTATTAGATACCAGAGTGATTGGCTTTAGTACAAGTGGGAGATTGAATTTTATGCATATAGATCTGTGGTAAAAATTTCAGAATTTTATGTGCTTGTATGAATTAATTATGATTTTTACAAGTTATATTATGGATTAATTTTATCTGATGAGAAATCGTTTCTCAAAATAATTTTGATTGTTGATCTGGGTTCTACAAGTGTTGTAGATCGTCTGGGTATTTTTTTTCATAATTTTATGATGTATAGATTTTTTATTATGAATTTTTGAAGTTCTTACAATTAAATTCGTAATTAAATAAATCATATATATATATATAAATTGATTGTAAGTATGTATATATATCTATACTGCTGTTATGTCTGTGTTGTCTGCCTGTTGGGACTGCTGTATTGATGCTGACAAAGAGACAGAGACTGCAGCACGGAGTTCGAGAGAGAAAGCTGTCGGCTGCTGCAGAAAATAAAAAAAAATATAGGGGTGTAACGCATTTCGGGAATGCGTTACACACCTGTGGCGCATTCACGGAATGCGTTACACCCTTTAATGGCTTAAAAAGGGGTGTAACGCATCACCGGAATGCATTACAGGGCTTGTAACGCGTTCCTATAATGCGGTACAACCCTCTGTTGATTTTAAAATTGATTTTCTGGGAGTTTCGTAACTCCCTTTTGGGCGTGCAATATACCGTTGGATTCGTTTTTCCGAGACGGATCTAATGGAGTGATCAATTTTAGTTTATATAAAAGTTTTGAACTGTTTATATTTCCATGAAGTGTTTTAAAGCTGTTTTTGACTGTTTTAATTGTTTTTAAATGCTTCATGTGATACATAGAGATGTATAATGCTTAGACTAATGTGCTAGATGATTTAACATGCCTACCTTGATGTTTATTCATGTTGATATATGTGATATATGCTTAGTTTATCATGCGATGATAGGTTTAGGTGAACTTAAATGAACATAAGGCGTTTGTTAGACAACCTAGTATAGTGAAATTGTTTCATAACCTTAAGAATAATATTATGAATACAATCATGAGATTCTTGTGTTTGTGAAACACGTAATTGAATATGAATTTTCGATATGAGAGAAAAGGATGATTCTGTCAACAACAGATTTCTATCTGTAAGAAAGGGTTATTAAGTGACACCTCTTGACAATGCTCCACCCGATCTGGGAATCATCTGATTATTGATTATTGATTTGAAATATTTAATTTAAAAGGAAGAATCTCTTTATAATATGATTATGATTGTAACGTAATATAATTCCTCTAAAATTAAATAATATCAAGTAGTAATTGGCCAATGATACAACGGGCTTGTGTCGGTCATAGCCTTCCAACATGATAGAAAAGTAGTTCTTATTTTTGAATCATTGTCGGTTCGTGCTACAGCCGAGGGCTTTGATTTCGAAATAAGAAATACTTGTCTATTACATAGAGATGTGTACTTTGAATAAGAATCTAAAGGTCGGTACGTGCTACAGTCGTGGGCCTTTGGGGACTGATTCAACTGTACGGAATGTTGGGTTAGACTTGACTTAGAATATTGAGTTTGTCGTGCTACAGCCGAGACTCAATTATTCAAGAGGCTAAAGTTTGATTAGGGAATAACATGAAATGTAATTGACAAGAGTTGTCTGCCTATTGAACATTACATGGCGGTTCGTGCTACAGCCGGGGTCGTGTAATGGAATGTAGAATCCCTATTCCCACTAGCATTATGAATGCTTAATTTTTCACGTAGGGGGTTGAATAAATTAGGAAAACTAGTGGGAGCCACTTATGAATAAAGACCCGATTCATATACTGTTTAAAATGAAATCAAATATTTGCTAAGTGTTGTTATGTGTTTATCATTTACAGATTTATAATATACATTATGTCTTTTGCACTATCACTCAGGAGCATACTAGATGCTCACAAATTGACTGGTCCTAATTATGCTGACTGGCTTCGAAACTTGAGAATTGTTCTCAGGATTGAGAAGCTGGAATACGTGATTAACTCACCTAAGCCTACTGAACCTGCTAGTGATGCATATAATGATGAACATGTTGTGTATCATAAGTGGATAGATGATGTAAATGTTGCTCAATGCATCATGCTAGCTTCCATGAACATTGAGCTACAGAAGCAACATGAGCATATGGATGCTCACACTATCCTAATGCATCTACAAGAGTTGTATGATGTGGCGGGGAGGACAGCTCGATATGAGATATCGAATGAGCTGTTTGGTTGTAGGATGTCTGAGGGATCATCTGTGAATGACCATGTACTTAAGATGATCAATTTGATTGAACGTCTTGGACAACTTGGTTTTGCCATGGATGGGGAGCTGAGCCAAGACTTGGTCTTGCAATCGCTTCCGAGTTCGTTCTCGCAGTTTGTTGTGAACTTTCACATGAATAAGTTGGATGTTAGCCTGCCTGAACTCCACAACATGTTGAAGACTGCGGAATCGAATTTTCCCCTAAGAAGAGTTCTGTTCTTCTAATTGGTGAAGGTTCCAATCCTAAGAAAAGGAAGAGGAACTCTTCCAAGAAGAAGAAAGTAGGTGAAAAAACGCCGGTTCCACCAAAAGCTGAAGACCCCAAGAGCAAAGTTGTTTGCTTTCACTGTAATAAGGTGGGGCACTGGAAGAGGAACTGTAAGGTTTACCTTGCAGAATTGAAGAAGAAGAAGGGTAGTGAGACTACCGCTTCTGATTCAGGTATGTTCATGATAGAAGTGAATATGTCATTAAATCAAATTTCTACTTGGGTATTAGATACCGCCTGTGGTTCTCAAATCTGTAATTTGTTGCAGGGACCAAGGAGAAGTAGGACTCTTGAGGAAGAGGTGGTGATTCTACTGATGGGAAATGGAGCAAGAGTTGCTGCTGAAGATGTAGAATCATTTCATTTACATATGCCTACGGGCAAGACTATTGTTTGAAATAATTGTTATTTTGTTCCCTCGATTGTGAGGAATATTATTCCCATGTTAGACTTGGCTGGATTTTCATTTATTATTGAGAATAATGAATGTTCTATTCTTAGAGATAATATTCTTTATGGACGTGGTGCTTTAAATAATGGTATGTATATATATGTGACATAATTTGCTTCAGATTGAACAAACTAATAAAAGAAAAGGGATGACGAAAATCTCACTTTATAGTGGCACTGCAGTCTCCATTTAGTAGACATGGAGAGAGGGCTGCAAATTTGCTAGGAATGGTACACACAGATGTATGTGGACCAATGTCTAACTAAGCCATGGGTGGATTTTCATACTTCATTACTTTCATAGATGATAGATCTGGATTCAGATATGTGTTAAATGAAACACAAGTCTGAGGCCTTTGAAAAGTTCAAAGAATATAAGTATGAAGTGGAGAAACAACCAAATATAGTATTATAACTCTTCGATCAGATCGAGGTGGTGAATACTTTAATGGAGTGTTTCTAGATTATCTCAAAGTAAATGGTATAGTCTCCCAGTGGACTCCTCCAGATTGGTCTCTGAAAGGAGAAATCGAACTTTGTTAGACATAGTTCGGTCCATGATGAGCTATGCAAATCTTCCAGTATTCCTATGGGGTTATGCATTGGAAACCTCAGCATATTTACTGAATAAGTTACTTTCTAAATCTGTTCCTCAAACTCCGTATGAGATATGGAAAGAAAGGAAACCGAGTCTTAAACACGTTAAGATTTGGGGATATCCAGCTTATGTCAAGTAAGTTGACCCAGATAAGCTGGAATATCGATCCGTAAAATGTAGTTTTGTGGGATATCCTAAAGAGACTTTAGGGTATTACTTTTGCACCGATCATCGGGTGTTTGTCTCCAGACATGCTACCTTCTTGGAAAAGGAGTTTATCCTTGAAGGAAACAGTGGGAGTGAAATTGAACTTGATGAAGTTCAAGAAGCACAAACTACTACAGATCGAGTGGAAACACCTGTTCTGACTGAACAACCTTTTGTGGAACAGCCCATTCATAGGTCAGGGAGAGTGTCTCGCCAACCTGAGAGGTAATATGGCCTTGTCATTGAGAATGACAATGAGTTGTCGATCATTAATGATGAGGACCCTGTGACCTATAATGAGGCTATGAGTAGTGTTGACTCAGAGAAATGGCATAGTGCCATGAAATCCAGAATGGAATCTATGTATACGGTATACAAAAGATAGATTATAGCAGATGGTCAGGTGGAGACCTTTAAGGCCAGGCTTTTAGGAAAAGGATCAAAGAAAGGCAATGGATTGACTTTGATGAAACCTTTTACCTGTAGCCCTGTTAAAATCACTTCGGATTTTGCTTGCGAATGCTGCTTACTACGACTATGAAATCTAGCAGATGGCCAGATGGTTTTCTTTCCAAGGGAAATGAAAACCTAGTGTGTACGCTGCTGCGAACCAAATGTGGTTTAAAGCAGGCTTCTCGAATGATGGAACATTCGTTTTGATGAGACAATCAAAGAGTTTGATTTTATCAAAAAAAACAAAGATGAACCATGGGTCTACAAAAGGGTTAGTGGGAGCACGATAACATTTCTTGTATTGTATTGAAATAGAGTTGACATACATAATAACATAGCAGTCCCACTCACAAAGCTAATTTATGAAAGTCACTTTGATCGTCATAAAGATAACATGGGTATTAGATACCAGAGTGATTGGCTTTAGTACAAGTGGGAGATTGAAAGGAATATGTCCTAAGTCCAATCATGTATTAGGATTTAGGAATAACTTTTATGTAATCTGTTTTGATTTCATTGATATTAATAAAGACTTGTTTTGTTTTTATTACGGGCTTGATCTATTTAAGTGTTTAAATAAGATATACCATAGTTTAGAGTAAAACTTTTTATGGATTATGATGAGATCATAATAGTGAGACCTAAAAAGATGATAACTCTAAACTTAAATAGTTCCTGGTCATACTATGCTTGCTTTATTATGAAGGATGTCTGTTCTCATAGACATTTGTGTGGTGACACTATAGCTAGTATGTAGGTGCTTATTATGGAATAAGTTCACTGAACATGACTCGCCCAACTGAACAACTGATGGAGTTCACTCACGTGTCAGCAGTTGTTTGCTTAGTGATAGTTGTACAAGTATCCTTAGACTTGAGGTCATCATAGTCATCTTGTGTACACTGAACTATGCTTTGGTTTAGTTCTTAGTCTCCAGGGACAATTATTAGGGCTCTTCTGGGTATAGGAATTTGTACACGAAGATAGTGTATGATCAATAAAGGATCTACCCCTTCCAGTGAAGGAAGCGAATGTTCAAGGCTGATCCACTTATGCTAGTTCAGGAATCTCTGGCCAGAGTGAATGAAATTAGAAAGGAGTTTCTAATTTGCATAGAACTACGCATAGTAAATGGTAAGCAAGTGATTGAATTAGATAGGCTTGACACGAGATCCATGCCTTGTATTTAATCGGGACATTGTAGGGTAGAAGGAGTTTATTGTACGGTAACTATTCACTGAATAGGTTCTTGGTATTCTAAGCAGTGAATTCATATTATCCGGATAGTCGCGATATGCTGAGAAGTATCCCTCACGATGTAGAATAAATGTGATTAATTAATTAATCATATTTAATAAATTAGAGAATTTATATAAATAATGATAAAATAGTTTTATTATTATTTATTTCTACTACCGGCTTAATATTGAACCTACAGGGTCACACCATAAAAAGAGAATGATTTAATGGTGGAGGAATTAATTAATAATGGCTAATAATTATTTATTTATGAAATAAATAATTAATTGGAAAATTTAATAATTGATTAAATGAGATTTAATTGATCATAAATTAATTAAGAAAATTTCTTAATATTATTAATTAAGAATTTAATTTTTGGAAATTAAATCAAGAGAGAGAATTATTTCTAAAGTGTTTAGAAAAAGGATTAGTAATTAAAAGGTGTTTTAATTATTAATGAGAATAATAAATGGGATAATAATAATAATATTTATGGGAAAATTTCAGCTGAAAATTTTGCCTATAAATACACTATTATAGACCCTAATTTTATTCTAACCCCATCGAACCCGAAAACCCAAAAAGTTTGGAAAATCCAATTCTTTCCACCTCATTCCTCCTCCTTAACATCGTTTTCTTGGTGGATACCGGTGGAGTGCTTCACACTTGAGGAGCAACTTCTAAGGATCTCTGATCGTTGTCTCCGAATTATTTTAAAAGGTTAGATTCGATCCCTCGAATTTTTATTCACGATTTATATGCTTTTATTTGGATTTTGTATGTGTAAAAGTGTTTTGTCATGCCCCCGCTGCGTTAAAAATCCAACACCTCATCTGTTAGTCCATCAATCTTTTTATCATCAAACACAATATGTACAGATTCCATAACAATGTTGGTTCTTAGATTGTAGACCCTATATGATTTTCCAGCAGAATAACCAACAAATATCCTTTCATCAGCCTTTGCATCAAACTTTCCTTTGTGATCAGGTTGGTTCCTTAGAATGTAGCATTTGCAACCAAAAACATGAAGGAAGTTTAAGGTTTGTTTTCTTCTCTTGAACAATTGATAGGGAGTCATGCCTTTTGCCTGATTGATTAGAGAAATATTCTGAGTGTAACATGCACAGTTAACAGCCTCAGCCCAAAAATATGTTGGGATTTTTGACTCTTCAAGCATTGTTCTTGCAGCTTCAATTAGTGATCTGTTCTTCCTTTCCATCCCACCATTCTGTTGTGGAGTCCTTGGAGCTGAGAACTCATGCATGATCCCATTTTCTCACAGAACAACATCATGGTAGAATTCCTGAACTCAGTTCCATTGTCACTCCTGATATTCCTTACTTTGAAATCTGGATGATTGTTGACTTGCTTGATATGATTGATAATGATTTCACTAGCTTCATCCTTTGATCCAAGAAAATAGGTCCATGAAAACTTTGAGAAATCATCTACAATCAATAGGCAATATCTTTTCCTTAAAATTGACAATACATTGACTGGTCCAAAAAGATCCATGTGTAGCAGTTGTAATGGTTCATCAATTGCTGATTCAAGCTTCTTACTGAATGATGCTCTCTTTTGCTTTCCTTTCTGACAAGCATCACACAGTCCATCCCTTGAGAATTCCACTAGAGGCATTCCTCTAACTAAGTCCTTTTTGACTAGATCATTCATTGTCTTGAAATTCAAATGGGACAGCTTATTGTGCCATAACCAACTTTCATCTTGACTTGCTTTGCTGAAAAGACAAGTAATTGATTCTACATCTGTAGAGTTGAAGTCAGCCACGTACACATTCCCTTTTCTAACTCCAGTTAGAACCACTTTGTTGTCCTTCTTACTTATGACAACACAGGCTTCAGAATTGAAGGAAACAGTATTCCCTCTGTCACATAGTTGACTGATGCTCAATAGATTGTGTTTGAGACCATCAACTAATGCAATTTCATCAATGATGACATTTTCCTTTGAAATCATGCCATATCCCATAGTGAACCCTTTGCTGTCATCTCCAAAGGTTATGCTAGGGCCAGCTCTCTCCTTGAACTCTGTGAGCAGGGTGAAATCTCCTGTCATGTGCCTTGAACAACCACTGTCCAAGTACCATAGATTCCTTCTTTTTCCCTGCACACAACAAAATCAAATAAAGTTAATTTTGGTACCCAAGTTTCCTTGGGTCCAGCCTTGTTAGTCTTTTTCCTAGACTTCATACTTCCTGCACCTTTTGACTTAGGTAGATTTGGGTCAACCTTGGTCTCAGATGTAGTTGGTTGAAGTGTAGGGTTAGTCACAGAATCATTTAGGACATTTGGTTGAATTTGATAAAGTATAGATTGTGCAAACATATTATTCCACATAGGCATGTTGTATGGCATTTGAGGCATACTAAATGCAGCAAAATAAGGATTATTAACATATGGCATGTTTGTAAAATGTGCATGAGGATTCTGTTGAGACATAACAGGCATAGCATGCAGAGGTGACATAGACATGTTAGGCATGGAAGGAGTTAAAGGCATGGGAGCATTCTTAATAGATTTGCAGTTAGCAGATAGATGATTAACACTACTACAATGCACACAACTTTTTTAGGAGCATACTTATCAGGTGTGTAATTGTTGTGTTTGTTAATCCCTACCTTCCCATTTCTATTAGATTTCTTTTTAGATTTCTTTTTAGTTTTCTTTTTATCCTCAACCAACTTAAGCCTATTTTTCAACTAATCTAAAGTCATGTGTCCTATATTCACCTTACTGGCATCTTTTGATGTGCTAGCTTTTTCTTTGACAAAGTTCTTGGAAGTTGAACCGAACTTCTTATTGAGATTTTTCAAGTTATCCTTTTTAGAATCATTTGCCTGTTTTAATTGATGAGCCTTCAATGGATGCTCTTTTTCTTCCTTCAACGGATAACTTTCATCATCCGTTAATTCCACATCTGTTGACAATCCATCAATTAATTCCAATTCTTTTTTATTTTTCTTCCAGGCATTTTCACAGAGTGATTCAATTCCCTGAACCTTGAAAATCTGAGCACTAACATCCCTAGATGTTTTCCAGGCCTTGATTACTTCTTGCTCACGTTCTAGTTGTTCAGAAAGAATTTCTACTTTCTTAACAGACTCTTCTAGTTCACTCTCAACAGATAAGTATTTGATTTTAATCTTTTCAAGCTCAATTACCTTACCCTCTAACACATCATTCCTATCACTTAAAAACAAATTATTCTCTTTAATTCTTGTGTTCTCTTTAGCTAGTGATTTAAGTGAAACACGTAAATGATATAATTCATTGGACATATCATTTATAGCTTCATTGCATTCATTTTTAGAAAGCTGAGAGAGGTCAGTAGTAATTACCTGGTTGCTTGATGAACTAGTTTCATTTTCATCAGAATTAGCCATCAAGGCTAGGTTGACATACTCCATATCATCATCTTCATTGGCTCCATCAGCTACCCATTCATTTTCCTGAGTCAGAAAATCCCTTTCCTTTTGTTTGAGCAATTCAAAATATTTCTTTTTGTAATCCAGTTGCTCAAACTTCTTCTTTTCAGAAGTTGGTTTTCTGCACTCACTTACAAAGTGTCCACTTATGCCACAGTTATAACATTTGAACTTAGATTTGTCCACCATATTCTTGTTTGACTTAGTGAATCTAGTATTTTCCTTGAATTTCATCTTTGCAAACCTTCTGAACAGAAAAGCCAGATGTTCATTAACATCATCAGAGTCATCTTGACTGGAATTGCCTTCAACCTCAGCTACTTGCTCTTTTCCCTTGCTTGATTCTGATTTGCTTGTGCCAATTTGGAGACTTGGCATTGTCTTTTCTTCATTTTTGGCTTTAGTTCTCTCATTGTCAGCTACAAGTGCAACTGATCCACTTTTTCTCTTTCCCTTTTCTAACAGCTCATCTTGCTCCATCTCAAATTCATAGGTCTTCAAAATTCCATATAATCTTTCAAGTGTGAAGTCCTTATAATCTTGAGAATTCCTTAGGGAAACAGTCATAGGCTTCCATTCCTTTGGTAGAGACCTCAGAAATTTTAAGTTGGAATCCTTGACTTGTTACACTTTGCCATACAGCTTCAATTCATTCAACAGTTTCTGAAATCTATTGAAGGTATCATTCAATGATTCTCCTTCTTCAAAATGAAAATATTCATATTGTTGAATGAGAAGCTGCATTTTATTTTCTCTAACTTGTTCAGTACCTTACAAATAAGTTGCACAGTGTCCCAAATTTCCTTAGCAGTTTGGCTGTTAATAACATTGTCAAACATATCTTGGTCTAGGCCATTAAACAGAATGTTCATGGCTTTCTTGTCCTTGTGAACCTCTTCAATATCTTCATCAGTCCATTATGCTTTTGGCTTGGGAATAGACTGTCCAACAACAACTGTGGCAATGGCAGCTATGGCCACCTTGTGAGGGATGTGAGGACCATTCTCAATGCAATTGATGTAGCTTTCATCTTGAGAGAGAAGATGTAGATGCATCTTCGTTTTCCAGTGATGATAATTATCTCTTTCCAAGATTGGAATCTTTACTCCAATATCCTTCTTACTCATGATGTTAGTAGAATAGATCTTTAAACTCTTTGTATATTAAGAGCTAGCTCTGATACCAATTCTTATTCCCAAGGAACTAACAATGAGATTTATAGAAGGGGGGTTGAATGTAAATCTCAAAACTTTTTCAAGTTTTGAGCAGTTTCAAAGGCTAAGTGTTTGATGAACAGTTGTGTGTGAATTGCTTTGAGCAGGTGCAGACAGATGTATATTCAAAACACAAATGTAAAGAACACAAAGACTTTAAAAACTTTTCAGGTGGATTTGTTGTTCCACCAGAGATGTGTATTTTAGAAAATTTGTGATTCAAAGAATTGATCACAGTTGCGTCCTAGTACAAACTAGATGATTTTCTCTCTATATTTTTCTAAACAACTCTGGAAAATTCATATCTAATTACTAGCTACAACTTGGTTTATATATCACCAAGTTTACAAGTGAAGACAAATATAAAATACAATTTTAAATAGTTCTTCACATGTTTCTTCTTCATTTCTCTATCCAATACAATCTAGGATAATCTGTGAATCTTTGAATACTTCCTTGTTTGCACCAGAATGGAAATGCTACATTTTCTTGATTCCTCCAAGAGGCTACCACATTCCAATTGTCTATGTCAACCCATGTGCCTCTGTCAGCTTATGAATTATCACTGTCAACTACTATTGAACTGAGCATCCATTGAAGCTTTCATCCGTTGATGGCTTTATCAGTTGAAGCTTTATCCGTTGATGCATTAGTAGTTGAAGCTTTATTTGTTGATGCATTCATCCGTTGATGGATGTTATCCGTTGAAGCTTTAGAGACATCCGTTAAAGCTTTGTTTCTCATCCGTTGAAGACCTTTAATTTATCAATTGATACTACTTCATTTATACAAAATTACAAGGCATGAAATATTTACAATTAGCCCTCTTATTTGCATATCCACTAGTAGTCAATCATGACTTATAATTTCACACAACTTCTAAGAATTATAACTTAAATACAGAAACTGAAATGTGCTATAATACTAAACTTATTTCTAAGTATAGCTACTCCATCAACGGATAGTCAGAGTGGTCTTATCCATTGAGGCTACAAACACTAGATTTCTGCTTAGGTGTTTTGCTTAACTTATCATCAAACTAATACACATATTCCTAACAAAAATGGTTTTGAAAAGAGATAGGTAAATGATTTGGAAAACTGGATAAAAATGATCAGATAATTGGATGAGCATGCGCAGGAGGCCCATAACGGCCTGGAAGTTAGCGTAAGAGGCGAAGTGGTTGCTCACCCTATTATAACCACCAGCCCAGCATGACAGGGATCTAGCTAGTCTCTGAGTTTCGGAACAAGTTTCATAGGATAGCTAAGATAAAGTTATCCTATGGAGATAGCCTGATCAGCTGTCTCACTAGGGATCATCCAATACTTTTATATCTGAGCAAGTGATTTTGAGGTTCCCGGAGAGGAACAAGTTTTATAGGTCCTGCGATGGGACAAGTTCTATGGTTCCCGTAACGGAATAAATGATTTTGGGTCCCCGTAACGGGACAAATGGTTTTATGGGTCCTGCGATGGGACGAAAGATTTAAAAATGAAAGTAGCATGCTAAAATTTAACTCTGGTACTACACAGTGTTAGATATATTTGTGATGTCATGTCTAATATTGATTTGTGTTTAGTTTTCAGATCTTGACTAACAGGACAAATCAGGACTTAACTAGAAATCAGTACTTATACTGAAGTCAGAACTTAAGATATCAGAACTTAAGTTGTCAGAACTTATGATATCAGAAGATATTCATCAGAAGATAATATCAGGACTTAAGAAGACATTCATATAAGGAAGGCGGCTGATTGAAGGAAAGAAGATCAAGACTAAAAAAAGAAGAGATATGCATGGAAAAGAATTCTATGAAGAATAGAAGACTTGGAAGAAAAGATAACTAATTGATATATTTTAGGATACAGAATCATATTCGATATCAATTAGAAGATTATCTTGTAACTGTGTGTCTATATAAACACAACATAGGGTTTACACTAGAAGTGTTATCATTATCGAGAATATTATTCATTGTAACCCTAGAAGCTCTCGTGATATTTGTTCATCACTGAGAGAGAACGGTTTCATTGCAATACTGTTTTATTAATAAGATTATTCTGTGTTTCATACTTGTGTTGTTAATTCGATTTGATTGTAGTATACACTGTATTCAACCCCCTTCTACAGTGTGTGTGACCTAACAAGTGGTATCAGAGCCTGTATGTTAACACAAATACAGTAAAGATCCAAAACAATCATGTCTGAAGAAGAACAAACTCCAACCAAGCACACCAAAACTGAAGAAACTCCAAAGACTCAAATCCATAATCGATATGAGACAATTAGGGTTCCCATACTGATACCTTCTGAGTATCCCATATGGAAAGTGAGGATGACTATATTTATGGAAGCTACAGATCCATAATACCTTGACAGAATTAATGAAGGACCACATAAGCCAACCAAGCTCTCTGTTGTAGTTGCAGATCGGCCAACAAAGACCGTACCAAAGGAGAAAAGTGAATATACAGCTGAAGATATCTCATCTATTGCTAAGGATGCAAAGGTAAGACATTTGCTACATAGTGCCATTGATAATGTCATGTCAAACAGGGTAATTAATTACAAGACTGCAAAGGAGATATGGGATGCCTTGGAGACAAGATGCCAGGGAACTGATGCAATTAAGAAGAACAGGAGGATTATACTCACTCAAGAGTTTGAGCACTTTGACTCAAAACCTGATTAGTCATGAACTGGTTTATATGACAGATTTGTCAAACTCTTGAATGATCTGTCACTTGTTGATAAGGAATATGATCTTGAAGATACTAATCTTAAATTCCTTTTAGCTCTTCCTGAAAGTTGGGATTTAAAGGCAACTACTATAAGAGACAACTATGCTTTTGATGAAACTACTCTTGATGAAATTTATGGTATTCTCAAAACTCATAAACTTGAGATGGAACAAAGAAGCAAGAGGCATGGGAGAAAGTCAAGAACAGTTGCTCTTAAGGCTGAGGAGGAATCCCCCAAAGTGGTTGTCTCAAAGAAAGGCAAAGGAAAGGCTCTCATCATAAAGTCTGATACTGAGTCATCAAGTTCTGATAGTGATGAGGATTCAGAAACTGAAAGTCTATCTGAGATGGATGCTGATGAAGAGATGATGAGATTGTGTGTCTTATGGTGAATGGTATCACAAAGATAGCCTACAGGAAATTCAGAAGAGGAAAGAAGTTTTCCAGGAAAAGTGGAAGTTCTGATAAGACGGGATTCAGAAAATCTGAAGGCAAAGCAGGAAAGTCTGACAGAGGAGATTACTCAAATGTTAAATGCTACAATTATGGTGAGAAAGGACACATATCTCCTGATTTCAAGAAAGGAAAAGGTGACAAAGGCAAGACACTTGTCACAAAGAAGGAAAGCTGGACATACACTTCAGATTCTGAAAATGAGATGAACTATGCCTTGATGGCAAATGCTGATAGCAGTTTTGATGCTGCTGAGTTAAAGGTACCTCAAACAACTTATGCTTTTTATACTGATGATATTACTGAGTTGAGATCTTATCTTAAAACCATATTCATTAGCTATAGAGATCAGAATTTAATATGTGATAGGTTAACTTCTGAAAATCTGGCTTTTAAGAAAAGGAATGACTATTTAGAAAAAGGAGTTAGTTATCTTCCATCAAACTCAGAAAGAAAGAGATGATGCTTTTTATGTTAGAGTTGAAGTGTTAAAATTGAATCAATCTCTAAAAACTGAGTTAGAAAAAGAAAGAGAGATTATTAGGACTTGGACTAACTCTGGCAGAACAACTCAGAATTTACTAAGTAGTGGAAACTGGAAAAAGGGCTTAGGTTATGGAGATGATAAAAGTGAAACAGGAACTGAACAAATTAAGCCAATCATTGTTAAACACACTAATAAGCCAAAGGTAAATCCTGTTAAGTTTGTAGCTAAAACTGTAAAGTCTGATTCTAAAAAGATGGAAGATATTAAGACATAAGTTAAGGCAGAGTCAACTTCTGACAAATTAAAACAGGATAAACCAGCTGAAGTTAACAAGGTAAAGCTACCTAGGAAAAATAGGAATGGAAAGGAAGGTGTGAATAATAGCAATATTTATATGCATGTTCCTAATGCTCCTAGAAAGAAATGCTATAACTGTGGAAATTTTAACCATCTGGCTTCTTTTTGCAGGAAGAATAAGAATATAAACTCCTTACCTTCTAAGTCAGAAGTTAAGAGTCAGTCTGTTAGGTTTAGGCCACAAAATCCTTGTTTTCATTATGGTAGTTTATGGCATTCCATTATACTTGTAAGGAATATCATAGTTTGTACTATGATTATTATCAAATAAAACCTTCTTTAAAGAAAGTTAGCATTATTCCTTCTAGTGTAAGTTCTGATGCAAAGTATTATAATGTAAACTCTGATAAGAAAAATGTAAACATAAACTCTGATGTTAAATCCGCTGCAAATGCTAACAAACTTAATAAGGCCAAAGGATCCAAGCAATTCTAGGTCCTTAAAACTAATCATTAGTGGTCTTTGTGATTGCAGGGCAACAGGAAAAACATACTAGTTCTGGATAGTGGATGTTCAGGACATATGACGCGAAATAAAGCCCTGCTATCAGACTTTGTGGAGAAAGCTGGCCCAGGAGTTTCTTATGGAGATGGCAACATGGGAAAAACTCTGGGATATGGCAATATCAATCTTGGGAATGTCATCATTGAAAAAGTAGCTCTAGTCTCAGGACTCAAACACTATCTGCTGAGTGTTAGTCAAATCTGTGACAAAGGTTATCATGTGGATTTCTTTGAAGAACACTGTGAAGTTGTAAGCAAATCTACAGGAAAAGTTGTTCTGAAGGGATACAGGCATGGTAACATTTATGAAGCCAAGCTTTCAACAAGTTCTGATGGTTCTGCAATCTGTCTGTTAAGCAGAGCATCAATTGAAGAAAGCTGGTATTGGCACAAGATACTCTCTCATTTAAATTTTAACAATATAAATGAACTAGTCAAGAAAGATCTTGTGAGAGGACTGCCAAAATCAGTATTTGCTCCTGATGGCCTCTGTGATTCATGTCAAAAGGAAAAACAAAGAAAATCTTTATTCAAGAGCAAGACTAAATCTTCAATTCTTGAGCCTTATCACCTACAACATGTTGATCTATTTGTTCCAGTGAATGTCATGTCTATTGCAAAGAAGAAATATGTTATGGTCATAGTAGATGAGTTTACCAGATACACATGGGTGTATTTCTTGCACACAAAAAGTGAAACTGCATCTATCTTGATTGATCATGTCAAACAACTGGATAAGTTGGTCAAAGACTCTGTGAAAATCATAAAAAGTGATAATGGCACTGAGTTCAAGAATTTGATCATGGAAGAGTTCTGCAAAGACCATGGAATAAAGAAGGAATTTTCTGCTCCTGGAACTCCACAGTAAAATAGAGTTGTTGAAAGAATAGAACTCTTATTGAGGCTGCAAGAACTATGCTTGATGAAGTAAAGTTACCAACCTACTTTTGGGCTGAAGTTGTGCAAACTGCTTGTTTTACTCAGAATGCAACACTTATCAACAAACATGGAAATATATCATATGAGATGTTGAAGAAAAAGAAGCCAAATCTGAAGTACTTTCATGTATTTGGATGCAAGTGTTTTGTTCCTAAGACTCATCCTGAACAGCTATCCAAATTTGATCTAAAAGCTAATGAAGGAATTTTTGTTGGATATCCACTTTCCACAAAAGCCTTCAGAGACTACAATTTAAGAACAAGGGTAGTCATGGAATCTATCAATGTCTCTTTTGATGATAAGAAGATTACTGGACTTGAAGATTTCAATGATCATGATCAGCTGAGATTTGAGAATGAAGTTTTAAATTCTGATTCTATAAATTCTGATAGTCTAAATCCTGATACTGCAAACTCTGATGGGTTAAACTAAGATGTTATTGAAACTGTGGTGACTATGCCAAAGAAAAATGTACCTGTGCAGGGGGGGGCATATTGAAGATCCAACCACATCTCAAGAAGCATCAGAACCTAGAACAGGCTCTTCAAGTTTTGATTCATCAAGTTCTGATGGGCAAAGTTCTGATAATTCTAGAAACTCAAATTCTGATTCATCAAGCTCTGATGGGCCAAGTTCTGAGAATTCTGGAAACTCAAATTCTGAAGGATCCAACTCAAAGAGCATGATTTCAGGGGGAGCATCAGAAAATGTTGATGGAGACAACATGGATCATGGGGGAACATCCAGTTCTAGAGATAACCTTCCATCTGCAAGGAAGTGGACTAAAGCACATACACCTGACTTGATTATTGGAAATCCTGAAGCAGGTGTTAGAACTAGAACATCAACATCAAATGAATGTCTCTATCATTGTTTTCTTTCTCAGGCTGAACCAAAGAAAGTGGAAGAAGCTCTTCAAGATGCTGATTGGGTGCAAGCAATGCAGGAAGAGTTGAAAGAATTTGAAAGAAATAAAGTCTAGACCCTAGTGCCAAGACCAAAGAATAGATCTGTTATTGGTACAAAGTGGGTGTTCAGAAATAAAACTGATAGTGATGGCATAATTACAAGGAATAAAGCAAGGCTGGTTGTAAAAGGATATTCTCAACATGAGGGAATTGATTATGATGAAACATTTGCACCAGTTGCTAGATTGGAAGCCATAAGGATATTTTTGACTTATGGTGCTCACAAAAAGTTTACAGTCTTTCAAATGGATGTAAAAAGTGCTTTTCTTAATGGAGAATTGGAAGAAGAAGTATATGTTGAACAACCTCCAGGTTTTGTAGATTCAAAGTTTCCTCATAATGTCTACAGACTTGATAAAGCACTTTATGTCCTTAAGCAAGCTCCAAGAGCATGGTATGAGACGTTAGCTCAGTTTCTTCTGGAAAGTGGATTTAACAGAGGGACTATTGACAAAAATTTATTCTATCTCAACCATGAAAATGACTTACTTTTGGTGCAGATATATGTTGATGATATCATTTTTGGTTCTACAAATGACAGACTTTGTAAAAGGTTTGCCAAGCTACTACAGTCAAGATATCAAATGAGTATGATGGGAGAACTTAGTTATTTTTTGGGCCTTCAAGTCAAGTAGAATGAAGAAGGAACTTTTATTTGTTAATCTAAGTACACCATAAATTTGTTGAAGAAATTTGGAATGCAAGACTGTTCAAGTGCATCCACTCCTATGGCCACTGCAACAAAATTGGATAAGGATACTGGTACATCAGTAGATATTACTGATTACAGAGGTATGATTGGCTCATTACTCTATCTAACTGCAAGTAGACCTGATATCACGTATGCTACCTGTCTTTGTGCAAAATTTTAAGCGGATCCAAGAGAACCTCACTTAACAGCTGTCAAAAGAATTTTCAAGTACCTTAAGGGTATAGCTGATCTAGGATTGTGGTATCCTAGGGAATCATACTTTAAGCAAATAGGTTACTCAGATGCAGATTTTGCAGGGTGCAAAATTGACAGGAAAAGCACAAGTGGAAGCTGCCAATTTCTTGGAGGCAGATTAGTTTCTTGGTTTAGCAAGAAACAAAAGTCAATTTCCACATCAACTGCAGAGGCAGAGTACATTGCTGCAGGAAACTGTTGTGCATAGATTATTTGGTTGAAGAATCAGTTACTGGATTATGGGTTAGAATTTTCTAAAATCCCTATTTAGTGTGATAATCAAAGTGCTATTGCTATGACAGGTAATCCAGTTCAACACTCAATGATAAAGCACATCAGCATTAGGTACCACTTCATAAGGGAGCATGTGACGGAAGGTACAGTGGAATTGCATTTTGTTCCAACAGATCAACAACTAGCAGATATCTTCACAAAACCACTATGTGAAGCTACTTTTACAAGATTGGTAAATGAACTTGGAATGGTTTCAGGTTGTTTCTCTAAATCTGCTTAGTTTATGTTTTTGATACATCAGACTTTATGATCAGTATTTACAGATATTACTATCTTTATGTAATCTATGCTTCAATTAAAATTTACTTAAGTGCTGATTGTTGTCTGATGTGAATTTATAAACTCTGATAGTGATATAAATATTTCTGTGACTATTGAATCCAATGAGGATAACTGTGCTAGATGCTGACCTAGTAGTCTCTAATATACTAATGATCCCATGTTTGAAGTAATTGTTTATGTGGAAATCTTTTAACACAAGCAAATTCTGATATTGAGCTTGGTTGGGTTTACTTTGTGTATCTTATTACGAAGTCTAAAACTAGAATAGTGCTTCTTATCTGTTAAGTTCTGATGTTGGTAAATCTTATGAATGTACTAAGTGCTGATAAGCCTCACTTATCGAAAGAAAAAGTAAAGAAAAGAAATAAATATCAGGTACTCCTTTGAGATCCAGAGAAAAATATATGTGGAAGGGAAGATCCAAGTGCATTGCTGGTATTAAGTAATATGCATTAGAAAAGCAAAATAAAATTTTCTTGGTGACTTTTCACATTCTCTAATTACTGGAGAAATACTCTGATAACAGCATAAATTCTGATAAGCAGTCGTGACTCACTTACACTGAGAAGCCACTGTAAAAAGGAATTTCAAAAGATGCATAAAATGAGCATAAAACAGTTGAGGTAGACTCATACATGAACTCAATCTATAGTAGACTTCAGACTAATGACAGATTTTGAGCAAAGTTCTTAGTTATGCCTTATTTCTAAGATGTACTGAAGTGAATCAAACTTTACTCTTTGTCTTATATTTAGCTTAAAGCACACACTTACACTCCATATGTATGATGAAAATTACTGTGGTGATCAATGTTGTTTTAGATGAATAGTTTATGTGTCAATTGCATAAATTCTGAGGAAAAGTTCTGATGGAAGTTCTGATGATTAAGTTCTGTTGAAACCATATCAGTATTTGTGTGAAGAATTACAGAAATAAACATTCACTTTTTGAGTAAAGAAGCCATATTCTGATGACTTTTAAATTCTGATAATAATCAAGTTCTGATGCTGACGTGGCAGTATTTATTTCCTTGATTTATTTTTAGGTCAATACTTGAACGGTTTTATTTTATCAGAATATTGGTTTAAGTGAGATAAAGATAGTAATAATCATTTGTTTAGTGGGAACAGTTTTTTTTTTGGAAAACTGCATGTGCATAGTAATCATTACTTATTTCCCGTGCCCATTAACTTTTGTCTTAACTACTGCATGGCTGACAGGTGTAACGTCTATTCCACTTCTCAATAACTGTTGTCAAGTGGAGTGTATAAGCAAAAGAGATAAAAGATTTTAAAATCTTTTATTTACATTTCTTTCTATCCTCTCTCTCTTTTCTCTTAATCTTTCTCTGACGGTTTTCTATACAGACATTTTATCAAATACCTTTCAGGCACTCTTCTTTCTCACTTATTTCTCAATGGCACCCAATGATATAATCTTTAATGGAGCAAAGTTCATCCCCAACAACTATGCTGCCATTCTCACTAAGAGTGAAGCTCCTTCTGAACTTCATTTTATTCAAGATTTCTTATCTCATAGTGAAATTGGGTTCGCTTTGACGCAGCCATCCTATTTATCTGGAACTCAAGTTCTGAGGTTCTGGCGAACGGGACTTTATGATGAAGGTGGTAAGGATGGGACTCCAAGCATCGTGTTTACAACAAAGGAGGTTGAGTATGTTGTTACTCCGGCAACAGTTCGAAAAGCTCTACACCTACCTAAAAACTGTCAATTTTGTTCTGCTGTGGAGGAGCCATTGCTACAGCAAATGATGGCTAATCTTGGGTATGAATAGAGTTTGGGTAAGTTGGGTCAAATCAAACGCCCATATATTCGAAAGGAATGGAGTTTCTTCTTCGATTGCATCACGAAGATGTTTGCCAACAAGTGCTTAAATTTTGATGCCATTCCTATTCTGACACAACAAATTGGGTATGCACTCTTAAACCAGTCTCATTTTGATTATGCAAAGACTATGTTATGTTTTATAGGAGATAGAATGAAAGATGACAGGAATATAGTTTACTTTGCTAGGTTTTGTCAGTTAATTTACAATTACTGTACATTATATGAACCACAATTAGCAAGTGAACAGATAGAACCATTTACATTAGCTAAGAGGGCTTTTACTGATCTTTTTACTGCTGACAACAAGAAGGGAGTTTTGAGACCCCTTAGAATTCCTTTATCAGTAAAGCAAGCCCTCGTAAATGCTGATGCCGCTACCTATACATTGTTATATCCTGATGTCCAACCCACCAACACACAACAGCCATCAGCACCTACTACTGTCACTCAACAAAAACTCACATTAGGACATGCCACCCAACCATCAGCACATAATCAAGTGAAGCCTTCTTCTTCTAGAGCAAAGAGGACTAAGACAGTTCCTCAGTCACAGCAGAAAAGAAGGAAGATAATTTTAAGAGATGAGTCTGATGATGAGGTACATGTTCCACCATCAGAACTAGTTGCCGAAGCAGCTGAGAGGGTCTCTTCTCAGAAAGATCAAGAAACTGGGAGTTCTAGGCCCTAAAAAGGCTTAGAAAGCTAAACTCTGATGATGAAGCTCCCAGAGTCTCTCCATCAGCTAAGAGACATAAAAAGTAAAGAGCAAGGAGGGCTGTAGAATCATCAATCTCTGATGAAGGAATGAAAGCAGCAGCTGAGGAAGGAGGTTAGGAATCTATGATCTCAAAAGACCCAATTGTGATTGAATCTCTTCCCACTACTGAACCAGACTTTCCTGAATCTCACAAATCTCCTATTCAAGAGCCAGAGAATACTCAAGAACACATGCCTACACCTCTTGTGTCTCCTATTCACTCTCCAGTACATGCTGATAATCGAGGTACAAGTGCTGAAATAGATATTCACAACTTGAATGTGCCTGAGGTTTTGTACTTGGAAGCTCCAACCATTCCTCAGCAAACTCCACCAGCAACTCCACTGCTAGATGATGATGTCCATGCAGATGAATCTTCTATTGCTTCACATACAATTGTTCTATCACAAGATGTTGATACTGAAGATTCTGCAAGTTCTGTTGAAGTAAATGCTGATAATACTGGTGAAGCTGCTACAAATGTAAATGCTGATGCATCTGGTCCTTCAGGACATGCACCTCTACAAACAGTTGATAAAGCTGAATTGATTAAAAATTTTATGAGAGAGGATGCACCAGTACCTTGGAGTGAAACTAATAGAGGAAGGGAATGGATCAAGGAGTAGAACAAAGTTGATTTTGTTCCTACTGTAAATATTCTTGCTGAGAACCTGGCTAAAGCTGATGAGATGCTGATCCAAGGTTCAAGGGCAAATCTAAAGTTGATGATTCTGTAAAAATCTATCTGCCAACCATGGATGAAGAAATAATTGCTGAAGAAGATACTAGTCTTACTCTGAAGAAAAAGAAGATTTCTTAATCAACCTCTGACATCGCTCAAGTTGTTCAGAGTCAAGACATAGTAAGTTCTGATATGACAATGAAGCAAGCAACCTCTGACAGAGCTCAAGTTGTCTTGATATCAGAAGATAAAGGAAAGGAAACCTCTGACATTGCTCATGTTAAACCTTCAAAAATTCTACTACCCGGGTTTACTAAAGCTCAACAGTCTACTCAACCAATGAAGACTTCAACAAATATTTTTAAGGGTAGATTGCTTCAAGGGAAGCAAGCTAGAGATAAAACAGGACTGGGTAATGCTGATGAGAGAAGAGTAAACAATTCTACCTTAGATCACACATCTTTTTCTGAACCAGGAGTAGGGACAACTCCAGAAAGACTAAATCAATTGGAGTCTATACAAATGGTCTACTACTCCGTTTTAAAAGAAGATATCATATACTTCATGACAGATGGAAGGGTATTCCAAATAAGAAAGGATGCTATTCGTTTGAAGTACTTTGAAGAATTGTAACATGTGCTATTTCTACT
The DNA here is from genome assembly GCF_009905375.1 of Apium graveolens. NCBI lineage: Eukaryota > Viridiplantae > Streptophyta > Magnoliopsida > Apiales > Apiaceae > Apium > Apium graveolens. The sequence goes on from NC_133657.1 coordinate 51,991,225, forward strand.
TCAAGTGAAGAACAGATCAACAGATGGTGCTGCCAGATACATAAGGTCTGATATTGAAAGACAGAAGAAATTATACTCTGTAAAGTCTGACAGGCCATACTATCCTAAGTACAGAGCTCACAATGGAGAACTAGTTGAGATGAAGCCTAATACTGCCAAGATCACTACATTTTTGGGTATCAAGGGACTGTAATTTAATCTGGAGTCTGAAAAAGCTTATCTGACCAGACTGCATCAAGATATAAGGAAAGCAAAGATTAATGATCTTAGGGCTGTTATCTTTCAGACAGGAGAAGATACAGCTGAACTTAAAGATGCAAAAAGGAGGATGCAGAATGAACTTGAATATGCTGAGAGGAGTTTGTTAAAGAACTATCTCAGAACAACTCCTGATATTCGAGAGATCACATACTGAAGCCAAGTCAAGGACTACAACTGTTAAATTTTGAAGGATATACAGGCTAAAGTTGATATCAGACTTTAAGGATGGTAAAAGCTACAAGGACTGTGAGTTGTAGTTATCTAGTCAAATTCTTATATGCATTTGTACTTAATATTTTTGACATCATCAAATATCTATTGAACTTGTATATTATGCTAATTTAAAAGTTGGGGGAGATTGTCAGATATATTTGTGATGTCATGTCTAATAGTGATTTGTGTTTAGTTTTCAGATCTTGACTAACAGGACAAATCAGGACTTAACTGGAAATCAGTACTTATACTGAAGTCAGAACTTAAGATATCAGAAGATATTCATCAAAAGATAATATCAGGACTTAAGAAGACATTCAGATAAGGAAGGTGGCTGATTGAAGGAAAGAAGATCAAGACTAAAACAATAAGAGATATGCATGGAAAAGAATTTTATGAAGAATAGAAGACTTGGAAGAAAAGATAACTAATTGATATATTTTAGGATACAGAATCATATTCGATATCAATTAGAAGATTATCTTGTAACTGTGTGTCTATATAAACACAGGATAGGGTTTACACTAGAAGCGTTATCATTATCGAGAATATTATTCATTGTAACCCTAACAGCTCTCGTGATATTTGTTCATCACTGAGAGAGAATGGTTTCATTGCAATACTGTTTAATTAATAAGATTATTCTGTGTTTTATACTTGTGTTCTTAATTCGATTTGATTGTAGTATACACTGTATTCAACCCCCTTCTATAGTGTGTGTGTCCTAACACACAGCACAGTTAATAAAATGGTTTAGAGAGCATGCTAGCTATGGAGATCTAGTTTTCAACAGTTCATCAGTTTTTTCACATATTTACGCTTTTTTCACTTGTTTCTACTAACAAGTTGTGATTTCTGTTCCTACAATTGTTTATTATATACTGTTTTAATTAATATTCATATAGTGGTACTGCTGAGCGATTGATCGCTCACAGTTGCAAATATGTTTGTATATTTTTGCATTGCAGATGCCTAGGAGATGTTGTTGTCTTGGTAAGGGCCAGTTTCCAATTCCTCCTGAGTAGAGCTCCTCTAAGTGTGTTGTGTGACAGACCAAGTGTGGTCTATGAATTGCTGTAGAATATTAGTTATGCCAGGTTGTTTAATTAGGTTGGGTTGTAATAAGTGTGTAACCTAAATTATACTTGAACCTGGAAAAGATCTTGTGGAAGAGTTGTTTATATTGAAATAAAAGTAGGTTGGTTATATTATAATTGTAGTTTAATACTGTTAGTGACGTCAACTCATGACCCGGGGTTGAGGCCGTCACAGGTTGGTATCATAGCTACGGGTTTGAGTCCCTGATTTAGGTTAAAAATTGAGTCATAAAGGTGTAAAGTTGATGTATAGGGTGTGAATCAGCAACTTACATTTAGAGGAGCAAGTCTAAGAGTCTAGTCTAGGGTTTGAAGATATAACCCTGGCATTTTTTAAGGATTCTGGAACTGCCCTGATCTTTATTGTTTCCCTAGTATAGGTACCATGGGTAATGGCCGATAGGGATACCTAGACAGTCTTTCCGTGATAACGAGTCCGACCACGTAAATTTAGTTAGTAGGTTGCGATATTAGTTGGTGTTTGTTATAAGTATTGGTGTATGCTACTAGTGGTGTGCTGTTATTATTGTTGTTATTCGTATTATTGTAATTGTTGCTTATTTTGTTAAATCTAGCCACTCATTATAGTCGGACCCCAATTAAATGAGGGTGGGAATATTTTATTGCGGCAGCATTCTCTTGGCACATGAAAATGTTGCTACCCGGGGGCAATTCTTTTAAACTAAAACCATTTGTTATGTTTCAGGAGAATGCTGCCCAAGAAAAATATCTCGTCCAATTCCTCTAGCAGAGCTTCGAAAGGGGGCCGAATTATGGGTGAGTTGCTAGATTTGCTGCACCAACACTAATCAAATGTCTCAGCAGCAAGAACAATTTCAGCAGCAACAACAATTTCTGCAACAACAGCAGCAGTTCATACAGCAGCAACAACAAATTCAACAGCAACAACTGCAAATTCAGCAACAGCCTCAACAAAGAGAAGTGAACCAAACTGTAAATTTTAAATCTTTTCAGTCGGTAAAGCCCCCAGAGTTTAAGGGCGAGGTGGATCCAGTTGCTGCCAGAATTTGGCTAAAGAAAATGGAGAAAGCTTTTACCATCACGCAAGTAAGTGATAACCTTAGATCAGACTATGCAAGCTATTTTCTCAAGGGTGAAGCGAATTATTGGTGGGAATCCACTTGTGCCGTGGAAGGAGAAGGCCCTGTCTCTTGGGCCAGGTTTACAGAGTTGTTTTTGGAAAAGTATTTTCCGTTGTTTGTAGAATCAGTTGGAAGTCGAGTTTTTGGAATTGAAACAGGACGAAAGGAGTGTGGCCGAGTATGAGGCCAAGTTTACGGAATTGGCCCGATTGGTGCCTGTGTATGTGAGTACTGAAGCTCAGAAAGCGAAGAGGTTCCACAGGGACTCAAGCCAGAAATTCACAGTGGGGTTGTAGCCTTGCAGCTCAAGACATATCCCTCTGTAGTTAGTAATTGAAAGTGATCAGAAGTTGGATGCGAAGGAAAAAGGTGATAAGAAGCAAAAATCTGAAGGTATTACTGGTGAGACGATTCTAGGAGGATACAGTCAAAGGTTTCAGAAGCGGTTTGGCCAAAAAAGGAATAAAAGATTTAGAAGACAGAATTTTCCTCAGGCGAGGCCTGCTACCACCTCAGTTGCCTCCACTCCAGCTCAGTCAGCAAAATCAGTAATGGATTGTAAGGTATGTGGGAAAAGACATAATGGCCCGTGCAAAAGGGATGTTCAGTGCTTCAAATGTCATCAAAAGGGTCATTACGCATCAGAATGCAATACAGAGAAACTCGCAATTACTTGCTACAACTGTGGGAAAGTGGGACATGTTGCTCGGAATTGTAAGACAGCTACTCCAGGTACTGCATCTCAAGGACCGACATCCAGCACAGCTAAAGCTAGAACTTTTAAAATGACAAAAAGGTCCAATGCTCAGGACTCGGACGTAGTGGCAGGTACGCTCTCTCTCAACTCCGTACCTGTTAAATTTTTATTTGATTCGGGAGCATCTAAGTCTTTTATATCAAAGGGTTGTGTGGTTAAAATGGACTTAATGTTAGAAGATTTGGCTTAACCTTTGACTATAGAAGTAGCCAATCAGGATAGAATCTCAGTGAGTCAGTTTTGCCCTAAGTGTCAATTGGAAATCCATGGGTATTTTTTTCGGCTGACCTAATACCTTCGAGCTAGGAGAGTTTGACGTGATTTTAGGAATGGATTGGTTATCCCAGTATAAGGCGAATATTGACTGTAAGAAAAAGAAGATTGTGATGGTTACCAAAGATAATGTTAAGGTGAATTATCAAGGGCAAAGGCAAGAAAAGAAATTTCTCTCGATATTAAAGGCAAAGAAATTGTTAAGACAGGGACGCAAAGCTTACTTAGCACATGTAGTAGACATGGAGAAAGAAGTACCTGATCTAGACAAGATTCCAATAGTGAGGGAATTTCCAGATGTTTTCCCAGATGAATTGCCTGGATTGCCACCAGATCATGAGATTGAGTTTTCTATTGAATTAGTTTTCGGAGCCGAACCAGTTTCAAAAGCTCTTTATCGCATGGCTCCAGTAGAAATGAAAGAACTAGCTAAGCAACTTCAGGAATTATTGGACAAAGGCGTGATTAGGCCAAATATATCTCTGTGGGGTGCTCCAGTACTATTCGTAAAGAAGAAGGATGGAAGTATGAGACTGTGTATCGATTATCGGGAGTTAAATAAGTTGACCATCAAGAATAAGTATCCCCTACCCAGGATAGATGACCTGTTTGACCAACTTAAGGGAGCGTGTTGTTTATCAAAGATTGACTTGAGATCGGGCTACTATCAATTAAAGATTAAGCCTGAAGACATACCAAAGGCTGTATTCAGAACCAGATACTGACATTATGAGTTCCTAGTGATGTAGTTCGGACTAACCAACGCACCAGCTACTTTCATGAATTTAATGAACTGGGTGTATAAAGAGTAATTATTGATGACATCCTCATCTATTCGAAGACTAGAGAAGTTCATGCTAACCATCTGAGGATTTCCCTACAAAGGCTAAGAGAGAAACAGTTGTACGCAAAGTTTTCGAAGTGCGAATTTTGGTTGGATAAAGTTCAATTCTTAGGTCATGTAGTAGGAAAAGATGGAATTAAAGTGGATCCTGTAAAAGATTGTGGCTGTATCCAAGTGGGAACAACCAAAGACCCCGACGGAAGTCAGAAGTTTTCTTGGGTTAGCAGGTTATTATCGAATATTTGTACAGGATTTTTCCAAGATTGCGACTCCATTGACCAAGCTGACCAGGAAGAATGAGAAGTTTATTTGGACGGAGAAGTGTGAGGAAAGTTTCCAAGAATTGAAAAAGAGATTAGTAACAGCTCCAGTATTAGCATTTCCAGATGAGACAGGAAACTTCGTAATCTATAGTGATGCTTCCTTGAAAGGTTTGGGTTGTGTGTTGATGCAACATGATAAAGTCATTGCTTACGCCTCCAGACAGCTAAAGCCTCATGAGCAAAAGTATCCAGTGCATGATTTGGAATTAGCAGCGATCGTGTTCGCGTTGAAGTTATGATGACATTACTTGTATGGAGAAAAATACGAGATTTATACGGATCATTAAAGCTTAAAGTATATATTCACCCAGAAGGATCTAAACATGTAACAACGGAGATGGCTAGAGTTGATTAAGGATTACGATTCTCCATTAATTACCACCCAGGTAAAGCCAATGTAGTGGCGGATGCCCTGAGCAGGAAGGAAAGATTGAATGCGATCAAAGTTTCTGAAGAACTCGCCAAAGAATTGGAGAAGCTGGAAATTGAAGTTCGAGTGACAGACGAAAATAAAGGACAATTGTATGAGATTACTTTTTGGCCAGAATTGATGGACAAGATTATGAAGTGTCAGGAAGAAAGGAGGGATCAAGGATTGGATAGTTTAATTGGAGAAGAATTTTGTACACAAAAGGATAGCAAGGGTATGTTTAGGTTTTCCTCGAGGATATGGATTTCCAATGTGACTGAACTGAGGAATGAGATATTGCGGGAAGCTCATAATTCCAAGATTTCCATTCACTCAGGGAGCACTAAAATGTACCAAGATTTAAAAATGAACTTTTGGTGGCCAGGAATGAAAAAGGAAATCACAAATTGGGTACAAATACCATGTATGCCAGATAGTAAAGGCAGAACATCAGAGACCAAGTGGATTGTTGCAACCTTTGGAGATTTTACAGTGGAAATGGGAAGAAATTACGATGGATTTTGTGGTAGGACTACCAAAGATGAAGGCGAACCATGATGCTATTTGGGTAATTATTGATAGATTAACGAAGTCCGCATATTTCCTTCCAATCAATGAAAAGTATTATTTGGACAGGTTAGTTAAGCTGTATTTAGATGAAATTGTGACCAAGCATGGAGTCCCTATTTCAATTGTGTCTGATCGAGATCCAAGGTTTAATTCGAGATTTTGGACAAAATTCCAGGAATGTTTGGGGACTCAGTTAAAAATGAGTACCTCCTACCATCCCCAGACAGATGGCCAAAGTGAAAGAACCATTCGGACAATAGAAGATATGTTAAGAGTTTGTGCTTTGGATTTTAAAGGAGACTGGGATGATCACTTGCCGTTAATTGAGTTTTCTTATAATAACAGTTATCATGCCAGAATAGGAATGTCGCCCTACGAAGCTTTATATGGATGTAAGTGTAGATCCCCTCTCTATTGGGATGAAGTAGGAGAAAAGAAATTATTACGCCCTGAGTTGATTCAACAAACCAAGGACGCAGTTGTATTGATTCGAAAAAGGTTAGAAGCAGCTCAAGATAGACAGAAAAAGAACGCAGACCTTCATCGAAAAGACATGGATGTGGAAATAGGGTCGTTGGTATTGCTGAAAGTATCGCCCTGGAAAGGACTGGTTAGATTCGGACAGAAAGGCAAGTTGAGTCCTAGGTATATCGGACCCTTTGAAATATTGAGGAAAGTTGGTAAAGTTGCATATGAGTTGGCATTGCCACCGCAGTTACAACATTTCCATAATGTATTCCACGTGTCCATGCTAAAGCGTTATATCCCCGATTTGAACCAAGGTATTGAATATGAACCAATTGAGCTTCATCCAGATTTGTCCTATGTGGAACGGCCGATCCAGATCCTAAATCGTAAAGAGCGAGTTCTTAGAAATAAATCTATCCCCATAGTTAAAGTACTATGGTGGAATCTTCGAGTGAAAGAGTCCATTTAGGAATTAGAGTCATATATGCTTGACAAATATCCTCATTTGTTTAATTAAATCAGATTCTGAGGACAAAATCTTTTTAAGGGGGAAAAGATATAACGACTCGTACAGTTCTGTATTATTTAAATATTTAAATATTAAATAATTAAATAGATAAACTATGTGTATGGGTTCTATCAGCTGGATATTATCTTTGTTAATATTATTATTAATTATGTGTGATTATTGGTGTTCGAGGATCAATTGTATAACTAGTTGTGACTCTGTGTTATTTTGTTTTTATAGTAAAAGGTGATTTTATTCAAAATTTATTTCCATAAATATTTGGATTATCTCTAAAATCATTTTTATCGCTTTACAATTTTATTTATTATTTTTAGGAGTTTATAAAATTTAGAAATCAAAATTTTATTATTTATTTATCTTTAAATGATTTTCTGATTTCATTTAATTGTAAAATCCGTATTTAATTCTAAAATTCTTTAAAAATTATGAAATTCATATTTTATTAGGTTTGGATTATTTCGAGAATTTTAAAATTTGTTCGGAAATTTTTGGGATTAATTTGACCCGTGTGTCGTTTCATTTAATTGATAAATACGGATACGAGTTGCATTTCAAAAATCGGTTAAAAATTATAAAAAAATTAAATATTACTACTTTTATTTACTTTCGGATTTTTAAAACTATTTTCGTGAGTTTCGTAGTATTTTATCGTCTAAACTCTCGTTAAATTCTCAAATTTGCGATATTTGGATTGAGGGTTGTTCTGATATAGCGACAAAAGGGGGGGCGGCGGCTGCTAATCGGGTTAAACCCGTTTCATCCCCACCTCAGCTTATCCCTGTGACCTCTTTCTTTTCCTTGCAATCTCTCGGTCTCAGTCTCTCTTCCTAATCTCTCTACATATCCTTATTTCTCCCTCAACTTTCCCCTCCTTCTTCCCTGTCTTCTTTTGTATTGCTTCGGGTTGCCCTATTTCCATCTTTTTGGCCGTTCTGGTAAGTTGTCGCCTTCTCCGGCGGGCTTGGTGACTTCGGTCCCGCTTCTGTTTGATTCTGCATATGTATACGCATATATTTGTGTAGATGTGTGTAATATGCTTATTTATTGCCGCCTGCTCTTCTTTTTTGTTCCGGCGCCGCTGTACTCCGGTGCCTCCTTATTTTGTCATCTGAGATTGCACACGCGCCTATCGTGTGTGTGATTATTTGGTTGGCCTGCGTGTGATTAATTGTTGGTTATGAATTTGGTAATTCGATTATCCTATTTTTGGGAAATTCGAGTTATTTATTTAAATTTCTATGAATATCTCGGTTGGATATTGTGATAAATTTCGAATTAATAAATTGTAATTACTCGAAATTTAATCGGTGAATATTCGCGTTGGAAACCCAATTTATACGGGTACCCGCGAATTTTTACCGCCGTCGGCGATGTGCTTCGGTGAGCCGACGGTGGACGGTGATGAATATTTCTGAGTCCTATGATTTAAAATACAAAATACGAATTAAAACATAAAAACACGGATAATAATGATTAATAATTGTATTTAAGTGATATTTGTGAATTTGTGAATTTCCTTTGTTTATTGAAGTTGGTGGTTGAAGTTTGGATGAGGATTGATTGCAGTTGTGATTGATTTGATGTCGGGACGTTCGACTGGTTAGCCGATAATTAAAGGAGGTTTTGCCCGATTTTCAGAAATTTAATGTCAAAAATACGAGGCCATACCCAATGACTATCGGAACGTCGATCGGTTATATATGTAACTACTTTGTACGAACCCTGGTTATGTGTTGTGATGAAATACTTTGCGAAAACCGATAACCCTAATTTCGTAAAAGGACAAATACACCTATTTTCTGAAAACGAACACCGAACCGACTTTCAAAGACGTGAACCTTAATTGACACGTGTATTATTATATTGAGAATATTACGAATCGGGTTTGTTAACGTATGGGTAGATTGTTAGCGAGGATAGTCAAGCATATTCGGGCGTCTAATTTAGGGTATTTCGGTTCCTGTAGGTTCCAATCGAAATCCTTAGCATTCCGGTCGGTGCAAAGCCAGTCAGAAATAGTTGTTAAAGTGTATTGAGGCAAGTAGCCCTGACCATATCTTTATGGTTCAGCATATATAAATATACTGTTGTTTTATTCTCATAGTGGAACAGAATGATTTAAGTTAAGTATCTCCTGTGTTTAAATTGTTTTATTAACTTGTGTTTTGGGGGAAAAGTAACTTCTGAAAATACATATCTCTAAAACTTTGAATAAAATGATAATGTGTTGGAAAGTGTGTTGTGATACAATGGTTTTGAAAAGAGATAGGTAAATGATTTGGAAAACTGGATAAGAATGATCAGATAATTGGACGAGCGTGCGCAGGAGGCCCGTAATGGCCTGAAAGTTAGCGTACGAGGCGAAGTGGTTGTGCACCCTATTATAACCACCAGCCCAGCGTGACAGGGACCTAGCTAGTCTCTGAGTTCCGAACAAGTTTCATAGGATAGCAGAGATAGAGTTATCCTATGGAGATAGCCTGATCAGCTGTCTCACTAGGGATCATCCAATACTTTTATATCTGAACAAGTGATTTTGAGGTTCCCGGAGAGGAACAAGTTTTATAGGTCCTGCGATGGGACAAGTTCTATGGTTCCCGTAACGGAACAAATAATTTTGCGTCCCCGTAATGAGATAAATGGTTTTATGGGTCCTGCGATGACGGAATATTTAAAAATGAAAGTAGCATGCTAAAATTTAACTCTGGTATTTACACAGCACAGTTAATAAATTGTTTTAGAGAGCATGCTAGCTATGGAGATCCAGTTTTCAACAGTTCATCAGTTTTTCACATGTTTATGCTTGTTTTACTTGTTTCTACTAACAAGTTGTGATTTTTGTTCCTACAATTGTTTATTATAAACTGTTTTAATTAATATTCATATAGTGGTACTACTGAGCGATTGATCGCTCACTGTTGCAAATATGTTTGTATATTTTTGCATTGCAGATGCCTAGGAGATGTTACTGTTTTGGTAAGGTCCAGTTTCCAATTCCTCCTGAGTAGAGCTCCTCTAAGTGTGTTGTGTGTCAGACCAAGTGTGGTCTGTAAGTTGCTGTAGAGTATTAGTTATGTCAGGTTATTTAATTAAGTTGGGTTGTAATAAGTGTGTAACCTAAATTATACTTGAACATGGAAAAGATCTTGTGGAAGAGTTGTTTATATTGAAATAAAAGTAGGTTGGTTATATTATAATTGTAGTTTAATACTGTTAGTGACGTCAACTCCTGACCCGGGGTTGAGGCCGTCACAAAGAAGCTAGATTTGCAGCTGAGAAGACAAATCTAAAGTCTAAAGCTTCTGATGCAAAGAAACCTCCAAGGCCTAAGGTAAAAGGCATTGTGATCAAGGAAAGGTCAAATTTTGAGGCTTCAAAGCCCAAGACAAGATCACAAGTTGATCCCAAGGATAAAGGGAAAGGATGAACCAACAAAGCCACAGGAGATGAAGATTCCTCAAATCCTGATGAAACCTGTATGCAAAGTGGTTTAAGTTTTTGATGATGCTGCTGCAGTAGATGAAACTGTTCAAACTCTGAAGAGAAGGAAGATAACTGAAGAATCTAAGACAACCTCTGACACAGCTCAAGTTGTTCAGAATGAAGAATAACAAGCTACAGAAGAAACAGCAAATTCTGATCAAGTCATCAAAACATCAACCTCTGACAGTGCTCAAGTTGATTTGAATAAATTGACAGCTACTGATAAGAGAAAACTCCTATGGAAGAATGTTAATCCATCAGATCCTAAGAAAAGCCAGCTGCTATCTAATTTCATGACTGTTGGATTGAAAGCCACAGAAGCAAGAGACATAGCTGGATTAGGTTCTGAAGAAGCCAAGATCAAGACAGGAGTTGAAGTACTTACAAGAGATCCATTTTTATTGACTGACAAATCTCTTGAAGAAGTTACACAGAAACACCTTGATAAGGTTATGTCTGTTCAAGGGGTACTGGATGCTCATGATAAGCATAATGTCAAATAAAATCTGGTTCTATTTTTTGAAGATGGAAGAACATATCAAATGTCAGAATCAGATGTGATGAACAAATCTCTGAAAAAACTTCAATTCTTTCATTATCTTTTGGAGATAAAGTATGAGATTACCAGGAGATGGTCAAATTTCATCATAAAGACCATAAGAGATAAAGCAAGAATTTCTGGATCAAGGGTTACAGAATTTGTTCCAAACATAGTTGAAGATGATGGAAGTGAAATTCCAATGAAGAAAAATTCTGCTAAACTTGAAGTGATTCTGAAAGAGAAATGTCTATGCTATAATGAAGACTCATCTCATCCAAGGGTGATCAGACTTGGTGATGGTTTGGAAAGAAATCATATCTCAGTACTTAGGACTGCAATCTACCAGATTGGAAGTCAGGGTGAAGAATTGAAGCAAGTCAAAGCTACACTAGCTCAAGTCCTGAGGAATACAGAAGAAAAGCTGATATCAAACTTTGTCAAGAATCACTTTGGATTCAGATTGGCTCAGTAAATTTGGTAAAGGCTACAAGGACTGTAAGTTGAAGTTAGTTGTCTAAATAAACTCTTATTGTATTTGTACTTAAATGTTTTTGACATCATCAAATCTATTAACTTGTATATTTTGCATAATTTATAAGGCCGTCAGGATTTATATCAGGACTTAAGTGCGGATACTTCAGATAAGGAAAGCATCTGATTAACAGGAAATGATCGTGACTTAAACAATAAAAGATATGCATGTAGAGTTAGAAGACTAGTAGACTTGTAGAAGATATCTGATTGATATATTTTGGGAGATAGAATTATATTCCATATCAATTAGAATATATCTTGTAACTGTGTACTATATAAATACAACTTAGGGTTTACACTATATGTGTTTTCATTTACGAGAAAGATTATACATTGTAACCTAGCAGCTCTTAGTGATATTGTTCATCACTGAGAGAGAACAACTGTTCTATTGTAACATAGTTTATTATATTGAATATATTTGATTACTATTACATACTTGTGTTCGAAATCGATTTGATTGTATAAACACTATATTCAACCCCCTTCTATAGTGTTGTGTGACCTAGTATGTAAATCCTCTTTTATACTTTTTTAGTTGTTGAACACGAGGCATTGTCTTCATCTGAGAAACCATCATTAAATATCTTATCATGATTTTATTATAATTTCAAAATTATTGTATATCCTCTGTTATACTTTTAAGTCTTGAGACAGAGAATATATCATTAATTCTCAAAGACGAAGGGATGGAACATGAAATTAAACAATTGAATGATAATATTTGTAAACTTCACGTTGATCTATTGAACTTAAAGATTCTAAATGAATCAAATGTTCAAGATAAAGAAACATCTTATAAAGACAATCTTGATAAAAAAATGAGCTATTAGAAACCAGTGAGCTTAAAAGTGAAGCTCTAAGGTTAAAAGAAGAAAATCATAAACTCATAGCTCAAGTTAAGGATCAAGAAAGAATCCTTAACAACAAGATTGATGCCTTAAACAAAGAAAATGAAAATCTTGAAGAAGTCATTCAAAAATTTACAAAAGGCAATAGGATGTTGGATCAAATGGTGCATACAAAAACCTCATATAATCATGAAGGTTTGGGAGATAATAAGAATTCCCTCCTAAAGGAAATACTCGGAGATTTGTATCACAAATAAAGACTTCACCCGAATCACCATCTTATAAATATTCTTATTGTAATAAAATGGGACATACCATTCAATATTGCAAATTGAGGAATGGTGAAATTAAGGGGAAGCATATATGGATTCGCAAGAAATTATACAAGAAAGATGATAAACATGTGCCTTACAAAAATATGGAATATAAAAATCCAAGGAAGCAACGGTCTCATCAACCTACTATGTTTCAAAATAGAAACACACAATATCACGTAAATGGTAATGCTTTTAGAAGGCTACAACCTCTTAATAGAAATATTTATGCTACTTACCATGCTAATAATAGATATACTGTTTATCATGCTCCATCAAGATTTCATGATAGCTCTAGGTATTATCAACCTGAAACTAGGCCTTATGCATCTAGGAATATTTATGTGCCTAATGATAATTATACCATGCCTAGATTCTTTCATGAAAAATAAAATGTTATATATGATGTACTAACCCCAGGACCCTCAAGACAAAGGGGTACCTATAAATTTAACTAATCATGTTTGTAGGTTTGTATTGCCGCGAAACAAGACATTTGGTACCTTGATAGTGGATGTTCAAGACATATGACCTGTTACAAGTCACTCTTGAACAATATTAAAAAGGTTACCGCGTGGAGCGTAACATTTGGTGATAGTAGTAAAGGAAACATCATCGGCATCGGAGATATCGGAAATGAGAAAGTTAAAATTTTCGACGTTCAATTGGTCAACGGATTAAAGTACAATCTTCTCTCCATTAGTCAATTATGTGACAATGATTACAAGGTAATTTTATACACTACACAATGTTCTATATTAGATAAATTTGGAAAGTTGGTTCTCAATTTCCCCAAAAATAAAAACGTCTGTACATGTGACATGAGCAAACAAGTGAACGTGTGCCAAATCACTATAAATGATGATCCATGGCTATGGCATCGAAGATTAGGACATGCCAAGTACATGCCAACATGAAGTCGATAAAGAATATATCAACTAAAGACCATGTTGGAGGTATACCAAAACTAAACTATCATAAAGATCATACTTGTGAAGCTTGCGAAGTTGGTAAACAAATTTGAGCATCTCACAAAGCAAAGTTTATGGTATCTACCTCGAGACCTCTCGATTTACTACATATGGATCTTATTGGTCCAGTTCTTATACAAAGTCTTGGAGGTTGTTCATATACGTTGGTAGTTGTGGATGATTATTCTCGATTTACATGGACTGAATTTCTTAAAGCCAAAAGTGATGCTTTTGAATCATTCTCATCTTTATGTAAAAGGATTCAGAATCAACAGAATAAAACTATAGTCTATATAAGGACTGGTCATGGTAAAGAATTTGAGAATTCTAGTTTCACCAACTTTTGTGATGAACATTGCATCACATATTATTTTTCCGCTCCATACACTCCTTAATCCAACAGAGTAGTTGAACGGAAAAATAGAACACTCCAATAAATGGCTAGCACAATGCTAAATGAATATCGTCGAACTAAATATTTTTGGGCTGAGGCTATGTCAACTGCTTTCCATATTCTTAATCGGGTTTTGCTACGACCTATAAAATAAAAGACTCCTTACGAGCTATATTTTGGCAAAATTCCAAAACTAAGCTATTTTCGAGTATTCGGAAGCAAGTGCTTCATATTAAATTCAAAATACTACCTTACAAAGTTTGATCCTAAATCACACGAAGATATATTTCTTGGATACTCAAACAATAGTAAAGTTTACCGAGCGTTTAACCTCAAATTGCTTGTGGTGGAAGAATCTATGAATGTCGCTTTTGATGAAAGTAAACCACCGGCAAAATATAAAGATCTTGTTGGCCAAGAAAATGTTGAACAAGATGATATTGAAAAGGTTATTTGACAATTCGAAATATGGATTTCGGGACTCCCTATCCATTAGAGCTGGATGAAAATGAAGATGAACTTCCTAAAGTAATTCCCATTATAAAAAGTCATCCACTAGATAATGTACTTGGAGACTTAAGGAAGGATTAGATCATCTTAGTTTTCTATCTCAAATAGAACCTAAGACCGCAAAAGTGGCTTTATTAGATGAGGATTGGATCTCTGCAATGCAAGATGAATAACTCCAATTTACTCGTAGTAAAGTGTGAGAACTTATCTTAAAGCCTTATGATACTTCAATAATTGGTACAAAATGGGTATTTCAAAATAAATTAGACGAAAATGGAACAGTAGTTCAAAATAAAGCAAGATTAGTTGCACAACGATATACCCAAAAGGAAGGTATAGACTTTGATGAAACATTTTCATCGATAGAAAGAATTGAATCAATTCGAATGCTATTGGCTTATGCTTGTCATAAAAATTTCAAAGTCTATCAAATGGATGTGAAATCTGCATTCTTAAACGGGATCTTGGAAGAAGAAGTATATGTAAATTAACCTCCCGATTTTAAAGATGCATACATCCCGATTATGTCTATAAATTATATAAAGCTCTATATGGCTTAAAACAATCCCCAAGAGCATGGTATGAAAGGTTGAGCAAGTTCCTCCTAGAAAATAAATTTGAGATGGGAATGGCCGACAATCTTATTTACGAGGAAAGATAAAGATGATATATTGCTCGTACAAATAGACGTAGATAACATCATATTTGGTTCAACAAATGATGCACTATGTAAAGAATTCTCTAAAAATATGAGTAAAGAATTCGAGATGAGTATGATGGGAGAATTAAACCTCTTTTTTGGATTGCAAATAAGGAAATCTGATGAAGGCATCCATATCTCTCAATCCAAGTATTGTAAAGAGATGTTAAAAAAATTCAAAATGGATAATGCCAAACCCATATCTACTCATATGTCTACATCCGATAAATTAACAGAAGATCCAAAAGGAATTCCCGTAGACACAAAGAAATACCTGAGAATGATCGGTAGCTTGCTGTAAATAACTGCAAGTCGTCCCGATATTCAGTATAGTGTTTGTAAGTGTGCTAGGTTTCAAGTAGCACCAAAAGAATCTCATTTATCCGCATTAAAAAGGATATTGAGATATCTTAAAGGAACCACTGATGTTGGTCTTTGGTATCCAAAAGGAATACTATTTGACTTAGTATGCTTTTCTGATTCGGACTATGCTACAGTCGACAGAAAAAGTACTAGTGATACGTGTCAGTTTCTCGATGGATGTTTAGTTTCTTGCTTTTCAAAAAAACAAAATTATGTATCCATCTCAATAACCGAGGCTGAATATATAGCAGCTGCAAAGTGTTGTGCTCAAATACTGTGGATGAAGCAAACACTAGCTGACTATAATATAAAATTTGATATGATCTCAATCTTATGTGAAAATACGAGTGCTATTGATTTCAGCAAAAATCCCGTATTACATTCAAGATCTAAATATATAGATGCGAGACATCATTTTTTACATGATCATGTCAATAAAGGAGATATAAAAATGACTCATATTGATACTGAGATCAATCTCGCTAACATATTCACATAACCATTAAATTCTGAAAGATTCACTAAACTCCGCTTGGATTTAGGAATGTTGGAATTGATAAAATAATGGTTCATATAAATACTCACAAATAAAGTGAGAATAGTTGAGAATTATAAGGATATCTCACGGAAGGGATATTTTCTCGATCAAGTTATTAAGTTTATCCCTAACTCAGATTTATCAATAAAGAAATTTATTGACCGGGTTAAGATAAGTTAAATAGCCCTGATTTACCGGGAAAAAAATACCTAATCGAGTGAATATTATTATTCCATGAGATTTTTTAGATGCAATAAATTTACTCTCATAAAATTAAATATTATTTATTTGTTTCAATTATTTATATAATTACCTATTTGATCTTGAAAAATATTACAAATATATATATATATAATTATTCTCATTTATTTACTTATAGATAAATATATATAAATATATGTTATTTTGAAAAAAACATTTTTACAAACATATATATATATATATATAAATATTTTATATATTAATTTTTGGACCAGCCCAATAGTAAACAATATTCTAGGCCCAAAAATATTTTCAAGTCCAAAATAATTTCAGCAAAATATATAAGGACAATTATATAAATAGTCCACTTATTTTTTGATCCCAAATAAAAAATATCCTGGCCCAACTGTTTTCTCAAGCCCATGAAAAATTCACAACTATACATATAAAATATATATATATATATATATTTTCTAATAGCCCAGATATAAAATCAAGCCCAACCCAAATTTTAAACAAAGCCCAGTTTCTTAAAAGACCCTATAATCTTAACAATTTATCTTTATCAAAAATCAATCCTGGCCGTTCAATATACAAAATATAAATACAAAAACACACAGTTTTTTCACTCTTCTCTAACCCTAAGCCCACACCTCTCTCTCTCTATTGCCGCTTCTTCTCTGAAACCCTAGATCTATTTCTTCGATTACTCTTCAAATCTTCGATGAAATCATACAGATTATATACTTATAAATCATCATTCGTAGTTTGTTACATACCTTTATGGTTAATCTTGTTTGGGTTGGTGAAAATAAAGCGATTTGGATGGTAAAAATCGACGATTTTTATATAAATCGGATGAGAATCATCAAATCGTACATTAAATTGATCAATATATATATACTTTTACAGTTTTGATTAATTGATTCTATCAAACCCTAACATGTTTTTGAGTTTTATGACAGGAGAAGACTGGAATCATTACAAAATCAACTCGGAGAAGATGACAAGCAATTGCATGCAGAGTGAATCGGTGAATCGGTGAATCGGAAGTTGACTCAGTCCGTGACTGAGTCAACCAGGTAGGTCCTAATAACCATGCCAGGCTATAGGCTCAGGTAAGGGTTCCTTTCTTATTAATCCCTTAAAATTGTGAGATTGTGGTGTTCATACTTGAATCTTTGTGAATCTGTGTTTAAGGGTGTTTGAGTGTGATTGATGATCTTATTTGAGTTTAATTCGTTTGAAGTTTATATTATTTTTGATATTACTCGAGTTAAGAGTATGGATTTGGTATATGGTTTGTGATATGTTCGTGATATACTTATGGTAATTTGAACACAGTTGTGACTTGGTCTTTGATACAATCGAGTTTATTGTGTTCGTGATATTTACTCAAATTAAAAGTATAAATATTTGACTTGGTAAACTGCAAAATCAGCACATGTGTTTGATGTAGTTTTTGATTTAAAAATAAAATATATATTTTAGTTTACAAACCAAGTAACAGGTTTTGCAAGATTACATGTTCTCTGTGCATTGAGGTCTGTATATAAACAACAATCTTGATATTTTGATGTGTGGAAATTAAATTAACCTAATCTAAATATATTTCTAAGAAAATATAATTTAGCACATTCTCTGTGAGTTGGTTAACTTATGTATATTCAGTTAAATATAGTCCCTATAAATTGACACTGCTTGATAAAGTATATGTAAGAATTCTTAAGTCAACATCAATTATTTGTTTAAAATGAGTTCTTGATTAAAATCAGTGTTATTTGTAAGCTAATCTGTATGATTAATTGATAACTATCTTATGAACAATCTAAGTATGCAAATTAAGATATAAACTGAATAAGTAGAAACTGTATTTTATTTTGATTGAGTTAATGTTAATCAGTTTCTTAAAAATTCCTAAAACTGCTTATAATTTCATTTGTTTTGAATCTGTGTGGAAATGTGTGTGACAAGCTTATGAAAAAGTATTAATCAACCAATGGTTATGCATGATAAAACTTACAGAACTACCTAAGGATATTGTGTCATTATACTATGTGCAAGTTGTCTGATAAATGTTAACTGTGGCGCCCTCCAAACCCGGGTCAGAAGTTTGGGGTCCACACAAACTTACCAACTACCACGGACCGTAACAGGTTAAAGTATATACACAAGCCACACACGTACACTTATATTACAAACGTCCAAATCCCAACTATTCAAACTTAAAACTGAATAATAATAAACATTATTACAAACTTCACAAACTTAAACTATTCCAAAAGCTGTCAGCTAGATTAACTCGATCAACTGGACCCCTAGCTCTTGTACTGGATTGGGGATCCTCACTACCAACAGGTTCCTTCTTAACTGGAAAAGAACATAAACAACATCGTACAAATGAGCTAAGTAGCTCAGCAAGTCATATTGACAAGACTGAGAATAATGATCATCAAGTGAAAAGAGTTAAGGTATCAAGTGAACAATGATTAATGATTTAGAATTGGATATTATATTTTCATTTTAAAAACCAAGGTTAGGCTGCTGATCAGTCACGCACTAACCCCGAGTAAGGCACACTGCTCTGTTCTAATTACTGGATCCAAGGCACACATTGGCCTAACTTGACCACCAATCTAGTCTGACCACGAATCTGGTCCACAATTTTATAAAATAATCCAATTGTATCATAGTAACAGAATAAACAATGCAAAGCAATAAATAAAATCATAAGGAAGATATCCAATAATGAGATAATTTTAATCTTCACAAGGAAATAATATGGCAATTTCAAAGAATGGCTATCAGGTGATGAAAGAATTGGATAACAAAAGAATCAAAGTTTTAAGGTTATAAGGATTTGGTCTTTCAAAGCATAAGGCACAATGGTTTGAATATGTAAGCAATCTAATTCAGTGGTTGGTATTTAGTTTGTATGTATTTGTGGAGTAGTATCATATAGCTGTGGTTCGTATTCATAATCAACAATCAATGGTTCAGAAAGAATAAGATTTACGGTTCAAAGATCAATAACTGGAATCAAGGTTTAGGGTTCAGTGCCTCAAAGCACTTGTAATATAAAATAGAACTATCAATAATCTATAATATATCTTGAGAAAGTTCAGAACACTTGCCTGATATTAGCTTGCTATACTTCACTATCTTCCAATCACAATCTCCTATTCCTCGACTACTTGTTTCCCTTTCCTACGCCTTGCTTCTTCTGCTCACATATCATAATCTATCAATACTCAACTCATACAATTCTATTTGGTATACACTTCCATCTACCCTTCGTTTTACCCAAATCTGACAAACGGATTGAAAGTTATGCTACAAACAAGTAAACACTGAACATATAGACCGACAATCAAACAAACAAGTCATATATAACATATAACACGTCACACGATCAATGACATTTCATTTAGAAGGAAGTCTCGGGTCATAAACAGTCTTTCGGGTATTTAATATGATTTTTAAAACATTTTTCGGAGTCAAAACGGGTCGTTGGGTAAATTTTAAAGCAATAAACAGGGTTCAGTTGGCCAAATCTAGCTTCAAAATAATTTTATAATAATTATCGAGCCTTGAAAACAATTTAAAATAATATTTTAAAGCTCGAAACTATTTTTTGGAATTATTAAATCATTTAAAAATAATTAAATCTGTTAGGTCACACACACTATAGAGGGGGTGAATATAGTGTATAATACAATCAAATCGAACTTTAAAATCTTAAGTAACAGAAAACAAACTTTATTGAAACAATAAACTCTGTTACAGTATGGAACTGTTACCTCTCAGTGATGAACAAATATCACGAGAGCTGCTAGGGTTACAATGAATAATCTTCTCGAATATGATAACACTTATAGTGTAAACCCTATGTCTGTGTTTATATACTATACAGTTACAAGATAATCGCTAATTGATATGGAATATAATTCTGCTTCCTAAAATATATCAATCAGATATCTTTTCTTCCAAGTATTCCATTCTTCACGGAACTCCTTCTTCATGCATATCTCTTCTTATGTTTATCTTCATCTTCTTTCCTTTAATCAGCTACTGTCCTTATCTGATCGTCCTTCAGCACTTAAGTTCTGATATCTAACTTCTGATGATTATCTCCTGATAATATAAGTACTGATATCCTTAAGTCCTGACTTCCAGTATAAGTACTGATCAACGGTTAAGTACTGATTTGTCCTGTTAAGTAAGATCTGAAATCTAAACATAAATTATATTAGCCATGACATTATCAAATATATCTAACAATCTCCCCCAGCTTGTAAATTAGCATAATATACAAGTTTAACAGATATTTGATGATGTCAAAAACATTAAGTACAAATGCATGAGAATTAGACTAGATAACTACAACTTACAGTCCTTAAAGCTTTACCAATATTCAACTTCTGATAACAACTTCAGTCTGTACAAATATCAGAATTTAAGCAGTTGTAGATCTTTGACTTGGCTTCATCATCTGATCTCTCTGATGTCAGGAGTTGTTCTGAGATTATTCTTCAACAAACATCTCTCAGCATATCTAAGTTCATCAATCATTCTCCTTTTGGCATCTTTAAGCTCTGCAGTATCTTCACCAATTTGAAAGATTGCAGCTCTGAGATCATTGATCTTTGCTTTTCTTATATCCTGATCCAGTCTGATCAAATAAGCTTTATCAGACTCAAGATTGAATTCAACAGCCCTGTACCCCAGAAAGGTAGTTATAATCTTAGCAGTGTTGGGCTTCATTTCAACTATATCACCATTGTGATCTCTATACTTTGGAACGTATGTGCTGTCAAACTTAACAAAATAAAGCCTTTTCTGTCTCTGAATCTGTTCTTTCAAGTAGTTTGCAGCAGTTCCTGTTATTCTGTCATCCACTTGAAGTAAAAATAGTACATGCTCCAATTCTTCAAAATACTTCAATGGAATGGAATTTTGTCTTATATGATAAACCCTACCATCTGTCATGAAATACAACAAGATGTATTCTTTCAAGTAGGCATGGTAAACCATCTGTACAGATTCCAGTTAATTCAATCTCTCAGAATTGCTCCAATACCTGGTTCACTCAAGGAAGTTGGATCATTGGTCGTGTTATGTATTATTCTTTCTCAAGCACTTCCTAATCCAGTTTTATCTCTTGCTTCCTTTCCAGTAACTACTCTTGCTTCAAAACCACTTGCAGTAGTCTTCAAAGGTTGAGTCTGTTTTGCTTTAGTGAATCCTGGTAAGAGTATCTTTGGTCTATCTTCTGATATTGGTTAGAGGTTGTTTTAATAACTTTTCTTGAAGTCATAGCAAGATTATCCTTTTCATCAGTAATTTCTTCATCCTCAGGAGGCACATAAACCTTGATAGGTTCACCAACCTTTTCTTTACCCTTGGATCTTGGATCTATCTGCGGTTGTGATCTAGCCAATGTTGCTTCAGTATGTGTCCTTTCTTTGATCACAATGCCTTTGAGTTTTGGAAGTGGCTTTTTACCAGAAGCTTCAGATTTAGATGTGACTTTCTCTGATTTAAGCATGGCTTCTTCTTCCATTAAACTTTCCAAGTCCATTCCTGGATTTTCCTGAAGAAATAATTGTCTTGACATTTCCTCATCAAGATCTAAAAGTTCATCAGAACTTATCCTTTTACCAGCAGCAGAACTTATTCTTTTCCCAGTATCAGAACTTGTCCTGTGACTTGTGATTTCAGCTTTTCTTGATGTGAATCTTCTACCTTGACTATGACCTCTACCCATTCCAGGGTTTCCTTGATCATCTTTTTCATCATCCTTCCCTGTCAGTGTCTTGTCAGTCTTGCATTTGGACTTAATTACTTTCTCCCCCTTTTTGGCATCAGTAGGTAGTAGAAGAGAGATAAGCAATTCCACTGAGGATTGGATTTCAGTCAGTTGTGATTACTGAGAAGCTTGATTTTTCAGAATATCATCAATCTGAGCTTGTTGATGATCTTGAGTCTTCTCAATATAAGCAATCCTGTCAAAGGTAGGTTGGAAGAACTTTTTCTTATCAATTTTCCAAACTTGTTCCTGTTTGATAAATTCTTCCTGAATCTTGTGTAGCTCTGCATGAGTAGTTGAGTGAAGACCTTGTAGATGTTTAGTACTCAGTGCAGTGACTCTAAGCTGGGTTTTGAAATCATCAGAATTTAATATTTCATCAGCTTTAGTCAAGTGCTCAGCAAGATGCTTTTCAGTTGGAACACATGAAACTGAGTTCCATTCCTTAGTCCACTCCTGTCCTGCAGGAGTTTCACTCCAAGGTACTGGTGCTTCTCTGGTAACAAACTTCTTAACCAGTTCAGACTTTAGAATAGTCTGTTGAGGATCATGTCCTGAAGGACCTGCTGCATCAGCATCTGCAGTTGGAGCAACATCACCAATATCTCCATCATTTGCAGCATCAGAAGTTAAAAAATCAGTATCTTCTGCTAAAACAACAGTGTGAGTAGCAATGGAGGCTTCAGCATCCTCTAATTGCTGATCTGGTTCTAAGTTCTGATCAACAGCCTTATCCTGATGCTCACTTAAAGTCTGATCAGCAGCATCTTGATGCAGAGAAGGTGTTATAGATAACTCTGGAGTTTGAACAGCATCAGGAATAGGTGTTGTGGAAGGATTAGTTGCTGTTAGAGCTTCTAAGAGAATTACTTCAGGCACAACCAAGTTTTGAACATCAATATCAGCACTTGTGCCTCGATAAACAGGAGACACAGAAGGTGTGTTAGCCTTTTCAGAAACAGCTTCCTTAGATGGAGTTGATGGAGAAGAAGTGACTGGAGCAAATTCCTTGTCTTGTGAGATCAGAGATTCTTGATCCCCTTCCTTAGCTGCTTCCTCTTCATCATCTGAAACTGGCCTATGTGCCCTCCGTTTCTTGTATCTCTTTGTTGATTTGGATTCCTTGGGAGTTTCAGGAACTGTCATTCTTCTAAGCCTCTTGAGAAGCCTAGCTCCCCCAATTCCAAAATCCCTCTGAGAAGTCTCTTTCTCAGCTTCACTTTCAACAGGTTCTGAAGAAGGAGCCTGTTCCTCAGTATCAGATTCATCTCTCAAGACAAACTTCCTTTTCTTCTGAAGTGTTTTAGGAACATTCTTTTTCTTCTTAGATTTAGAAGAAGAAGGTTTCACAGTAGATATTGAGGGATGAGGTTCTGATGGTTGAACATCAGGAAAAAGTGTAGTGTATTGAACAGGGTCATAGGTGATTAAGGTTTGTTTGACTAATAAAGGTATTAAGAGGGGTCTTAACACAGCCTTCTTATTATCAGTAGATAATAAGTCAGTGAAAGCTCGTTTAGCAATTCTGAAGGATGTAATTAAATCACCAAAATTTTGGGGCTGATTACAACAGAACTTATAAATAAGCTGACATAATCTGGCAAAATATACAGTATTTCGATCTTCTGTCATCCTATCCCCAATAAAACCTAAGATAGCACTTGCATAATCAAAATCAGTTTGATTTATAAGAGCATACCCAATTTGTTGGCTGAATATGGGAATTACATCGAAATTTGAGCATTTATTGGCGAAAGCCTTGGTAATGCAGTCAAAGACGAAACTCCATTCCCTCCTCATGAAAGATCTCTTCAACTTGCCAAGTTTTGCCAATGTTCCCTCATAACCCAGACTGGCCATCATGTTCTGAAGAACTGGTTCATCGACCGTAGAATAAACACAGTTCTCAGGTAGCTGCAGTGTTTGTCGAACCGTAGACAAAGTCACAACATACTCATTTTCCCCTGATGAAAAGATAATACTCGGGGACCCTTGAGCACGACCATCATCATATACTCCACTCCTCCAGAACTCCAGTACTTGAACTCCAGAGACTGATTCAGGCTTAGTTAAAGCGTACCCAATATCAGAATTAGTGAGAAAGTCCTGAATGAAATGAAGTTCAGAGGGTGCCTCTGACGTGTTGAGTATAGCAGAGAAGTTTTTAGGAACAAACTTTTCTCCATGGAAGATTATGTCCTTGGGTGCCATTAAAATTTGAGAGAAATACAGTTGCCTGTATTGTGTTTGATAAAATGTCTGTATGAAAAATTGTCAGCAGATGAGAAAGGATGAAAGTAAAGAGAGAGAGATAAAAGAGAAAAGTAAATAAAAGATTTGACAATCTTTTCTCTCTGTTACTTATACACAAAAAGTAACCGTTGGGACACCTGTCAGACATGCAGTAATAACAGATAGTTACCGGGCTCGCGAAAACAGTAATCATTACTTACCCACTTGTCTGTTTTCAAGGGAAAACTGTTCCACTTACCCAGATATTCCATTAATCAAGGTGAAACGGTTTTAATTCAAAATTGAAACCGTTCCTACTGATTTAATTATTTTTCACTGCATCATTAATATTCTGAAAATAAATCACGTGAAAATGACCAAGATAAATTAGATGAGTAAGTGCTGATAAAGAAAAATCAGAACTTAAATTAAAACAGAATTTATATGGTCATCAGAATATGAATAAATCAGGATTTACCAATGCATTACAAAATAACTTAGAGACAAAATCTTGAAACAAAAACAAATTTCATTAATATATCAAGAGAATACATTCATGAAATTGAAATTACATCAGTACTTATACAAGATTTCCCTAAGCTACTAAACCTAACGTCAACAGCCTTTGTCCTAGCTCAAGAAGCAGGGCAAGGCTGATGATGAAGAAAAACATGAAGAAGACGAGATTAAATCATTTCTTCTTCCTACTCTCGACAAACAGAATGGCGAGTCGGATGATTCGCTCTTGCTGGTGGAGAGCTTACATCCTTTCCTCCTCCAATCGCTCCAGATGGCGATGGTAGTCCATATAGAAGAACATGAGGTGGGTCAGTACCTCCTGTGGGACAGAGTCCCATATCTCCTCAGGAATGGTCGTGACGTGCCATTCCTGCTGCCAGTCGGCACAGCTTAGCTCCATATTGAAGTTTTGGTAGTTCAAAAACATGTTGTATCTGACCATTGTGTTTTTGAAAGAAAAAGTATGAAGGTAAGTTTGTGAGAAAGAATTTGATGGGAAGGCTGATGTGAA
The DNA here is from genome assembly GCF_009905375.1 of Apium graveolens. Classification (NCBI taxonomy): domain Eukaryota; kingdom Viridiplantae; phylum Streptophyta; class Magnoliopsida; order Apiales; family Apiaceae; genus Apium; species Apium graveolens. The sequence goes on from NC_133657.1 coordinate 52,016,543, forward strand.
GTGGCTGCTTATATAGGCAAGAGAATGCCAGGAGACGTAAAAGTATTTAATGCTGACAGGTAGAATTAATTCTACCTCGTCTCCCCAGACTTGGAAAAAGAATAACATTCATTGGAAGGAGAAAACATGGTTGAATGCGCACAAGAAAAAAGTAAAAGTGGACTGTTCAAGTACGAATACCATTAACCCTAACCATAGTGACTATTAATCTTCCACTTCAACATATTCTAGTTTGAACCGAGACTGTTATCAAATTTTATCCACAGATAAGTCAAGTAAAGAATTAGACTGTAATATCAGAACTTAGACTTATATCAGAACTTAACAATCATCAGAACATAATTTCTTAACTCGAAAAAGGAATGCCTATCTGAGTAAATCCTCATACAAGTTCTGAGTTATACTCTTCAGAACTTAATCGTCAGAATATGCAACCAGAACTTGTCCTCAGAGTTAGTGCAAAATGACACAATGACTGTTTATCTAAAACAACATAGACCACCTCAGTAATTTTCATCATTCAGATGGAGTGATTAGTGTGTGCATTAAGCTAAATTTCAGACAAGGAGTAAAGTCTGATTCACTTCAGTACATCTTAGAAATAAGGCATAACTAAAATTTTTCTAAAGAGCTGTCATTATCCTGAAACCTACTGACGAATGAGTTCATGCTTGAGTCCACCTCAACTGTTTTGTGCTAATTTTATGCATCTTTTTAAATTCTATTTTACAGTGGCTTCTCAGTGTAAGTGAGTCACGACTGCTTATCAGAATTTATGCTATTATCAGAGTATTTCTCCAGTAATCATAGAGTGTGAAAAGTCACCAAGAAAATATTTTGCTTTTCTAATGCATATTTACTTAATACTAGCAATGCACTTGGGTCGTCCCTTCCACATTTTTACTCTAGATCTCAAAGGAGTACCTGATTTTATTCTTTGATCTTTTTGCTTTTTCTTTTGATAATTGAGGTTTATCAGCACTTAGTACATTCAGCAGATTTACTAGTATCAGAACTTAACAGATGAATAGCATTATTTTAATTTGTGACTTAGTAATAAGATAAACAAAGTAAACTCAACTAAGCTCAATTATCAGAATTTGCTTGTGTCATAAGATTTCCACAGAAATAATTACTTCTTACATGGGATCATTTGTTTATTGAAGACCACTAGGTCAGTATCTAGCACAGTTATCCTAATAGGATTGAATAGTTATTTAAACAGACATATCACTTATCAGAGTTTAGAAACATATATCAGACAACAATCAGTACTTGAACGCATATTTCAATTAATCACAGAATACACAAAGAGATTACATTCTGTAAATACTGATCATAAAGTCTAATGAAACAGAACAAAACTAGACAGATTTAGAAAAAGAACCTGAAACCATTCCAAGTTCATTTACCAATCTTGTAAAAGTGGCTTCACACAGTGGTTTTGTGAAGATATCTGCTAGTTGTTGATCTGTTGGAACAAAGTGCAATTCCACTGTACCTTCATCCACATGTTCCCTTATGAAGTGGTACCTGATGCTGATGTGCTTTGTCATAGAGTGTTGAACTGGACTATCTGTCATAGCAATAGCACTTTGATTATCACAGTAAATAGGGATTTTGAAATATGTTAACCCATAATCCAGTAACTGATTCTTCATCCAAAGAATCTGTGCACAACAGCTTCCTGCAGCAATATACTCTGTTTCTGCAGTTGATGTGGAAATTGACTTTTATTTCTTGCTGAACCAAGAAATCAATCTGCCTCCAAGAAATTGGCAGCTTCCACATGTGTTTTTCCTGTCAATTTTGCAACCTGCAAAATCTGCATCTGAGTAACCTATTAGTTTAAAATCTGATTCTCTAGGATACCACAATCCCAGATCAGCTGTTCCTTTAAGATACTTAAAAATTCTTTTCACAGCTGTTAAGTGAGGTTCTCTTGGATCTGCTTTAAATCTTGCACAAAGACAAGTAGCATACATGATATCAGGTCTACTAGCAGTTAGATAGAGTAGAGAGCCAATCATACCTCTGTAATCAGTAATATCTACTGATTTACCAGTATCCTTATCCAGTTTTGTTGCAATGGCCATAGGAGTGGATGCACTTGAACAATCTTGCATTCCGAATTTCTTTAGCAAGTTTCTGGTGTACTTAGTTTGACAAATAAAAGTGCCTTCTTCATTCTGCTTAACTTGAAGGCCCAGAAAATAGCTAAGTTCCCCCATCATACTCATCTGATATCTTGACTGCATCAGTTTGGCAAACTTCTTGCAAAGTCTGTCATTTGTAGACCCGAAAATGATATCATCAACATAAATCTGGACGAGAAGTAAGTCCTTTCCATGGTTGAGGTAGAACAGTGTTTTGTCTATTGTTCCTCTGTTGAATCCACTTTCCAAAAGAAACTGAGCTAAAGTCTCATACCATGCTCTAGGAGCTTGCTTAAGTCCATAAAGTGCTTTATCAAGCCTGTAGACATAATCTGGATGTTTGGAATCTACAAAGCCTGGAGGTTGTTCAACATATACTTCCTCCTCCAATTTTCCATTGAGAAAAGCACTTTTCACATCCATTTGAAAGACAGTAAACTTTTTGTGAGCAGCATAAGCCAAAAATATCCTTATGGCTTCTAACCTAGCAACTGGTGCAAATGTTTCATCATAGTCAATTCCCTCATGTTGAGAATATCCTTTTGTAACCAGCCTTGCCTTATTCCTTGTAATTATGCCATCACTGTCAGTTTTATTTCTGAATACCCACTTTGTACCAACAACAGATCTGTTCTTTGATCTTGGCACTAGGGTCCAGACTTTGTTTCTTTCAAATTCATTTAACTCTTCCTGCATTGCTTGCACCCAATTAGCATCTTGAAGAGCTTCTTCCACTTTCTTTGGCTCAGTCTGAGAGAGAAAAGAATTGTAAAGACATTCATTTGAAATACCTGTTCTAGTTCTAACACCTGCATCAGGATTTCCAATTATCAAATCAGGTGTATGTGACTTTGTCCACTTCCTTGCAGATGGAAGGTTTTCTCTAGAACTGGATGCTCCCCCATGATCCATGCTGTCTTCATTTTCATTTTCTGATGCTCCCCCTGAAACTATGCTTTCTGAGTTGGATTCTTCAGAATTTAGATTTTTAGCACTATCAGAACTTGGCTTATCAGAACTTGACGAATCAGAACTTGAAGAGCCAGATGTATGTTCTGATGTTTCCTGAGATGTGGTAGGATCTTGAGTATGCTCCCCCTGCATTGGTGCATCTTTCTTTGACGTAGTCACCACAGTTTCAATAACATCAGAGTTTAATCCATCAGAGTTTACAGTATCAGGACTTAGACTGTCAGGTTTTTCAGTATCAGAATTTGAGTCTTCATTTTCAAATCTCAGCTGATCATGATCAATGAAATCTTCAAGACCAGTAATCTTCTTGTCATCAAAAGAGACATTGATAGATTCCATGACCAGTTTTGTTAGCAAATTATAGACTCTGAAGGCTTTTGTGGAAAGTGGATATCCAACAAAGATTCCTTCATCAGCTTTTAGATCAAACTTAAATAGCTGTTCAGGATGAGTCTTGAGAACAAAACACTTGCATCCAAATACATGAAAGTACTTCAGATTTGGCTTCTTTTTCTTCACCATCTCATATGGTGTTTTTCCATGCTTGTTAATGAGTGTTGCATTTTGAGTAAAACAAGCAGTCTGCACAGCTTCAGCCCAGAAATAGGTTGGAAGCTTTGCTTCTTCAAGCATTGTACGTGCAGCTTCAATGAGAGTTCCATTCTTCCTTTCAACAACTCCATTTTGCTGTGGAGTTCCAGGAGCAGAAAATTCCTGCTTTATTCCATGGTTTTTGCAGAACTCTTCCATCATCAAATTCTTGAACTCAGTTCCATTATCACTCCTTAAGATTTTCACAGAATCTTTGACCAATTTATCCAGATGTTTGACATGATCAATCAAGATAGATGCAGTTTCACTTTTTGTGTGCAAGAAATACACCCAGGTGTATCTGGTGAACTCATCCACTATGACCAACACATATTTCTTCTTTGCAATAGACATGACATTTACTGGACCAAATAGATCAACATGTAGTAGATGATAAGGCTCAAGAATTGATGATTCAGTCTTGCTCTTGAAGGAAGATTTTCTTTGTTTGGCCTTCTAACATGAATCACAAAGACCATCAGGAGCAAATACTGACTTTGGCAATCCTCTCACAAGATCTTTCTTGACCAGTTCATTTATATCGTTGAAATTTAAATGAGAGAGTTTCTTGTGCCAATTCCAGCTTTCTTCAATTGATGCTCTACTTATCAGACAGATGGCAGAACCATCAGTACTTGTTGAAAGCTTAGCTTCATAAATGTTACCACGCCTGTATCCTTTCAGAATAACTTTGCCTTTAGATTTACTCACAATTTCACAGTGTTCTTCAAAGAAATCAACATGATAACCTCTATCACATATTTGACTTATACTCAGCAGATTGTGTTTAAGTCCTGAGACCAGAGCTACATCTTTAATTATGACATTCCCAAGATTGATATTGCCATATCCCAATGTTTTTCCAATGTTGCCATCTCCATAGGAAACACTTGGGCCAGCTTTCTCCACAAAGTCTGATAGCAGGGCCTTATTTCCAGTCATATGTCCTGAACATCCACTGTCCAGAACTAGAATATTTTTCATGTTGCCCTGCAATCACAAAGACCACTAATTATTAGTTTTAAGGACCCAGACTTGCTTGGATCCTTTGGTCTTATTAAGTTTGTTAACATTTGCAGCGGATTTAGCATCAGGGTTTATGTTAACATTTTTCTTGTCAGAACTTACATTATCAGACTTTGAATCAGAATTTACACTAGAAGGAACAATGGAAACTTTCTTCAAAGAAGGTTTTATTTGATAATAATCATAGTACAAACTATGATATTCCTTACAAGTATAAATGGAATGCCATAAACTACCACAATGAAAATAAGGATTTTGTGGTTTGTATCTAACAGACTGACTCTTAACTCCTGATTTTGAAGGTAAGGAGTTAATATTCTTATTCTTCCTGCAAAAAGAAGCCAGATGATTAGAACTTCCACAGTTATGACATGTTTTCCTAGGAGCATCAGGAACAGGTTTATAATCATTACTTTTATTCACACCTTCCTTTCCATTCCTATTTTTCCTAGGTGATTTTATCTTGTTTGCATTCTTAACATCTTTCAGCTTATGCTTAAGCTGCTTCTTTGTCATTAAGCCTATGTTTACTTCAGCTGTCTTTTCATGTTTTAGTTTGTCAGAAGTTAATTCCTCTTTAACTTCTGATTTCTCATTTTCAGACTTTACAGTTACAAACATAACAGGTTTTAACTTTGGCTTTTGCTTAACAACAGGCTTAATTTCTTCAGTTCCTTTATCATTCTTATCCTCTCCATAACCTAAGCCCTCTTTCCAGTTTCCACTACTTAGCAAATTTTGAGTTGTTTTACCAGAATTAGTCCAAGTCCTGATAATCTCTCTTTCCTTTTCTAACTCAGTTTTTAGAGATTCATTCATTTTTAGCACTTCATCCCTAACATAGAAAACATCATCTCTATCCTTCTGAGTTTGATGAAACATGACTAACTCTTTTTCTAAGAAATCATTTCTTTTCTTAAAAGCAAGATTTTCAGAAGTTAATCTTTCACATGTTAAAGTTTGATCTCTATAACTAACAAACATGGTTTTAAGATATCTTCTCAACTCATTAATATCATCAGTATAAAAAGCATAAGTAGTCTGAGGTACCTTTGTTTCAACAGCTTCAGAACTGCTCTCAGCACTTTCTTTATCAGCATTTGCCATCAATGCATAGTTCTCCTCACTTTCAGAGTCTGAGGTGTCTGTCCAGCTTTTCTGATTTGTGACAAGAGCCTTGCCTTTGTCACCCTTTACCTTCTTGCAATCAGGAGATATGTGGCCTTTCTCACCACAGTTATAGCATATAACATTGGTATAATCTCCTCGGTCAGACTTTCCTCCTCTGCCTTCAGATCTTCTGAAATTCTTCTTATCAGAACTTATGCCTTTCCTTGAAAACTTCTTTCCCTTCCTGAACTTCCTGTATGCAATCTTTGTGATTCCTTTCACCATAAGAGCACACAGCTTCATCATCTCCTCATCAGCATCAGTCTCAGGCAAGCTTTCAGAATCTGAGTCATCATCACTTTCAGAACTTGATGACTCAATATCAGACTTTATGAAAAGAGCTTTACCCTTGTCTTTCCTTGAGGAAGCTACTTTGGGGGATTCTTCTTCAGCCTTAAGAGCAACTGTCCTTGACTTTCCTCCTTTCCTCTTGCTTCTTTGTTCCATTTCAAGTTCATGAGTCTTGAGCATTACATAGATTTCATCAAGAGTTGTTTCATCAAGATTGTAGTTGTCTCTTATTGTTGTTGCCTTCAAATCCCAGCATTCAGGAAGAGCTAACATGAATTTAAGGTTTGAATCTTCAAGATCATACTCTTTATCAACCAATGACAAATCATTCAAAAGTTTGACAAATCTATCATATAGATCATTCAATGACTCATTAGTCTTTGAGTCAAAGTGTTCATACTCTTGAGTGAGTATTGTCTTCCTGTTCTTCTTAATTGTGTCAGTTCCCTGACATCTTGTTTCCAGAGCATCCCATATCTCCTTAGCAGTCTTGCAGTTGATTACCCTGTTTGACATTACATTATCAATGGCACTATGCAGTAAGTGTTGTACCTTAGCATCCTTACCAATTGATGATATATCTTCAGCAGTATAATCACTCTTTTCCTTTGGTACAGTCTTTGCTGCTTCACCTGCAACTGCAACAGCAAGCTTGGTTGGTTTGTGAGGCCCTTCCTTGATTCCATCAAGGTATTCTGGATCTGTTGCTTCCAGGAACATGGTCATTCTCACCTTCCATATGGGATATTCAGATGGTCTCAGTATGGGAACTCTGATGGTCTCATACCGACTCTGAATTTGTGTCTTAGGTGGTTCCTCAGTTTTGGTAGGCTTAGTTGGAGTTTCTGTGTCAGACATGATTGTGTTTGGATCTTTAACTGTATGTGTGTTAACAGATAGGCTCTGATACCACTTGTTAGGTCACACACACTGTAGAGGGGGCGAATACAGTGTATAATACAATCAAATCGAACTTTAAAATCTTAAGTAACAGAAAACAAACTTTATTGAAACAATAAACTCTGTTACAGTATGGAACTGTTACCTCTCAGTGATGAACAAATATCACGAGAACGGCTAGGGTTACAATGAATAATCTTCTCGAATATGATAACACTTATAGTGTAAACCCTATGTCTGTGTTTATATACTACACAGTTACAAGATAATCGCTAATTGATATGGAATATAATTCTGCTTCCTAAAATATATCAATCAGATATCTTTTCTTCCAAGTATTCCATTCTTCACGGAACTCCTTCTTCATGCATATCTCTTCTTATGTTTGTCTTGATCTTCTTTCCTTTAATCAGCTACTGTCCTTATCTGATCGTCCTTCAGGACTTAAGTTCTGATATCTAACTTCTGATGATTATCTCCTGATAATATAAGTACTGATATCCTTAAGTCCTGACTTCTAGTATAAGTACTGATCAACGGTTAAGTACTGATTTGTCTTGTTAAGTAAGATCTGAAATCTAAACATAAATTATATTAGCCATGACATTATCAAATATATCTAACAAAATCCAATTAAATAATTAATTAAAATCAATTAATAATTAATTAAATCAATTAATTTTTGAATTAATTGACCAATTAACTAATTAATTAACTAATTAAGTCAGATTTATGTTTGAATTTAAAATAATTTTTGGAATTACAATAATAATTTTTGGGATTTTTAATAATTAAAAATGAATTTTTATAATTAAAATAAATAGGAAATATGATTTTTAAATAATTTATAAACAGGAATCCTATTTTTGCAAAGTTTACAAACTACAGAGACTGAACTTCATCATTTTCAAAACATCTGATAATTTGGAATAGCTACTGATAGTTAGAGTGTGGTATCTTATTATTATGTATCAAGTACTTGCTAAATATTGATTATAGGGTTTAGGGTTTAAGGTTTAGGGACTAAAGTGCAATTTTGCACCCCGTCGCCGGAAAACGCCCTATCTCGCCGGAGACGGCGTTCCCGGAATCCTCACACCTCCACAAGCTCCAGATTTAATCTACACAACACCAGGAACACAACCATGCAATCAAATCATTCTAATAACCTCTGAGTTGACCGGAAATTGGCCGAGAAGTTCATCGATTTCCGGTGAACTCGATGAAAACTTCAAATGATAACTCCTTTCAAACCACAGACCGTCTGTTAACGAGCTATACACCAATCGATTCCAAATTTCAAGAGGAAAAAAACCCACCCATCTACAACATCTAATAACCCCCGGAACAAAAGGCCCTAAATTTCAATTAAGAACATTCATGCGGGTTATAAGCACTAATTTCAAAATTTGAAAATTAGACTCAATTTTGACCATGTTATTGAACTCCAAATCAGTCATATGACATATCAAAATCATCAGGAAAACAAGCTCTACAACATGCAATCATCAAATCATTCAAACAATCATCCGAACAAAAAATTATATTTTTAATCAAAGTAATTCGAAAATAAATAAAAATATAGAAAATCAACCTTTGATTCTGCAGTTCTGAAACTTGGATAATCTGATAGAACACTTTAAAACCTCCGTTTTGGTTACTAGAGCTTCCCGAGCAGATTTCAATAACACCTTGATTTTACAGTTTGATTCTTGAAGGTTTATATGAATATATGTATTTTCTCTGTAAATTTATATAATTACTGTTTGCAAATGATTTTCGGTACGAAATAAAATACGGTAAAGGCTATTTATAATTACGGAAAATTAGTATCCCGTTGGATCATTCCGGATATAAAATAGTACGTTTATTTATAAAAACGGATCCAAACGGTACCGATTTTCGGGATAATTATCCAAATCAGTACAATTTCTACTGCGGTCTTGGTCTCAGCGCCTGGTTACACATATTACGAGGTGATAATTATAATAGTTTAATAAAAAGATCCCGTTTATCAAAAATACGAGTTTTATTGATTTATTGAAATGAATTTTGTATCGAAAATATTGCGCCATGTCCCACATAGGACAAAGCGTACGCTGGATCAAAAAAGTTGAAACATGGAAAATGCTCGGAATATTGTAATTAGGTTAGGAAGGAGTTCTCGGAAGAGTTTCAAGTTATAAAAATGTAAAAAATGAGTAAAGTCGGTTGGTTCCCGATTATATAAAATAGTTTATAAATACTCGGAAAAAGAATTTGTAAAATCCATAAATTTCCTATAAAATCATAAATCAACATAAAAATAAATAGGAAGATATGAAAATTATCTATATTTTATTTTAGACATATAAAAATTAAAATACTCAATTCATATTATTTTTAAACATCCAAACACATATACCACTTAGCAAATAATTCACAGAATAAATACTGAACATTCATAATATTTATTTATTAGCAAAAATAATTACACGATATATCCTAGATATTACATCCTTCCCCCCCTTAAAAGGATTATGTCCTCAGAATCTCCTAAGAAAATAAATGAGGGTACTTTTCTCTCATATCACTTTCTAACTCCCAGGTTGACTCTTCAACCTTTGGGTTTCTCCACAATACTCTTACTAACTTTTCCACTTTATTTCTTAACACTTTCTCTCTTTCTTCTAGAATCTCTATCGGACTTTCTACATATGACAAATCTGCTTGAAGTTCTATTGACTCGTATTCGATTACATGCCTGGAGTCTGGATTATATTTCTTAAGCATCGATACGTGAAAAACATTGTGAATGTGCTCCATGTGCGGAGGTAACGCCAACTCGTAAGCTACTTTGCCAACGCACTTTAAAATCTCAAAAGGTCCAATATATCTAGGGCTCAGTTTTCCTTTCTTCTCAAATCTTGTCAATCCTTTCCATGGCGATACTTTTAGTAATACCAGATTTCCTTCTTCGAATTCCATATCTTTCCTTGATTGATCTACATACTTCCTTTGACGGTCTTATGCTGCTATCAATCTCTTCTGGATAACTTCAACAACTTATTTCGTCTGTTGCACCAATTCAGGTCCAAGTATTTTGTGTTCTCCTACTTCGTCCCAATATACAGGAGATCGACATTTGCGTCCATAAAGAGCTTCATAGGGTGGCATCCCAATACTGGCATGATAACTATTGTTGTAATCAAATTCTACCAAGGGTAAATGCTCGTCCCAACTTCCTTTGAAATTAATGGCCCAAACACGTAACATGTCTTCGATTTTCTAGATTATTCTTTCACTCTGGCCGTCCGTTTGTGGATGGTAAGCCGTACTCATATTCAGTCTCGTTCCCAAACATTCTTGAAAACTTTTCCAAAACCATGAATTAAACCACAGATCTCGATCTGATACGATAGACACAAGAAATCCATGACGAACTATGATTTCTTTCAGTACATATGGACTAACTTGTCTAGTGAAAATCTTTATGTTGTGAATATATTGTGAACTTGATGATTTCATTAACAAAACACCTTAGTAGATTTAACTTAGTGAAAAATGTAGCACTCGACGGATAAGGAATATAGTCCCGATGGATGACTCAATATAGTCCCGACGGATGATGATTTATTATCTATCGAGTGAATAGCTTATGTAACAATAAGTCATGTAGCACATTTCTGCAAACACCTTTGTTTAGATTCTGTAGTAGAATATAAGTCATGTTGACTTTAATTAGATATGCAGAATAGGTTGATTAATTGTACATAGATGATGTCTTGTAATTCTGCATAAATGAAATGAAGTAAAGTGCCAGATAGCTACCCGACGGATGATCAACAAGGCTACTCGACGGATGATCAACAAGGCTACTCGATGGATGATCAACAAGGCAACCCGATAGATGATCATGTACCTGACGAATAATCAATTCAAACATCTGTTGATAGTGACAACACTGTCACATGCGTCGAGTGTATGCAAAAGGAATGTGGAAGCCTATTCAACTGGGTTTTTGAGAACAAAGAAGCATTGCCATTTCCATGCTGTTATGAAGATATTCAAAGATGCTGGAACAAAGTAATGAAGTAGCATAGTATTAGACTTGATAGGTTTTGTTTTATTATCTTGTCTTATTACCGTGTAATCTTGATGGTATATAAACCAAGAGTAGCAATTAGAACAAAGAGAAGATTAAGCAAGTATTTTCTCAGAGAAACATTTGTAAGTTGTATCCTTAGCATTTCTCTATAAGTTTAGTTTTTCTTATTTGTAAGCAGTATTGAGCTATTCAAGCTTCACAGAGTTCTCTTCATATATATATATATATATATATCTGGTGGATACTTTCTATTCAAGCAAATTCAGTCTTGGATGAAATTTTGGCTAAGTCAAAATTTACATCTCGACGGATGATCATTATCCATCGAGTTTGATCATCCTTCGCTATACTATTTGTTAATAAAATCAATTATTTTCTGGAATATTTTATGACTCGACGGATAATTGATTTATCCTCATTCGTCGAATTGTCTTATTTTTAGCCGTTGATTCTCTGAACATTATCCATCGAGTATACTTAAAGTTTGTAAGCATAACACGACGAATAATTGATGGAATTTTTACAGTTTATTTTTTAAATGACTATTTTGGGCAATTCTTATTGGTTACTTTATTTTACTTTATTATTTTTGACAGTTATTTTTGAGATATTATAAAAGGCATAATTCATTTTCATTGCTTTTCTTCTATCTTTCTCAAATCATCTGCTCTAACTTCTCTCTTTCTCAAAAGCACTTACTCTCTCTCTCTGCAAGTTTTTTACTTTCTAACAATGGCACCAGTCGTCAAGATCATGTCTCAAACTGGATTTATCTATGAGAAGAAAAACTTCATTGCTCTTGTGAACAAGGGGATTCAACAGTCTGACGACTACCATAAAATGATGGATTTTGTGAAGAACTGCAAACTCAACTATGCCATGCTGGAATCACCAACCATCTACTGTGAAGTTGTTGAAGAGATGTGGACGACTGCAACATACAACTCAACCGATAAGACTATCACTTTCACTATTAAAGGTAAAGAATTATGTGTTAATAGTGATATTCTTAAAGCATGTTTCAAAAATCCTGATAATACTGTAACTTCACCACACACAGACACTGACATTGTTAATATGCTTAACTCCATGGGCTATGCACTCTCTACTTCTAAATTAAGTGAAATTAGGAGGTTGGGTCTTTGGAAGGAATGGAGTTATCTATGTGATGTAGTTACTAAGGTATTCTCTGGTAAAATCAGTAATTTTGATTCAGTCAATATCTCTATGATTAACATGATTTACATGCTAGTTACTAATAAATTTTTCAACTTTAGTGATCTTGTCATATTTGAGTTGGGGTTTAATTTAGGGGAGCTAAATAAGAGGGGTAAAAGTGTTTACTATGCTAGATTTTTAATGATGCTTGCTAACCACCTCTCTGAGGATATTGTGCTTGAGAACCCAACCAACAAATTAGATTTTTGGGTTCAAGAAAGAAAAATCATTGCAAATTTGAACAGGGCAAACCATCACAAAGAGGTGCCACTCTTCTATTTTTCTGTTATGGAGGCACCTCAGGTAAGTGAGGTAAGTTCAACTGTCTCTACTCTTCCAGCCTCACAAATTTCTTTGCATTCCAGTGTAGCCATGACAACTGTGTCCTTGACCCAACAGTTGCCTACCTAAGCTACCAAACCCAAAATTTTAAAAACAAAGTCAAAGAAAGCCCCCTCTGGTGTCTCTCAAAAGATGCCAGTTGTAAAATCCACCAAACCAAAAAAGGGGAGTGTGAAGGTGGGTAAGAAAGGTGAGGGACAGGGTGAACATCAAAGAAACCCTAAGGATAAGGTTGGAGAGATGAGTGTTTCCCAGCCTAGCCACACTGCAGTTTCCCAACAAACTGCAGTGCTTAATAAGGATATAAGCTCATTACTAGTTGCATCATCCCAAAAGGATGTGACTATTGAACACAACTCTCAGCCAAGAGCACAGGCCAAAAGGGTAAGGGACACAAGCTCACCCCAAACTTACACTAGAAAGAAGAAATCAAAGACCCTTGGGGATGCACAAGGTTCACACACAGTGCAAACTAGTGCTAAAGACACAGTCACTGCACTTTCTCAAAGTCAGGTTGATGTGGCTCCAATAAATGTGGAGTCACAACCAAAATCTTTAATAATAGAAGCACCTGAAACACCAAATTCTCCCACACACTCCTTGGATGTTGACATGATAAATACATCACTTCCAAATTCTCCATCTTTAACTCTCTTGGAGAAGCCAAAAATCCAAGCAAGTGAGCATCATCTTCTAGATGATTTGTTGGCTCACTTGCCATTTCTTTTTGAAACTGTTGAGACATCTGTGCCAAAATTCTCATCAATCTGCACAGAGTCCACAATAGTTTCCACTCCAAAATCATTCATTTTTACTCACTCGATGGATATTGTTCATCCATCAAGTGGTGATTCTATCCCGATGGATAAGCTTAACAGCAGTTATCCGTCGGATAGTCAAACTGTTAACCCGACGGATATCCCTTATCTGTCGAGTGTCTCTGCACAACTTTAAATTTCATCTATTATTACAAGTGTGGAAGACTTCGTGGTAGTGCAATCACTCCTAGGATTGAGGGAAGGGAGTGAAATGAGTGAGAGTCCGGGTTGCTCCCAGGAAAAAGGAGAGGAAAAGAGTGAACAAATGCAATCCATTTCTTCAGGATTGGAAAAAGTGAGTGTGAGGAGTCCCACCTTAGATGGTGACGGTGAAGGTGTGAGGGTGGGGAGCCAAGGTGAGACCTTGATGCAACAAAAGAGAGATCAAAAGAGAAATGCAGGTACAAGAGTGATAAGGGTGGAAACCATTGCAAGTGAGTCAATGAATGTCAATGATGCAGAAAGGGAAAGGCTATTTCAGCAAGAATATCAAGCTGTTATAGATTCCATTTCCCTGGATGCTGAGACATTTACTCACCCTGTGACAGCTTACCAAACTCTAGCTGTACAGGGCAATGTGGAGGCTGAAAGATTGCTGAACTTGGTGCATACTACACAATCTTTACAAAGAGAAAAGGATGCAATCACTGCTATGCCTTCCAACATTGGCAGTGATTTTGAACTGGATGAAGCTTCTTTTAGGGATGCTGATGGGGATGATGAGGAAGACAACATGGACATAGGGGGAGATGCAGCTATTCCTGCCTGGATGCTTACAAAAGAATGTTCCTACTCACATCTCCAATCAACACTATTCAAGCTAATTCATGACACCCAAGCAGCCATTCAGGCATCTACTAATGCCAACACAAAGAAGCTACTGACAGTACATCTTGAAGCACTCCAGCTGCATAAAATTCAAACCCTCCAACACAGTCAAAGTATGGATGCTATCAAGCAAGAAATCTAAGAAGTCAAGCAAGATGTTATAGAAATGATGGATGCTAGACTCCCTGCAACGATCATCACTGAAGTTGCTCAAAAGCTAAGAAAGGAGGTTGATCTCAATAGGAAAGTTGAGGCCATGGACTCAAGACTGTCTGCTATAGAGAAGTCAATGGCCAAGATACTCACCAATCAAGAAGCTCAGACTACACTTCTTCAACAGTTGGTGGCTGCTCAACTCCCTCCCACACAAATTGATGATAACAAAAAGGGGGAGAAAGGCTCAAGTAAGGGGGAGAAGCAGCATTACATTCAAGTTAGCAAAGTAATTGTGCCTACAATTGCTTTCACCAAGCCATCAACTACAGACATCATTGATCTGATTAATGAAGCAGCAGCCACATTGAGAGCAGCTGAAAAGAAGTAGTTGAGTCCAATCAACTGGGAGAAAATTGATGAGGATATACAAAAGAAGTTTGGGCTAGCAAAGAAGTCAGAAAAATCAGCCATTCATCACTCTCAAGTCAGGATAATCTCTATGAATGAAATGAGCATGAATAATCTGGAAAGAGGACAGCCATCCTGCATCAAATCTCCAAAGGCCAAGCTAATTTTGAAGCCAAGGGTGAACTATCCAAAATCTTCACTAAAGAACCCCTTGGACACGGTGTATGAGACACCAAAGCCTGATGAAAAGAAGCTGTTGGCCAAGTCTATAGAATTCTACAAGGATCCAACTGATTCAGCATTGTAGAAAAGAATTGCTAAAGTTTTCAGGAATGGTAAGGAAATTTATGTGGTGGCTGGACACCCTCAATTTGCTGAAGCAAAGAGAGAAGAAAAGGCAAGATTGAAGCAAGAAAAGAAGCAAGCTGCTCTAGATGCTAAAAAGGTCAAATAAAAGAAGGAGCAAGCTGCAATCTTGGCCAAGTTACAAGCTATAAAACCCTCACAACAAATTTCTGCATAACCATCTAAAATTGTTGAATCTCAAGATCAAGAAATGCAAAATGCACCTCCACAGACAAAGAAGCCAAGGTACAAGCAAAAAATCAAGAGAAAATTGGACTTCAATTATGAGGAGATGGAAGGGTACTTTCCCAAAGAGTCTACATCTGCAACAACTCAAACATCGATGCCCTCTGTGGCACATGGAAAATTCAAGATAGATCCATCCAAGAACTTTCATGGTGAACCTATCATTCCAAAGGATGAGCCAATAGACTTGGGTAGTCTACCAATACCTGAACTCAATCTACCTCAATTCATGAAGCCAAAGAAGACAAAGACCAGAGCAGTCAAGAAAGTGAAGCCCTCAACTCTTAGATCCAAGTCCCTAACCAAAGCTCAAACCAAAGTCAACAAGGGAGACATCATGTACATCTGTGACATCAAGGAATTCTCATATTTAAATCTCTATCTAGATGAACTGGAAGAAGTCAGAGGGATTGATGCTTACAGGAATCTACCTGAAAGGTTAGTATTCAAGTACAAGGGAGGAAAAGAGAAGCAGTGGCCACTTCACAGGATCCTTCAAGAAAGCCAATCTATGCTGATAAAGGTTTATTCATCCTTCAAGAAGAACTTTGGATTCAATGTGACAGCTAGAAGACTTGTTCTAAAGAAGATTGAAGAATTGAGGAGTATTAGATCCAAAGATGCCATCCCAAAGACTCTAACTATTCCTTACATAGGGGGGTAGAGTGCATCTAAGGCTTTACTGGCTGATGGAATTCATGGATGATAAAGGAGTTAAAAGATTCTTCAGATTAGAAGACCAATTGAGCATCTCTAGCAATGAGACTCTTTTGGAAATGCAAGAAATGTTAAATCTCTCAGAATCTGATGAACTGGAATTCCACAGACAGCTCCAAAATTAGATAAAAGAAAATAACAGAAAGCTTGGAAAGAGATCCAGATCTTCAAGGAAATAGATTAATCTGCTCAGGCTAGAGGAGCACCTTGAAAATGACTGTGAGCAAATCTTTGTACACTTTGTTAATTGAAGCACTTTACAGTTTTATCTACTTCCATTTAAATTTGTAATTTTAGGGTGTTTTGTTATCATCAAGTTTCTCTTAATTTATGGCTACAATTCTAGTAGACATAAATTGGGGGAGATTGTTGTGAATATATTGTGAACTTGATGATTTCATTAACAAAACACCTTAGTAGATTTAACTTAGTGAAAAATATAGCACTCGACGGATAAGGAATATAGTCCCGATGGATGACTCAATATAGTCCCGACGGATGATGATTTATTATCCATCGAGTGAGTAGCTTATGTAACAATAAGTCATGTAGCACATTTCTGCAAACACCTTTGTTTAGATTCTGTAGTAGCATATAAGTCATGTTGACTTTAATTAGATATGCAGAATAGGTTGATTAATTGTACATAGATGATGTCTTGTAATTCTGTATAAATGAAATGAAGTCAAGTGCCAGATAGCTACCTGACAGATGATCAACAAGGCTACTCGACGGATGATCAATAAGGCTACTCGACGGATGATCAACAAGGCAACTCGATGGATGATCATGTACCCGACGGCTAATCAATTCAAACATCTGTTGACAGTGACAACACAGTCACATGCGTCGAGTGTATGCAAAAGGAATGTGGAAGCCTATTCAACTGAGATTTTGAGAACAAAGAAGCATTGCCATTTTCATGCTATTATGAAGATATTCAAAGATGCTGAAACAGAGTAATGAAGTAGCATAGTATTAGACTTGATAGGTTTTGTTTTATTATCTTGTCTTATGACCGTGTAATCTTGGTGGTATATAAACCAAGAGTAGCAATTAGAACAAAGAGAAGACTAAGCAAGTATTTTCTCAGAAAAACATTTATAAGCTGTATCCTTAGCATTTCTCTGTAAGTTTAGTTGTTCTTATTTGTAAGCAGCTGTGGGCTATTCAAGCTTCAAAGAGTTCTCTTGATATATATATATATATATATCTGGTGGATACTTTCTAATCCACCAGAAAGTTTTAAAGACTTATGTTTTTTTTACTTTGTGGTTTGATTCATATTTATCTTATTATTCCGCACTTTGCAAATCAAAACACTTTCATATATATATATATATATATATATATATATATATCTTATGTTTAACATTTTATAATTCAGAAAAAGTTTCAAGAATTCCATTCAACCACCCTTCTGTAATTCTTGTTGCATTGTTAGGTATTAACACTTTCATTTATAGGAAGAAAATGAGCTGACTTGGTAAGTCTGACTACTATAACCCAAATGGCATCATGATTGGCTTTCATTCTTGGTAATCTGACTATGAAATCCATTGCAATATGCTCCCACTTCCATTCTAGAATCTCTAATGGCTGCAATAATCCACTTGGTCTCTGGTGCTCTGCTTTAACTCTCTGACATGTATAACATCTGCTAACCCATTCTACAATTTCCCTCCTCATATCTGGCCACCAATAATTTTCCTTTAAATTTCTGTACATCTTGGTACTCCCGGGATGGATTGAATACCTTGAATTATGAGTTTCCTGTAAAATTTCATTCTTCAACTCTGTTACTGGTGGAATCCAAATTCTAGAAGAAAACCTAAGAATACCTTGATCGTCCTTTTGTGTGCACAATTCCTCACCTACCAAACGATTAATGTCCTGATCCATTATCTCCTCTTGACACTTCCTTATCTTTTCTAACAATTCCGGCTGGAAAGTCATAATATACATTTTCGCTTCATCAGGCTTGTAAACTCTAATCTCCAATTCCAGTTTCTGAAATTTCTTGTATATCTCTTCGGGTACTGATAACATATTCAACTTTTCTTTCCGGCTTAACGCGTCCGCCACAACATTTGCTTTACCGGGGTGATAGTTAATCGTGCAATCGTAATCCTTAATCAACTCTAACCATCTTCTCTATTTCATATTAAGCTCCTTCTGTGTGAATATGTACTTCAAGCTTTAATGATCCGTATAAATCTCGCATTTTTCTCCATATAGATAATGTCTCCAAATCTTCAAAGCGAATACTATGGCTGCTAGCTCCAAATCATGAGTAGGATACTTTTGTTCGTGTGGTTTCAATTTCCTTGATGCATACGCAATAACCTTATCGTGCTGCATCAGAACGCATTCGAGTCCTTTATGAGAAGCATCGCTATAGATTACGAAATTCCTTGATCGTCTGGAAGTGACAAAACAGGTGCTGTAATTAATCTTCTCTTCAATTCCTGAAAACTTTCTTCACATTTATCATTCCGTATAAAATTTTCATTCTTCCGTGTAAGCTTTGTCAATGGTGTCGCAATCCTTGAGAAATTTTGAACGAATCGGCGATAATATCCCGCTAATCCCAAGAAACTTCTTACCTCTGCTGGTGTTCTCGGTCTTTCCCAATTTGTAATTGCTTTAATCTTTGCCGGGTCCACTTTGATCCCTTCATTACTGACTATGTGTCCTAAGAACTGGACTTCCAATAACCAAAACTCACACTTCGAGAATTTAGCATATAACTTCTTATTTCTTAAAATCTCCAAAGTTGTCCTTAAATGTTCTGCATGATCCTCTTCTGTCTTTGAATAAATCAAAATATCATCTATAAACACAATAACAAACTTGTCCAGGTATTCCTTGAAAATTCTGTTCCTCAGGTCCATGAATGCTGCCGGGACATTAGTTAATCCAAATGACATCATTAAATATTCATATTGTCCGTATCTCGTTCTGAAAGCTGTCTTTGGTATATCCTTTGGCTTAATCTTTAGTTGGTGATATCCTGATCTCAAATCGATCTTAGAAAAGTACTGGGCTCCTTTCAACTGGTCAAACAAATTATCAATCCTAGGCAATAGATACTTGTTCTTGATTGTAAGTTTGTTGAGCTCTCGATAATTGATGCACAGTCTCATGCTTCTATCCTTCTTCTTGACAAATAGTATCGGTACACCCCACGGAGATACACTGGGTCTGATTACTCCTTTCTCTAATAACTCTTGCAATTTCTTTGCTAGTTCCTTCATCTCAACGGGCGCCATTCTGTACGGGGCTTTGGATACTGGTTCCGTTCCAAGTGCTAAGTCGATCACAAACTCAATTTCTCTATCTGGAGGAAGTCCTTGTAACTCATCGGGAAACACGTCTAAAAATTCATTGACTACTGGAATATCTTCAAGTTTTGCGGGCTCCTGACTTGTATCAATCACATATGCAACGAAATGCTCGCATCCTTGTCTTAGTAACTTTTTAGCTTGGATCATCATTAAGAACTTCTTTGCTTGGTTCTGGCCCTTAATAGCTTAAATGGTATCAAGTCCACACAAAACTTACTACCAGAAATCTCTATCTCACAATTCCCACAAACTTGATTAACAGATATATGTTCTTGATTTTCCAATTCCACAGTCATTATTTCATTTAAATACTCAACTGGACAATTCAACTTACTAACAAAATCTTGAGAAATAAATGATCGAGTTGCTCCCGAATCTATTAACACTTTGACACATAAAGAATTCACATTAAGTGTACATGTCACGACATCAGTATCCTGGATAGTGTCCTTCACAGACATATCAAAAACTTTAGCCCTTGGAGTCTCATTCACTGCTGGAGTAGATCCCATAATTCTCAATGTATTGCTGACTGGGGCTGGTGTCTTGCAATCCCTGGCTATATATTCTGGCTTCCCACATTTAAAGCATGTAAATCCAATAGCTGGAACCTAGACTGCTGGATTCCGGGTAGACTGATCCTTGTTCACTGGCTCTCTTGCTGGCTGATTGCGACACTGCCTCGAATAGTGCCCTTTCTGATTACACTTGAAATAAACTACATTCAATTTATTACAAACTCCTTCATGTTTCTTCCCACATACCTGGCAATCTGGAAAAGTAAGCCTCAACTGATTTGGCTGATTCACATTGACTGGACGGTTGTCTTGACCTCCGTCACCTGCATTTTGCTTCTTGAAATTAAAATTTCTCCCTGGCTAAAACTTGCCCTTCTTAAAATTTGGAAACTTCCCTAATTGTGACTGTCCTTCACTCCCTTCAAACTTTCTCTTCTTACTTTCCCGTTCTTTCTGTGACATCTCGCTCTCTGATTCTGCAATCATAGCTTTCTGTACAACTCATGCATAGGTATCCAATTCAGATATGGCTACCTTCCCTATGATCCATGGCTTCAGACCTTGCTGGAATCTCTTGGCCTTCTTCCTATTAGTATCTACATATGATGGCACATACCTTGACAACTCTTCAAACTTACTCTCATAATCAGCTACCGACATATTTCCTTGCTTTAGCTCTAAAAACTTCAGCTCCATCTGATCCTGAACAAAATGGGGAAAATATTTTTCTAAAAACAATTTTTTGAACCTTTCCCAAGTAATAACATATGTACCTTCCAATGTCTTCACAGTTTCCCACCAATAGGTGGCCTCATTCTTCAAATAATAACTTGTAAACTCAACCTTCTGTTCTTCCTTCACTTTAACTAAAGCAAATGACTTCTCTATTTCCTTTAACTAAACATTCGCTTCAAATCACTACACCATAGATGGCCTATCGTAATGGTTTAATCATGCGTGTTACAAAATTATGTTACCTTAGGTATGCTCATCTTAGCCTACCGTAACGTAGTATTTTTGATGTTACCATAACCTTTGTAACATGTTACAATAGCTTCAAAGTGTTACATATGGTAACATATAGAAACTTATGTTACAATAGGGTGTTAATGGATAAAAAAGTAAAATTTTATAAATAATTAAATATATAAAATTATTTGACTTAAAAATTAATCAATTTTGATAATATAATTAAGCAATAATATTAATATTAGTAAAGATTGATAAAATATTTTTTTTATTAATTTTGTAACCTGTATTAATTAGTAAATGATATTTTTTTATTAATAAAAAATTTGAGCACTATTTAAACTTAAAAATTTATTAAAAAATAAAAAAAATGAAAATTAGAGACAGATTTTTGGGCTCTCGACTCTCGTTGGGCTTTCAATTAGGCGGGCTCTCATAATTTTTGGAGAAGCGGCAAAGAAATTTCAGATTCAATTGCAAAACATCTGTCCCTCTCTCACACATCTCTCTCTCAGTCTCTTTGAGATTTCAATTAAACTAGATTAGCTTAATTGGAGCTAGGATTTTGTATTGGTAATGTCTCACAGATTCGAGTTAGGGTTTTTAATTGGAATGGGGGGTTTTAACTGAAATTGGGGGTCAAATCAGCTTGTGGTTCTATTAACAGAGTAATGAAGTAGCATAGTATTAGACTTGATAGGTTTTGTTTTATTATCTTGTCTTATGACCGTGTAATCTTGGTGGTATATAAACCAAGAGTAGCAATTAGAACAAAGAGAAGACTAAGCAAGTATTTTCTCAGAAAAACATTTATAAGCTGTATCCTTAGCATTTCTCTGTAAGTTTAGTTGTTCTTATTTGTAAGCAGCTGTGGGCTATTCAAGCTTCAAAGAGTTCTCTTGATATATATATATATATATATATCTGGTGGATACTTTCTAATCCACCAGAAAGTTTTAAAGACTTATGTTTTTTTTACTTTGTGGTTTGATTCATATTTATCTTATTATTCCGCACTTTGCAAATCAAAACACTTTCATATATATATATATATATATATATATATATATCTTATGTTTAACATTTTATAATTCAGAAAAAGTTTCAAGAATTCCATTCAACCACCCTTCTGTAATTCTTGTTGCATTGTTAGGTATTAACACTTTCATTTATAGGAAGAAAATGAGCTGACTTGGTAAGTCTGACTACTATAACCCAAATGGCATCATGATTGGCTTTCATTCTTGGTAATCTGACTATGAAATCCATTGCAATATGCTCCCACTTCCATTCTAGAATCTCTAATGGCTGCAATAATCCACTTGGTCTCTGGTGCTCTGCTTTAACTCTCTGACATGTATAACATCTGCTAACCCATTCTACAATTTCCCTCCTCATATCTGGCCACCAATAATTTTCCTTTAAATTTCTGTACATCTTGGTACTCCCGGGATGGATTGAATACCTTGAATTATGAGTTTCCTGTAAAATTTCATTCTTCAACTCTGTTACTGGTGGAATCCAAATTCTAGAAGAAAACCTAAGAATACCTTGATCGTCCTTTTGTGTGCACAATTCCTCACCTACCAAACGATTAATGTCCTGATCCATTATCTCCTCTTGACACTTCCTTATCTTTTCTAACAATTCCGGCTGGAAAGTCATAATATACATTTTCGCTTCATCAGGCTTGTAAACTCTAATCTCCAATTCCAGTTTCTGAAATTTCTTGTATATCTCTTCGGGTACTGATAACATATTTAACTTTTCTTTCCGGCTTAACGCGTCCGCCACAACATTTGCTTTACCGGGGTGATAGTTAATCGTGCAATCGTAATCCTTAATC
The DNA here is from genome assembly GCF_009905375.1 of Apium graveolens. NCBI lineage: Eukaryota > Viridiplantae > Streptophyta > Magnoliopsida > Apiales > Apiaceae > Apium > Apium graveolens. The sequence continues at coordinate 52,039,494 of NC_133657.1, forward strand.
AACTCTAACCATCTTCTCTATTTCATATTAAGCTCCTTCTGTGTGAATATGTACTTCAAGCTTTAATGATCCGTATAAATCTCGCATTTTTCTCCATATAGATAATGTCTCCAAATCTTCAAAGCGAATACTATGGCTGCTAGCTCCAAATCATGAGTAGGATACTTTTGTTCGTGTGGTTTCAATTTCCTTGATGCATACGCAATAACCTTATCGTGCTGCATCAGAACGCATTCGAGTCCTTTATGAGAAGCATCGCTATAGATTACGAAATTCCTTGATCGTCTGGAAGTGACAAAACAGGTGCTGTAATTAATCTTCTCTTCAATTCCTGAAAACTTTCTTCACATTTATCATTCCGTATAAAATTTTCATTCTTCCGTGTAAGCTTTGTCAATGGTGTCGCAATCCTTGAGAAATTTTGAACGAATCGGCGATAATATCCCGCTAATCCCAAGAAACTTCTTACCTCTGCTGGTGTTCTCGGTCTTTCCCAATTTGTAATTGCTTTAATCTTTGCCGGGTCCACTTTGATCCCTTCATTACTGACTATGTGTCCTAAGAACTGGACTTCCAATAACCAAAACTCACACTTCGAGAATTTAGCATATAACTTCTTATTTCTTAAAATCTCCAAAGTTGTCCTTAAATGTTCTGCATGATCCTCTTCTGTCTTTGAATAAATCAAAATATCATCTATAAACACAATAACAAACTTGTCCAGGTATTCCTTGAAAATTCTGTTCCTCAGGTCCATGAATGCTGCCGGGACATTAGTTAATCCAAATGACATCATTAAATATTCATATTGTCCGTATCTCGTTCTGAAAGCTGTCTTTGGTATATCCTTTGGCTTAATCTTTAGTTGGTGATATCCTGATCTCAAATCGATCTTAGAAAAGTACTGGGCTCCTTTCAACTGGTCAAACAAATTATCAATCCTAGGCAATAGATACTTGTTCTTGATTGTAAGTTTGTTGAGCTCTCGATAATTGATGCACAGTCTCATGCTTCTATCCTTCTTCTTGACAAATAGTATCGGTACACCCCACGGAGATACACTGGGTCTGATTACTCCTTTCTCTAATAACTCTTGCAATTTCTTTGCTAGTTCCTTCATCTCAACGGGCGCCATTCTGTACGGGGCTTTGGATACTGGTTCCGTTCCAAGTGCTAAGTCGATCACAAACTCAATTTCTCTATCTGGAGGAAGTCCTTGTAACTCATCGGGAAACACGTCTAAAAATTCATTGACTACTGGAATATCTTCAAGTTTTGCGGGCTCCTGACTTGTATCAATCACATATGCAACGAAATGCTCGCATCCTTGTCTTAGTAACTTTTTAGCTTGGATCATCATTAAGAACTTCTTTGCTTGGTTCTGGCCCTTAATAGCTTAAATGGTATCAAGTCCACACAAAACTTACTACCAGAAATCTCTATCTCACAATTCCCACAAACTTGATTAACAGATATATGTTCTTGATTTTCTAATTCCACAGTCATTATTTCATTTAAATACTCAACTGGACAATTCAACTTACTAACAAAATCTTGAGAAATAAATGATCGAGTTGCTCCCGAATCTATTAACACTTTGACACATAAAGAATTCACATTAAGTGTACATGTCACGACATCAGTATCCTGGATAGTGTCCTTCACAGACATATCAAAAACTTTAGCCCTTGGAGTCTCATTCACTGCTGGAGTAGATCCCATAATTCTCAATGTATTGCTGACTGGGGCTGGTGTCTTGCAATCCCTGGCTATATATTCTGGCTTCCCACATTTAAAGCATGTAAATCCAATAGCTGGAACCTAGACTGCTGGATTCCGGGTAGACTGATCCTTGTTCACTGGCTCTCTTGCTGGCTGATTGCGACACTGCCTCGAATAGTGCCCTTTCTGATTACACTTGAAATAAACTACATTCAATTTATTACAAACTCCTTCATGTTTCTTCCCACATACCTGGCAATCTGGAAAAGTAAGCCTCAACTGATTTGGCTGATTCACATTGACTGGACGGTTATCTTGACCTCCGTCACCTGCATTTTGCTTCTTGAAATTAAAATTTCTCCCTGGCTAAAACTTGCCCTTCTTAAAATTTGGAAACTTCCCTAATTGTGACTGTCCTTCACTCCCTTCAAACTTTCTCTTCTTACTTTCCCGTTCTTTCTGTGACATCTCGCTCTCTGATTCTGCAATCATAGCTTTCTGTACAACTCATGCATAGGTATCCAATTCAGATATGGCTACCTTCCCTATGATCCATGGCTTCAGACCTTGCTGGAATCTCTTGGCCTTCTTCCTATTAGTATCTACATATGATGGCACATACCTTGACAACTCTTCAAACTTACTCTCATAATCAGCTACCGACATATTTCCTTGCTTTAGCTCTAAAAACTTCAGCTCCATCTGATCCTGAACAAAATGGGGAAAATATTTTTCTAAAAACAATTTTTTGAACCTTTCCCAAGTAATAACATATGTACCTTCCAATGTCTTCACAGTTTCCCACCAATAGGTGGCCTCATTCTTCAAATAATAACTTGTAAACTCAACCTTCTGTTCTTCCTTCACTTTAACTAAAGCAAATGACTTCTCTATTTCCTTTAACTAAACATTCGCTTCAAATCACTACACCATAGATGGCCTATCGTAATGGTTTAATCATGCGTGTTACAAAATTATGTTACCTTAGGTATGCTCATCTTAGCCTACCGTAACGTAGTATTTTTGATGTTACCATAACCTTTGTAACATGTTACAATAGCTTCAAAGTGTTACATATGGTAACATATAGAAACTTATGTTACAATAGGGTGTTAATGGATAAAAAAGTAAAATTTTATAAATAATTAAATATATAAAATTATTTGACTTAAAAATTAATCAATTTTGATAATATAATTAAGCAATAATATTAATATTAGTAAAGATTGATAAAATATTTTTTTTATTAATTTTGTAACCTGTATTAATTAGTAAATGATATTTTTTTATTAATAAAAAATTTGAGCACTATTTAAACTTAAAAATTTATTAAAAAATAAAAAAAATGAAAATTAGAGACAGATTTTTGGGCTCTCGACTCTCGTTGGGCTTTCAATTAGGCGGGCTCTCATATTTTTTGGAGAAGCGGCAAAGAAATTTCAGATTCAATTGCAAAACATCTGTCCCTCTCTCACACATCTCTCTCTCAGTCTCTTTGAGATTTCAATTAAACTAGATTAGCTTAATTGGAGCTAGGATTTTGTATTGGTAATGTCTCACAGATTCGAGTTAGGGTTTTTAATTGGAATGGGGGGTTTTAACTGAAATTGGGGGTCAAATCAGCTTGTGGTTCTAGTTTAAGGTACTATCTATCTCTCTCTGATTTTGTGTCTATATGTATATACTACCCGTCTCCCTCTCTCTCCCTCTCTCTCTGATTTTGTGTGTATGTTATGGTTTTGGTTTATTTTGTACAAAGTCAGGGACAGCTTTTGAAAGGCTATTGTTAAATGGTGTTGCTTATGCACAAAGGGTTGTGAATTCAGGAAGGGATGAATTCGAGAAGCAACATGGGTGGATAATAAAGACAATGAAAAGAGAGCCCCTATGATATTCTCTCAAGCAACAGTCTCATATATTGAATCGCTTGATATGATGTCAGGAGAGGTAATTTACTCACTTTCAGTATGCACGAGTTTGAATACCATAGATTAGAATAAAAATCTTTGATTACCACAGATTAGCTTTTTGGGTTAAATTTTTGTATTAAACACTGGCAATGTTTTTCCAAGATTAGATAATAAAAAGGGTGGTTAATTTTGGAATCTGACAATCTGGAAAGTGTGGGATTCACCGGGTACAATTGTAGTAGCCAATACTACATTGTTTGCATCTTTTTCTACGCTAATGAATTGCTTGTTGAACACCCTCAGCTGATAAGTAGTCTCAGTTACCCTCCATGCCTGTTGGTAATAAGCAATATATTTGAATAAGTATGTTGAACTAGAATTTAACAACCAAATTGTGTGTAAAATGACATTAAAATCAATAGTTAAGTTACTTACAGTAAAAGTTTCCCAGCCAGAAGAATCTGATCTATTAGCTACAATAATATTTCCTCCACCAAGTTCAACACATAAATATTTCCCAACTGTCACAGATTTAAATTGAAGACCAGCTCCATCCTATACATCAACAACAAATGGTTCCATTTACAAACTCGTTATAAAATCGATTACTGAGTATTAGTAATGTGTGTGTGCAGACAGCACTAACCAAGAAATCTCTGTTGACAATACTATCAAACAAAGAAGGCTTAATCCAGCTTTCTGTAATGAGCCAACCACCGAGATTTACGGCTTTAACCCGGAAACTTGGATCAGTCCTACCATATGTATCATAAATCAAACAACAACAAATGATAAGGATACAAACTACTTTTCTTGTTGACATTATAAATGCCATTTGTAGTTACAACTCTATTTTCATATGCCAGCAGCCGAGAGGGACTATAAATACAAGCACACGAACCTAATGGACCCCACCTACATTCTTAAAATATATGTATAGTGGGAAGTGGAAACGCTACAGCATCTACTACCTCTGGAAGCATGTTCTTATAAAACAACAAAGAGTTGAATTTTTATGAAATCAATAAATGATATCTATTATAATTACATTCATCGTATGAAAGACATAAAATTTATGTGCACATAAGTTCATGCTTTCGATTATGGATTGAATTGCAATATACACTTCTTGATCCGAGTTCAATTATTTCATTCTTTCATAAGTTTGTTTAACGTATATCATATATGAGAATGGTAGAACTGTAGATAGATATAACTATGCACTAGTTCGTGAAAACAGAGGACTAGAGTTATAACTAACTAATTTTCTTTGTATATTCCTGATGGTTTTACATTGTCATATATTGTACTGCTATAACAATGTTATTTCCTTACTGGAGGATACTTGTAAGGACGGCATTATGAATTTTTAAGAATGATGTTTTGGTTTTTGAAGCGGGGAAGTTGGTTGATAATCAAATTAAGGGGATGAGAGACTCGTGTCTTACTGATGGGAAGGAAGCAGGAGTGGATCTTTCGAAAGGATGTATGATGCTGGGATCATATGAAGTTTGGATATAAGATAAGATAATTAATTTTGTGTTAATTTGTGTTACTTAGTTTTCATTGCAAATTCTGTTGTATTTTCGTTAAATGGCTTGATCAATGAGTTTGACTGTCCCAAGATGACTTTGTTGTTTTAGCTTTGGTTTTGATTATATGATCTGCTTAGATATAAATGTACAGGTGATCTGCTTAGATATAAATGTACAGCTGGGAGCTGCTATTATGAGGCCTGATGACCTGTTTTAGCTGTGATGACTTGGCAGATCAGGTTGCTGAGATTCTTGATTTTTTTGGGTATGCAAATATTTTTTGGAACACTTCAATGCAAAATACTCCTGTGTATTTTATTTGTAATATAATCTAATAAACATGTGTATGTAATGTTAATGTGTTGTAAAAAAGTTTTCTTTGTATCCTGGATTTTTCTTTCAGTCTCATATATCTAGTCTTTAATTGATTCTAGTGCACTTTTTTACTTAGGATTTACATTCATTGATTTGTTTCTTGCAGTGGTTAAACAGGATGCTACTTTATCCTCTGAATCTGGAAATAATGATGAGGAGGAACAGATCAGAATAGCTTGTGCCTTGCTAAACTATTGTCAAACTGATTGTCAAATTTTAGTTGATATCGTCCTAGATTATAGACTATGTACCTGTTTTTTGGATTATGTGAAGTGGATGGTGATTGTGTGAAAACTGGAGTAGTATTTGGCGGGGGTTTGTACCGATTTGAATTTTGGTGGTTTGAATTGTTTATTTTATTGACTTGTATGAAAAACAGGTTTATGGCATGTTCAATTTACAAACAAATCATGTAATTTTTTTTTAAGAAATATGTTAGATTAGGTACTTTAATATTACAAACAAATTAGTATAATATAATATAAATTATTAAAAAGCAGTTACAGTAGGGAAAAAATTGTTATAATAATTTGGTGATCCACATGTGGGGCCCACAGTGGCCTTACATGTGGAGCCCATTTTTTTTGCAAATTCTAAGTGCAAAGGTAACATGTATAGTTTGATACTATAGACATACATTGATGTTACCTTTGAAGCCTATTGTAACATAAAATTCAAGGTTGCAGCAGGGCAAAAGGAATGTTACCTTTGGGGTCAAAGGTAACTCGAAAAAAAGCAACTTAATTTTTATGTTACCTTAGGGTTTTTTTTGGCTGTGGTAACATTTTTTTGGGCCTGTTGTAACATTTTCATGTTGTTGCTATAGGCCATTTATGGTGTAGTGAATGGATCTAAGGAACCCTTGAATTCTGGTGGGTTCACCGCCTGAAAAGTTTTGAAAGTTACCTGGGGATTGATTTGTCTTTGTTGTTGTTGAGTCAGGTGAACTATTTGTTGAGCTAAGATTTGAAAAATCTGGGCTATTGCTGGGTCTATGGGTCCTGGGTTTGCATTCTGGTTGGTATCATCTTGGTTGTTGTTGTTGGTTTCTTAATTCTGGGTGTTGGTGCGGGTATTTCTTCTAGGAGGCATTTTTTTTAAAGAATCAAACAACTTATTTAGCTTTTAAATCTAATCCTTTACATAAAAGAAAAGTTTTGTAAAATAGAAATATCTCTTTTTGAAAACAGTTGTAACAGTTGAACTAAGTAAATTGCATGCTTCTTTACAGAATGTAAACGGTTAAGGGGATAGGGCACATGGTATCACAGGAGGTATAACTGGTGCAATAAATAAGATAAAGTAAAATAGGTGCAGTAATGTAAATGACAATGCTAGAAAGGAAAAGTACTGATATATATAGGTCAAAAGTTTTAGGTAGTACAAGCGTTAAAATGCTTCGGAAGTAAAAGCAAAAGGGTACAATAAACCTACTCACTAGTCAGCAGATCTAGTCTATAAATATAACCCAAAAGTCTACTGATACACACTACACACTATTGTATATACTAAACAACCATAACAGCGCTACTCAGCATCTCCATCTCTGTGCCTCTGGCTCTAACTCCAAGGAAATTCTGGTCCGCCCAGCCTCTCGAGGTCCTCCATCACCTCACTAGCCCATCCCATAAATGCATCAGGGCCAACTAATGTAGCTCAATGCAATCTGGCCTCAAGAACCCTCCATATCACATGAATCTCCTCTCGAAGCTCCCTTACACCACGATCAACATCTGTAGTCCTGATGATATGTTGTAGCTCTCGGATCTGAAGATGGTCTTCCAACTGAGGGCTATGAGTGATCAGCTGATATGGGGATGAAAGAGTCGGTCATCGCTGCTATCTGAAATCATATCGCAATACGAGAATTTCGAACCACGACGCGGATTATACTAATACTTGTTATACCATCGCACTCAACCTCTCGACATTCTATTTTTCTACGTCTTACTTCTAATCCTAACCCTCTACCCATTCCCGTCAATCTAGGCTTGTGTTAGTGACTTATAGCCTGTAGCTCTGATACCAAACCTGTGGCGCCCTCCAAACCTGGGTTAGAAGTTTGGGGTCCACACATACACCTTATTTATAACCGGCTTATAACCATAATAAAGATAATAATACTATGCAGTGACCCTACTTACCAACTATCACGGACCGCAACAGGTTAAAGTATGTACACAAGCCACACACGCACACTTATATTATAAACGTCCAAATCCCAACTATTCAAACTTAAAACTGAATAATAATAAACATTATTACAAACTTCACAAACTTAAACTATTCCAAAAGCTGTCAGCTAGCTTAACTCGATCAACCTGGACCCCTAGCTTTTGCACTGGATTGGGGATCCTCACTACCAACAAGTTCCATCTTAACTGGAAAAGAACATAAACAACATCGCACAAATGAGCTAACTAGCTCAATAAGTCACATTGACAAGACTGAGAATAATGATCATCAAGTGAAAAGAGTTAAGGTATCAAGTGAACAGTGATTAATGATTTAGAATTGGATATTATATTTTCATTTTAAAAACCAAGGTTGGGCTGCTGATCAGTCACGCACTAACCCCGAGCAAGGCATACAACTCTGCTCTAGTTACTGGATCCAAGGCACACATTGGCCTAACTTGACCACCAATCTGGTCTGACCACGAATCTGGTCCACAATTTTATAAAACAATCCAATTCTATCATAATAACAGAATAAACAATGCAAAGTAATAAACAAAATCATAAGCAACATTTGATGTCCAATAATGAGATGGTTTCAATCTTCACAAGGAAACAATATGGCAATTTCAAAGAATGGCTATCAGGTGATGATGGAATTGGATAATAAAAGATTCAAGGTTTCAAGGTTATAAGGATTTGGTTTTTCAAAGCATAAGGTACAATGGTTTGAATATGTAAGCAATCTGATTCAGTGGTTGGTATTTAGTTTGTATGTATTTGTGGAGTAGTATCATATAGTTGTGGTTCGTATTCGAGTAATCACCAATCAATGGTTCAGAAAGAATAAGGTTTACGATTCAAAGATCAATAACTGGAATCAAGTTTTAGGGTTCAGTGCTTCAAAGCACTTGCAATATAAAAAAGGATTATCAATAATCTACAATATATCTTGAGAAAGTTCAGAACACTTGCCTGATATTAGCTTGCTATACTTCACTATCTTCCAATCACAATCTCCTATTCCTCGACTACTAGTTTCCCTTTCCTACGTCTTGCCTCTTCTTCTCACATATCATAAGTATCTTTCAATACTCAACTCATACGATTCTATTTGGTATACACTTCCATCTACCCTTCGTTTTACCCAAATCCGACTAACGGATTGAAAGTTATGCTACAAACAAGTAAACACTAAACATATAGACCAACAGTCAAACAAACAAGTCACATATAACACATAACACGTCACACAATCAATGAAATTTCATTTAGAAGGAAGTCTCGGGTCATAAACAGTCTTTCGGGTATTTAATATGATTTTTAAAACATTTTTCGGAGTCAAAACGAGTCATTAGGTAAATTTTAAAGCAATAAACAGGGTTCGGTTGGCCAAATCTGGCTTCAAAATAATTTTATAATAATTATTGAGCCTTGAAAACAATTTAAAATAATATTTTAAAGCTCGAAACTATTTTTTGGAATTTTTAAATCATTTAAAAATAATTAAATCCAATTAAATAATTATTCAAAATCAATTAATAATTAATTAAATCAATTAATCAATTAATTTTCAAATTAATTGACCAATTAACTAATTAATTATTAAATAAAATTAATTAACTAATTAATTCAAATTTATTTTTGAATTTAAAATAATTTTTGGAACTAAAATAATTATTTTTGAGATTTTTAATAATTAAAAATGAATTTTTATAATTAAAATGAATAGGAAATATGATTTTTAAATAATTTATAGACAGAAATCCTATTTTTGCAAAGTTTACAAACTACAGGGACTAAAGTGCAATTTTCAAAACAACAGGGACTAAAGTGCAATTTTGCTCCCCCCGTCGCCGGAAAACGCCCTGTCTCGCCGGAGACGGTGTTCCCGGAATCCTCACACCTCCACAAGCTCCAGATTTAATCTACACAACACCGGGAACACAACCATGCAATCAAATCATTCTAATAACCCCTGAGTTGGCTGGAAATTAGCCGAGAAGTTCGCAGGTTTTCGGTGAACTCGACGAAAACTTCAAATGACAACTCCCTTCAAACCAGAGATCGTCTATTAACAAGTTATACACCAATCGATTGCAAATTTCAGGAGGAACAAAACCCACCCATCTAGAACATCTAATAACCCCTGGAACAAAAAGCCTTAAATTTCAATTAAGAACATTCATACGGGTTATAAACCCTAATTTCAAAATTCGAAAATTAAACTCAATTTTGAACATGTTATTGAACTCCAAATCAGTCATATGACATATCAAAATCATCAGGAAAACAAGCTCTACAACATGCAATCATCAAATCATTCAAACAATCATCCGAACAAAAATTCATATTTTTAATCAAAATAATTTGAAAATAAATAAAATATAGAAAATCAACCATTGATTCTGCAGTTCTGAAACTTGGATAATCTGATAGAATACTGCAAAACCTCCATTTTGGTTACTAGAGCTTCCCGAGCAGATTTCAATAACACCTTGATTTTGCAGATTGATTCTTGAAGATTTATATGAATATATGTATTTTCTCTGTAAATTTTTATAATTACTGTTTGCAAATGATTTTCGATACGAAATAAAATATGGTAAAGGCTATTTATAATTACATAAAATTAGTATCCCGTTGGATCATTCCATATATAAAATAGTATGTTTATTTATAAAAACGGATCCAAACGGTACCGGTTTTCGGGATAATTATCCAAATCAGTACAATTTTTACTACGGACTTGGTCTAAGCGCCTGGTTACACGTATTACGAGGTGATAATTATAATAGTTTAATAAAAAGATCCCGTTTATCGAAAATACGAGTTTTATTGATTTACCGAAATGAATTTTGTATAGAAAATATTACGCCGGGACCCGCACAGGACAAACCGTACGCCGGATCGAAAAAGTCGAAACATGGAAAATGCTCGGAATATTGCAATTAGGTTAAGAAGTAGTTCTCGGAAGAGTTTCAGGTTATAAAAATGTAAAAACGAGTGAAGTCGGGTGGTTCCCGATTATATAAAATAGTTTATAAATACTCGAAAAAAGAATTTGTAAAATCCATAAATTTCCTATAAAATCATAATTCAACATAAAAATAAATAGGAAGATATGACAATTATCTATATTTTATTTTAGACATATAAAAATTAAAATACTTAATTTATATTATTTTTAACATCCAAACACATATACCACTTAGCAAATAATTCACAGAATAAATACTGAACATGCATAATATTTATTTATTAGCAAAAATAATTACACATTATATCCCAGATATTACATTAACTGTTAAAAATTATGTATTTAGATTTGAACTATCTCATCAAAGTCCTTGAATCAATCGGAAATCTGCCCTGTGTTTATAATCTGTTTGGAATTGTACACATGATTTAATCAGTAAACATCAGTGATGAATTGTACTTAAATACTTTGATTTTTTTTATCTTGATTACTTGGATATATATGTGTTCTATGAACTTGTTCTTAAATTTATTTCTTGTTATTATGTACTCTGTATATGAGTATGACTTGGTGAGACTTAATAAATGCATAATGTGTATTGTAATGTGAAACTGACAGGATGCATAACTTGATTAAATCTTTTCAAGTAAAGAGTAAGATCACATGCACACACAGCCCTTATAGAAAGACCTGGTAGGGCAGCCATGAGCATCCCTATATCTGGATCACTGTTGTGATCAATGGCCACCTAGATTGCTAGGAAATAATTGCTAAATATGTGTTTTCACTTAACAAGTTCATTAACTGCTATTTGATATAAATATTGCTTATCAGTGAATGTTAAATGATTGAACGTTAAATGTTTCAATTAAATGCTAAGCGATTAAATGCATCTTACATTTCTTGTGTTGCATTATGTTACATTAAACTGCATTTTCCATGAGAAACAAATGTAACAAAACTTTATTCAAATTAAAAACACAGCCTTTCCATCAAACTCACTTCAAACACATCAACTTCCTGAAATGCTCTTGTACTTATAATATAGACTCCGTGTCATAGAGTAAGCTATAACATCAACTTTATGTCTCACTGTTTTCAAAAATCTGTACTTCTACACTCAACTGTTTACTAAAATGGGAACAAAAACAAAGAACAAATACATTCTTTATTCTCTGCTATACTGGTCAATGATCTGTGTGTATTAGTTGCATTACATCAGTCACTAATATGCATTATCCTAGTATCTATTTGTAAAATAGGCTTGGGTTTTTGTATAACACAACCATGTATGAATTAAATGATTTTCACTGTTCATGAACAGTAAATTCTTTTAAGAAAAATTATTTTTCAAAATCACTTTGCATCTGTGTTAAAAGTTAATATATATGCATATCTTATATGCTGCATTCACACACACACTAGGCATTTTGCATAATTCCACTTCACTTGCAACATGAACCCAAATGCCAATCCTTATTACCCCAAGCCCAGACCATTGATTGAAAATCCATATCTTCTTGAAGATATGGAGAAAAGTTAGTTTCACCATCACAAAACCTCTGCTTTCAAACCTGTTCAATCCACACTTCCCAAACACTATCACAAAAGACATTTCCCTCAAAGACAAATCAGAAAGAGATACAAGAACCACACCATCCCTTTCTACCAAAACAGGAAATATCAAAATCCTCAATCCCCAAACCCTAGATCAAAGTTTATGCTAGAAAGGCCAACCTAAGACAAAATCCAAACAATACACCAACCATGAAAAAGCCAAATCCCCCTCCACCAAAACTATCAAACCCTTCAAACTCTAAAAAGTTCCTTGAACTTATCAAAAATGTCTAACATGGCACTTGTGTTGATGCGAAGGGTGAAGTGGAGTTCATAATTAGAAGGGCTAGGTGGGATGGTCTCATGTATAACTTAGGTATGCACTACTACACACATCTTATGGGAGAGTTCTATTGTAACACGAATATCATAAAAGGGGTAGATGGCATACTGCATTTTACTACATTAGTCAACAAAAAGGTCATTTGTGTTGATAACAAAAGCATCAATAGGGCATTGCATTTACCTTTGCATTTGTGTGGGTTTTCTTGTGAGGATATCTTCTCTCTGTTTGTTTTTAATAAATCTAAATTTGAACTAATGCTTGGTACTTTTTGTAAATCTGATGTTCCTGATGGTCTCTGTGATGTTAATTGTGGTATTCACTTTAACCACTTCACTGGCACTTTTCAGCATCTTGCTCTAATCATTAGGGCAAATGTTATGCCAAAACCAAATCAAAGCAAATACTTTGATTTCTTTGATATGAAAATCATGTATCTTCTATGCATTGACAAAATCAATTTCAATATTTCTTATGTTATCCTTCTAAACATGATCAATGCACATCTTGTAGATTATATGCCTTATGGTATGCTAATCTCCTCCTTCTTTGCACTTCGCAATATTAACATGCCTGAAGCATTTGCTAATCTTGCTGATTCCCAAATCACTAATGAACACATTAGGCCAAAAGTGCCCCTGATGCACTGTGAACCTCAAGAGGCAACTCCCACAGTCATTCCCCATTTTATAAGAAAGGAAGATGTATTTCTCTCTAAGTTTGAGTCTGTCAAAACTATGTTTCATGAGTTAAAACTTGAACTTAAGAGGGTTAAGGAAGAAAAAAATGAGATAAAAGAAGAAGTAGGAGAGTTAGAGAGTCTCACTGTCTCTTGCAAACACAGAATTGCATATTTAGAACAATTAGTTGCATCTACTCTAGGAACTCCTTGAATGACTGATCAAGACATTGTTAATTCCTTTCAAGTCCATATGCATGATAACAATGTTATGATTCATGAGTTAGAACAGGTTAATATGGGTGCCAGAGCTCAACTGATTGATAACTTGCCCGATTAGGTTAATATATGTGATGCTGATGGAAATGTGATTGCTTGAGTTTGTTGTATAATGGTTTTTTGTTGGTGTTTGTTGTTCTGCACTCCCTTGTTGTTGTTGTTTAAGTTTATTCCCTATTTTGTAACTTGATGTTGGTTTGTAATGATTGTAATCTGTACTCTGACTTGTGATCTTAGATTTTAGAAGTGTATGCACTTCTCTGGTTTGTAATGACTTAAAACAGGTTCATGATTTTGTTCTAGATAATTAGTGAACCACACTGATTATTGAGAACACTTTTGGTAATATATCATGGCCTGTTTTGTTACAACTGGGTAAATCTTTCTCTGTATATCTTATGCTGGAACAATGTTTACACTATCCTGATTAGCGGTTCTGTTGTGATAAAACTGCTAGTATAATAGTACTAAGTAGCTTGATAAGATTATGTCATGTTTTGTCAGTTTAACACTTAATGCACTATGCCATGCAAAGTATCTCGCATTTTCAAAAACCTTGATCTGAAAATATAAGTAATTATGATTTATACTTAAAAGTGATATTTGCAAAAATCAGCAATCAAAATATATGTTTTCACTAACCACTATGCAGAATCTTCAAGGTTTATGAACTTGAAATGATGTAAAATCTACTTTGTTTACCATGTCCTGACATTTTGTCAATGCATATGTGATATATTCTTTAAATCATGATTAACAGCAATATCTGTCTTTACAACCTCTATGTATTATTAAGTCTGCAGGATCACCAGAGGATGGTTCTTGTATTGTATCTAACTGACTTGCAGGAAAATCAAATGTCCCTAAGGAACTCCCAATGCAAAGAATAGAAAATTCGATTTCCTTAAATCCCAACAAGAGCTTCTCAAATTATACAAGGAACAAGATTTGGCTTTCCAAGCAATCTGTCAGAATCAGCAAGGTAAAACAGGTATAAATTCTCAACCTATGATAATTCTACTTCACACACACACACACACCAGATTGTTGTATTGAGTTCAAGTATCAAACCAATCCTATAGAACATCATGTGGTCATTGAATGTTTTAGAAGATATTGAGTGTCAATGTTGCTGACTTAGATAGATTGTATTTATGATAGGTTGTTTAGAAATGTTGATTTCTTAGAATGTATTAGCTTTCCAAATTGTATAATTCTGATACTTATATCCGGAATAGAAGTAGATTATATTAATGCTAGATTTTGTAATGACAATTGCCAGATAAGTCGATATGACAAAAGAGTATGTATTAGATCTCCAACTTTGTAACAAGCAAATAGATTGTACTAGTGATAGTTTTTGTAAACTTGTGATTGAAAAATTAGAATATATTAAAAAAAATCTAGATTCTAAGGAAGGAGCTTAAACCCTCTAAGTGATTAAATGTGTTATGTGCAAAATACTTTTTCAAAATTAATGCATACACCAAAGGGAACACAAACTTGCAAAAATTAAATTTTATGTTTGTTTGGAAAATACCAAAAAAGGGAAGATTGAAAGAATATCTTCGATATATTATTTATTTTGGTATTTGTACGTCTAAAAATAAAAGTTAATTACACATAGATCCTCTCCATTAAGACATGAATTTAATTGATCCAAATCAAAGTCAAAAAGTCAAACTAGTAAAATCATTTCTTTCAAACATATGTAAAAGAGATATTTCAGTTTTGCAAAATATCAAAATTATATCTATTATGGAATATATCTATAAGTCAATATGATCAAAGAATAAATATCAAGATATGAAATTTCTTAGATATATGTTACAACATCAATATGCCAACAAGCTCGAAAAAGGAATATCACAGAATTATTCTTTAGAGGTCTCGTGCTATATCGAAAATATTTCACTCTTCGCTCAAAAATATATTCTCACATTAATCAAAAATAGTTTTATTCAAATTTTATAAATATTCATGGTTGGAATATTAATATCCAGTACTGCAACTCATTTATGTATACCTACAGTAATTTTCTCCCGTTTCGTAAAATCAGCATTTCTCAGAGAAAATTATTCAACAATACTCAAACACACTTTCTATAATCCAAATATATTTTATATATAAGGAAATATATTTTAATTATTTATTCAAGTCAAAACTTTGGTCAAAAGATCTATCTCCTTCATTTTCAAGACCAATGATATTTTTACTCGGAAGAAAAGGCTTACAGAACAGTTTTGTTTTAGATTAAATACTTCCACATGCTAAAATGACTTGAAATTTTGTATGAATCATTTAAATGGTATTTTCTAAGTATGGTAAAAATTTCGTAACATTTAGTAAATTTTTGTCCGGGCACAAAAATCGAGGCAGTTGGTCCGACAGTTGACCACGTTTGACCTAGTTACCGTTGACCAAAGTTGACCAAAACTGGAAGGACATGATTTTATATTATTAATATAATTATCATATTCTTTATGGTATTTATTTAGGAGTGTTTAAGGTGGTCATAATTAATGGTATTTAATCCTTAATTAAGTGATTAAACAATGATTAAAGGAAAAGGAAAATACATTATAATAAAATAAATCAGCTGAGTTTTTTGTCCCATAAAGTTGTTTGTATTATATGGCTATATCAAATAAGCACAACCTACTTGCCATGTCATCAATTCAAGTGACATACATCATCCACCATTCATTTTCCTCAAATCTCCACCATTCAATCCACCCAACTTCTCCTACACATAAACCCCCACCCCAACCCATTTTCTTCAAGTTAAAGAGTCACAAAGTTGCTGTGATTTTTTCAAGAAGTGCCTCACTTCTTCTATTTCAAATTCTATACACACACTTCTTCTCAAAAATCTTCTTACTCTTCTATATACTTACATATATACAAGGTTTTTGAAATCCAATCTTAGCTTCACCCAACCAAGATTTATCCAACTAAGTGAGCTCATCCAATACCACTTCCCGGCCTCCCGAAGGGCTTCTCAATTTTGACCAAAGTGCCAAAATCCGGCCGAAACTCCGACGATTTTTTCGGGCAAACTTTTCTGACCGTTTCTCAAAAGTGATAACTTTTAGCTTCTTATTTGAGTTCTTTTTATTTGAGCTTTGTACTTAATTTCTCTACTTCATCTTAAGCTCTAATACAAGAACTCTTATAAAGAAAGTTCTCAAGGGGAAAGAGAACTAAGATTCTAACTCGGAATTCGAATAAGTACTTGATCTTCAAAAAATCATTTCATCAAGAAGATCTATAAAGATAAGTACTTAATCTCCAAAGGGGATATTTTATTTGACACAAGTTCACGAGTTAGCCAATTATTTTCACGCTCTTTAATTGGATCTTGGCTAACAAATATTCATGCACATAAAATAATTATGAAGCATAGTTTAATCCCTTCTAATATCTTTAGTGTTTCGGGGGATATAACTCGATCTATAACCATTTCATAATTTGTCAAATATCAAAATGGATTAAGTTCACGAGTTAGCCAATTACTTTCACGTTATTTAATTGGATCTTGGCTAATAAATATCGTGCACCTAAAATATTACGAAGCATAGTTTAATCCCTTTTAACATCTTTAGTGTTCTGGGGGATTTTAACTCGATCTATAAACACTTCATAATTATTCGTTAAATTTAAGGACAAATCAAATCCACGAGTTAGCCAATTAATTTCATGCTATTTAATTGGACCTTGGCTAACACATATTATGTATATAAAAAATTATGATTCATATCGTATAAGTCCTTTTTAACATCTTCAGTGTTCCGTGGGGTTATAATACGATATCTATAAAACACTCGTAATTATTCGTCCAAACTTTGAAAGCACAATCTTAAGCCAATTACTTTCACTTAACTTATTTGGATCTTGGCTAAGACTCATAATCGTGCTTGAAGTTAAAGAGTATACTTTGACTATATAATCGTCAATATACAAGTATACCTTAACACCTTAAGTTAACATACTTAAAGGTAAATTACAAATCCGAGGTTGTAATTAAAGTATTCTTTGACCCATAAATACATAATCGAAAGAAGAAAATACTAAAGAAGTCATAAGCCATAAGAGCTTTATATAAAAAGTCTTCTCATATTACTCCACCTATATATTTAATCTGTAAAGGAGGAATCATAAATATACTTGGACTATTATTTATCTATTATCTTAAGTCAAGTATTCTTATTTAGTTTTAATATTCTTATTTGAATATTATACTATCTTGTGGGCTAGTACCGTAACATACTAGTTCAAAACATATCTTTCTCTACTTGTTTTGTTTCGTGGATTGTCTTATTAGTTTTGTAGTGAAGTGAAGTGACGTGAGGTGATTCTCGTTCTAAGACCCAAGTCCTAGACGTACTAACGGGGAGTTAGTAGTCCTCGCACCGTTAAGAAGAGGAAAGACCAAGACCGGATCACTAAGATCCAAGACCGAAAAAAGCTAAGGAAGCCAAGTCCACACAAAGGTTCTGCAACAACTTTGAAGAAATAGCGGGGAGTTATTATCTAAGATAAGTTGTGTAGGTATTACATTTATTTTTAGGTGGTGACCCTTGTGTTACGCACCAAGATAAATAATTGTAAGGGTGTAAAGGCTTCTCCGCCTACTAAAGGAGCGAGTTTATTTTAAGGGAAAATCCCGAGTCTGGGAGAGGAGCTCGGGGACTGGAGTAGGGGTGAGTGAATCTGTTAGAGGTTGCGCCATCACGAACCAGGATAAAATTGATGTGTGGTATTTTAATTCCTTGCACTTTATTTTTCGCACATATAAACTGCATAACCACTCGATAAGGTTTTAAAAAGGGATAAATTATTTTAAAATGCCATAATAATTTTTAAATTGGTAATTAAGCTATTCAACCCCCCTTCTAGCTTAATATAGCCCTGTTACGGGACCTTACAAATTCCATGATGAATTCAGATAAATTTGAGAAGATGCAATATTCTTGTAATCCGAGATATAGATTGGTGGTGCCAAAGTTTGGTGATAGGTGCCACAGATCTAATGGTGGTGAAACAGATCGGGTGATTCCAAACGCTATTTTATCTGCGTCTTTCTTCAAGTTGGGATTTCCTTTCCCTATGGACCCATTCTTCTTAGAGATGATAGGATAATTTGATCTTGCTCTATGCAGTTGAAGCCTGACTCTTATAGGATGGCGGCTTTTATGTTCATCATCTATTCTGAACAACTTACTCAGTAGCTTTCTGCAAAGGAGTGATGTCATTTTCATCAATGGAAGAATATTGGCCAGAAGCCTTGAGCATTCTACCTTAAGGCTTGGAATATTATGACCGAAAAATGCATCAAGGGGAATAGGAGAGGGAAGTATGATTAGTTATAAAGTTTCTTATATGGTTTGAGTGTCATGCCATTAGGATGGGTTTTAACATGTACCCCTTAAGGTTTCATTCTCTTTGATGTCTATGAACTCGCTTTCCCTCTACTTTAGGAAAACTCCAGGATCTTATAGTGTTTTCTTCTTTTTTAATTTTTTTTAGGGTTTCCAGAACAGATGAAGCTCCTTGGGGTGGAAGAGAAGAGAGCCAAAAAGTCTGCCAAACTTGCTTCAAATTTGGGGAATAATGAAAGCTTGTTGTCTGTTGATGTGTTAGTGAAGTTGGGGTTCAATATGTAGAGTAAGCCACGTAGGAGTATACGTCCTCTTGTAGTGTTATAAGTGTGTAATAGGCCAAAAGATCCCCATAATACTGCCTGCATACCTCAAAATCTAGGGAATTAAGTCCAATGTTGTACTTAATAATCAGCACTATTCATATTTATCCTTTTTCAGGTGGAATTACTTTTGTCAATCATGTTTATCAACCTATTGCAGTATCTCTGATGGGTATCCTAACTCTCGCATAATGCTCGTATATTGATCATTATCTCAATAGTTAGTGATTTGTCATGTAAATATTGATGGGTTTCGAGCATATAAACGCCACAGAAATGATGTAAATTAAATTAAAACCAGGATAAAATCGAAACCCTACGCAAGATCCATGCAAAAATAGGTACTTAATTCGTAGTAAGAATCTTTACCTTAAAAAACCTTTAAGAGTTCCTTAATGGATGATTAATGGAGTTCCAAACCTTGTTGAATCACCATATATCCCGCTCTCGCGATCTACGCTCTACGGTATCCACATGAATGCTTTTCCTGAAGGATTGATGTGTACTAGCACCCGAAAAATCTATCTCTACCTCTCTTCCTCTTTCTCCTTGAACGGCTAGGGTTTTGTAAACCATGTATCCTTCTCTATAAATAATCCCTCAAAGAGTTTATATAGAGAGAAAAATGAGTTTTTTAATTAGAGTCTAATTATACTTAATACTTATCTGAAATCCTAATTTATTATTTAATTAACTCACACTTAATTAATTAATAACTTAATTAGAATTACTTTAAGTAATTTCTCTATTTTATTTATTTAATTAATTAAATCATACTTAATTAATATCATAAATAAAACAAATTACTTATTTAATTTAAATTATTTCTCCTTCAAGCGTTCTTTGTGTGACCCTGTAGGTTATTATTACGTTGGAAATAATTTTTATATCTCATATTAAAATTATAAACAATGAGCGAAATCTAGTAATACATCATTGCTACCCAAGTAATAATAATTAAATCGGTGATTCGATTAAACCTTTCGTAATAATTTACAATGTAATATAATCCCCTTAACCAACTATTATAAATTAAACTAGAGGCATGTAATGTGTCATCCTCATCATAGTTTAATCCAAGTTTCCTTGATCAATGAGTAGACTATCATATCAAATCAACATTTGAGCCTAGCCACGCATTTATATAGTCTGGCTCACACAAGAGGCCAATAATATCACTCCTTAAATTAGGAGGGTTAAATCATTTCTAGATCATTCATATTACTCATACGATTCATAATATACCCGAAATACACTTTTATCATTTCCCGATCAAAGGTAACTTTTAAAGTAATCAAAGTACATTAATTCTCGTATAAAAATATAATGATTTCAAGTCTAAGGATCATTACATCATTATCATTATGAGAATTACTTATGATACAACAGATATATAGAATCTCACATTGGGTCTGTCCAACACCATGTATATTTACATCTGCATGTGTTTTTGACTTTAGTATCACTATACCTATGATCAATGAGATTTGATTATTAGTCAACAAACACACTAGTCTTAATGCATTATTATTGTCCCTTAACAATAATACTCGACTAGGGACCGTTAGGAATATTAATAATATTATCATGATCTCATTTCTAAGTCACGTACTTAGAGATATAGAATTCAGATTTCATATTCCAAGGACATTTATTAATCTAACATTTATATCGCAATAAATTAAGAATTAATAAATTATAAAATGAATAATCGATAGAACATAAATATTAATAATCCAAATGTCTTAAACTAAAAACATCATAGTGTTGTCTCTAGGGCATAAACACTAAGAATCTCTCACTTGCACTAGAGCCAATCACCCATGTATCTAATACTCATGGAACTAGTATGATCGTCGTGCTTCTGTTGCGACAAAGCCTTAGTCAGTGGGTCTGCAACATTATCATTACTATGCACTTAACATTTATATCTCCTTGATCATCAATCTCATTCATAAGGTGATATCGCCTAAGGACATGCCTAAACAATCTTCTCTGCTGTTTCAAAAGCATCAATATATTCAGTTTCCATTATAGAATCATCAATGTTCTTACTGTGATCTGTTTCAGCTAACATCATTCATATTAAGACAAAACATAAAATAGACATAAACACATAATCACCCTTGTCCTTCCAAAAATTAGGTTCAAAAACTAGCATCAGTGTAATCTTTTACAACTAGTTCCCTATCTTCCCCATACACCAAAAATAAATCTTTAGTGCACTTTAAGTACTTAGGAATATTCTTGAAAACTATCCAGTGACCCTCACCTGGAATAGACTTGTATCTGCTCGTCATGCTCAAAGTATACGAAACATCAGGATAAATACATATCATTGTACGCATTATAGATCCAATTATTGAAGCATATAGAACTTTCTCAAATGGCCCACATCATCTAATGATTTAGGGGAAAGTTGTCTTTTGAGATCACTATCCCATGAGACATCGAAACATATCCTTTCTTTGTCTCCTGCATCCTAAAATGATGCAATACTTTATCAATATATGTACTCCGACTAGGTCAATTAATCTCTAGAGATCTTAATCCCTAATATATAGGTAGGATTGCCTAAGTCTTTCATCGAGAAACTGTTTCTCAACCAAGTCTTAACAGCCTGTAGAGAATGTATGACATTCCATATCTATTATATGTCATCTACATATGATAATAGGAATGTCACATGGCTCCCACTAACCTTCTTGTAAACACACGGTTTATCTTCATTTTGAATAAAGCCAAACTCTTTGACTGTTTAACAAAATGAATATTATATCTCCTTAAGGCTTGCTTCAATCTATAAATAAATAGAAGCAACTTACAGACCATCTTAGCAAACTTTGGATTGATAAAAATCCTCATCTTGTATCATATATGCATCCTCTTCAAGGCTCCCATACAAGAAAGCGGTTTTGACATCCATTTTCCAAATCTCATAGTTAAAGTAAGCAACTATTTCTAAAAAAATCCTAATGGACTTGACCATAGAAACTGGTGAAAAAGTCTCATCATAGTCTATACCATGATTTTTTAAAAACCTTTTGCCACTAGTCGCACCTTATAGGTCTGTACTTTACCATCCATGTCAGTTTTCTTCTTGAAAACCCACTTGCACCCTATAGGTTTTATCCCTTCGAGTGGATCAACTAAAATCAATACTTTATTTTGATAAATGGATTCCATCTCGGATTTTATGGCCTCTAGCCATCTCTCTGAGTCTGGACTGTTCATAGCATCTTGGTAGGTGAGAGGCTCATCATTATCCGTAAGCATCACATCACCATCTTGAGTCAGGAGAAATTCATAATATCTCTCAGGCTAATGGTGAATCATACTAGATCTACGAACAACCTGCATTTCCTGAATAGGATTACTTTCAACATTTTGATGTACATCCTGATCTCGTTCCAACTCTGGTTCAATGTTATCATGTGGTTCCCGATCTTGATCGAGATGTATTATCCTCCCATTGCTTTTCTTAGAGTAGTTCTCCCTCAAGAAATATAGTGGTCCGAGCAACAAACACATTTGTCTCGGAAGGATTATAAAAACTATACCATTTAGTTTCACTTGGGTATCCCTAAAAGTAGAATCTATCTAACTTTGGTACAAGCTTGTCAGAGGCTAAACATTTCACAAACGCTTCATGTCCCCAAATTTTCATAAATGACATGCTATGACGTTTCTCAGTCCATATCTCATATAGAGTCTTTTGAACTGCTTTTGTCAGAACTCGGTTAAGTGTATATTTAGTCATTTCTAGAGCATAACCCCAGAAACTGATTGAAAGATCCGATTGACTCATCATCAGTCATACTATGTCCAATAAGGTACGATTTCTCCTCTCAGAATCTCTATTCCAGTCAGGTGTTCCAGAAGGACTAAGTTGTGATACAATATCATATTCCTTCAATTAAATTCTCTTGAATTTGAGGCTTAAATATTCTCCCCCATGATTTGATCGTAAAACTTTTATAATTTCTTCTGTTTGCTTTTCTACTTCAGCCTAATATTTTTTGAAAATTTCAAAAGAATTAGATTTGTTCTTCATAAGAACCACATATCCATATCTACTGAAATCATCAGTAAATGTTATGAAGTAGTATAGGCCACCCCTTTCCATCATACGCATTTGACCACATATATCATTATGTATAATTCCTAATCGTTCGGTGGCCCTTTCGCCTGATCAGGTAAAAGAAGCATTAGTCATTTTTCCAATGAAATAAAGTTCATATCTTTTATATAATCAAAATCAAACTTATCCAAGTATCCATCTGTATGTAACTCAGATATGCGTTTCTCATCAATATGGCATAAACGATAGTGTTAGAGGTAATGTTTGATTTGAGTCAACGTAGAACATATAAATTGTTAACTAATTGTGCAACATTACAAGTCTTGTCATTGAAATAAAATAAACAACTGTTGTTTATATATTAAAATAAAATACCTTTCTTGTCCTAACAAGAAATTGATATATATTTTCGCTAAAAGAAGGCATGTAATAACAATTTACCAAGTTCTAAACTTCGCCTTATGAGCAAAATTAGGCACCGAATTACTCCAATTAGAGCAACAAATTTTGATCCAATTCTAACCCGATACCTGAAACTTGACCATTGCTAGTCTTCTTCTTCGGATCTTCCAAATAAGCTCGACAATTTAACTTCCAATCATCAAGTTATTTCCATAGAAGTGACAATCATCTCCTTTAACTATACCACTATTAGGCTTCAAAAGCCCTTTGGGATTGGAATTTGGTTTGGCATCGAATAATATCAAATCTTCACCTTGCATGTCCATTATCCTCTCCCATTTGCATTCGATGTGTACACCATCAATATGGACATAGTTCATGCCTTTACTATGTTATTTTCAGCAGTTCTAAAATGCCTTAAAACTCAGTGGGTATTTTATCTATCTCATTCATATTGTTCACAACAAACTGGGAATATAAGTTGTTCAAAGATTTCTCGATCAAATCAAACCGAGTCTCTAGATCAATCTTGAAACCCAAAATATCAAGGTACGTATACCTATCATCTTTAGAACATGTAGTCCATTCAGATATCATTCTCCCATTAAGACAAAATTATAGTTCCATATTATTGTCAAATCTTTCTGACAAGCCTACCCTTCAAACATCCTTTGAAGGTGCTCAATCACATCATAAGCATCACGATGCTCTTATTGCTTCTATAGCTCAACACTCATATTTACAAGCATGAGACATGAAACATCAGTTGCATAATCAATTTTCTTCTGATAAGCATTTTGTTCAGCACATGTTTCATTCTCACCTAGAAGAAATAAGGGAGGGGTTTGAGTGAAATCCTCAGGTTCACATGTCAGTTAAGGAAATTATTTCATGTCAGCTTGTCCTTATCAAGGACTATTACATAAAGAAGTTATTTGTCATTTGATATCTACAATATTAAAGTGCATAAAATGAATTAGTCTATAAATGATCATTAAATAATGTTCAAGTGATTATTCATATATATTCACAATATATGTCTCCCACTTTTAGAAAATCAATAGCCCTAACTATTAATTCGGAAAGAATATCTTCTATATCCTTTCTAGTGAACCAAGATCCATATTTCACCATGCATTAGGTCAGCTTTGGCTTTTCTCCTAAAACATATTTATTTAGGTAGACAATAATTGGTAATTATATCAACTATATAACTCTTGGATAGCTTGGTGAAACAACATTTGTTCATATGTTTCTAATAAATCTTTCCAAACTCTATGCCTCTAAGTTCACAATCCTATTGTGGTAACTTACTTAAGTCACACCCAATAGTCATAAAGTATCAATATACTTCAACACATCTCCACGATAGATGAGAGTACTTCGCTTTGGCGAACCCACTCCTTATCGATCTAGGGGTTAACGCATTGGTCTCATCAAAAGGCATCTGATTAACTTAATATTAACGTTAGGGTTTTGTTAATTTCAAAATGATCATGATACCATCATAAAGAGATTCCCATTTTTCCTTGAATAAAATACTTCAAGTCAATATGCGTCAATGGTTTGATTTCCAGGTAGTGAGGGAGTCACAACGGTCTCTCTTAAAACCCACAACCTTACAAGTTCAATGAACTCACTTTTGATAAAATCTCCCCATATCGGAAATAAAAAATATTAGTATTTTATTCCGTGTTTCATAAACACGAGAATCACATAATCGTTTGTTCATTTTAAAATCTTGAATCATTACAGATTTTATCTTGTTTAGAAAGCATGGTATGGGTCTCGTATCTAATACATATATCTTTAATAGAATTAATCATGCATCATTAAACTACTCTACACATACATTCATCATATCAGCATATATATGTAAAGTATAATAAAGTAAACGTGCTTCGTTATGGCTTCATCCTATGTGATCTCTATCAAGCTAATGACAAAGATCTAGGTCAATCTAAGGTGGAAAATAAATACAAGTTAACTATTACATGTCTTCTTTCTTGAGTTGTCTCTTCCTTGTATTGCTTCCTTGGATGGCCTCCATGTGAGATTACCCTTCCTTGATATTAAATCTTCATGTCTTCATGTATATTATAAGAATAGAATATAAAAACTAATCTAATGAAATTACAAGAAGAACTCAAGTTACATTCGGGATTTATAATTATAAGATCAAATGACATGCAAGACGTATTTAAACAATCGAAACCATTAACCTAAGGTCATAACCATCCACATGCTCAATTAATATATAAAAACATGTTAGAACGCATACTCTGATCTTAAGATATCATACACATCATGATATAATCATAAAAACAAAATATGGAAAAAAATTAGAAAAACCAGAATCAAATTATGTAAACATAAAATCTCTAAAGGCAGTAAACGACGTCAAACGCCTTACAGACGAGTCGATGATAGCTTTAGTTATTAGTTTTGTTCATACGCTAGATTCCCTATCGAATAGAGTATTCGTTCACGAAAATCAGACACCAGACTCGGATTTCAGAAAATCTCATAATATGATTATACAACATAAATCATAATAAGAACAAACATAAATCATGTATATATCAGCATATATACAGATTATATAATCATCATATGATTATACAACTCACATGAATATCGTATATTAGCCCATACATATAAATATATATTGTATCAACATCAAAACATGGCAAATCATGTACATGCTTGTATATCAAAAAAATTTAAACACATAAACGAATTAAAAACTTTTGCAATTAGCTCTAATGCTATTAGAGGGTTTCGCGCACATAAACGCAACCGAAGTGATGTAAATTAAATTAAAACCATAGTAAAATCGAAACCCTACGCAAGATCCATGCGAAAATAGATATTTAATTCGTAGTAAGAATCTTTACCTTAAAAAGGCTTTAATAGTTCATTAATGGAGGATTAATGGAGTTCCAAACCTTGGTGAATCACCACGTATCCCGCTCTTGCGATCTACGCTCTACGGTATCCACACGAACGCTTTTTCTGAAGGATTGATAAGTACTAACTCCCGAAAACTCCATATCTACCTCTCTTCCTCTTTCTCCTCGAACGACCAGGGTTTTGTAAACCATGTATCCATATCTATAAATCATCCCTCAAAGAGTTTATATAGAGAAGAATGAGTTTTCTAATTCTAATATAATTATAATTAATACTAATCCAAAATCCCAATTTATTATTTAATTAAGTCACACTTAATTAATTAATACCTTATTTCAGAATTAGTTTAAGTAATTTTTCTAATATCTTATTTAATTAATTAAGTCATACTTAATTAATATCATAAATAAAACAAATTACTTATTTAAATAATATTCGTAATTTAAATTATTTCTCATTCAAGCACTCTTTGTGTGCCCTTGTAGGTTATTATTACGTTTGCAATAATTTTAATATCTCATATTAAAATTATAACAATGAGCGGCATCTAGTAATATATCATTGCTACCCAAGTAACAATAATTAAATCGGTGATTCGATTAAACCTTTTGTGATAATGTACAATATAATATAACCCCTTTAATCAAATATTATAGATTAAATTAGAGGCATATATTGTGTTATCATAATCATAGTTTAATCCAAGTTTTGTTGATCAATGAGTAGACTATCATATCAAATCAACATTTGAGCGTGGCCACACATATATATAGTCTAGCTCACACAAGAGGCCAATAATATCTCTCCTTAAATTAGGAGGGTTAAATCTTTTCTAGATCATTCATATTTCTCATAAGATTCATAATATACCCGAAATACAATTTTATCATTACCCGGTCAGAGGTAACTTTTAATGTAATCAAAGTACATTAATTCTCATATAAAAATATAATGATTTCAATTCTAAGGACCATTACATCATTATCACAGTAAGAATTACTTATGACACAACAGACATGTAGAATCTCACATTGGGTCTGTCCAGCACCATGTATATTTACATCTTCCTGTATTTTTGACTTTAGTATCATTATACCTATGATCATTGAGATATGATCATCAGTCAACAAAGACACCAGTCTTATTGCATTATTATTATCTCTTAATAATAATACTCGACTAGGGACCTTTAGGAATATTGATACTATTCTCATAATATCATTTCAAAGTCACATACTTAGAGATATAGAATTCAGATATCATATTCCAAGGACATTTATTAATCTAACATTTATATCGCAATAAATTAAGAACTAATAAATTATAAAGAAATAATCGATAGAACATAAATATTAATAATCCAAATGTCTTAAACTAAAAACAGCATACTGTTGTGTCTAGGGCATAAACACTAACAAATATGACATATATCGTGATATATACTGGTAATTTTATATATAAATATATTGGAGAGATGTTCTCCCAAAAATAAGATGGCATTTTTATTCAGAATAGCCTACCGGTGGGGTATTCCGGCTCTGCCTTCCTTCCGAACGGAGACCGCAAGTGGGTTACCCTATCTAGAAGATGCCCCGCTTCCAGGGGCTCTTCCAGAGACTGATCAGTAAAGCCTTCCAATCAGGAACCTAGGTTAAGGGGCTATCCGCCCTATGTGTATCTGTTGGTTTATCAAGTAACCTTACATATCTTATCCGGAAGTCCTTAAAGACCTAGCGAATTACCCAACATATCATTATGGATCGGACCCCAAACATCCACATGGGCCTAAATCTAGTCCATACAAAATTTGGGTCAGAACATGCAAGCAAGAAATAAATAAATATAAGATTAGTATGATAATTTATTATTATATTTAGTTATATTAAATAAATGAGAGAATTACATTTTGCATCCCTTTATTTTGGCCAAAATCAATATTGTATACCTATTTTTAGAAATTACAGTTTGCATCCCTCTTCTTTGAAACCCGATACAGATATCGCCCCTTTTGCCTAATTTCCTTTATTGGACAACGGAAAAATAGGAAATTTAGCTTGAAAATTAATTAAAATATATTTTATATGTTCTAAATTGTATTAAAAATTGAGTTTAAATATATTTTATGTTTTTTAATTTTTGAGTCATACAATAACGACTCGTATTTCTCTATCATTAAAGTGTAAATATGAATAATTAAAAAAATAAAACATGTATCAGTCCTGTCAGCTGTGTGATATTTTATTATTATTTATATATGGTTATTGGTTTACATGGACTATTCGTATAATTAACTATTGAGCTGTATGGTTTCTATTTCACTTTTAAAAGTGGTTTTATGGCAGATTTATTTTCATAAATATTTGAATGGTCTCTAAAATTATTTTTATGATTTTATAATTTCAATAATTATTTTTGGAAATTTATAAAATTTAGAAATCAATATTTTATCAATTATTTGGCTCTAAATGATTTTCTGATAATATTTAAGTGTAAATCAAGTATAAAATTCCAGAATGCTTCAAAATTACGAAATTCATATTTTATTAAGTTTGTAATATTTAGAAAATTTTAAAATTATTTTGAAATTTTTTGGGGTAAAATTTACCCGCATGTTTATTCATTAAGTCGTTGAATGCGGGTATCTCATGCTATCCAAAAATGGATTAAAAATTATGAAAATTTTATTCTGTTAGTTTTCAATTATTTTGATAATTTTATCCAGTTGATACGTGGCAGGGCATAAACGCAGTGTGGCAACGCATTGGACACGTGTTGTTTGTTTGTTGGTTAAACAAAAAAAACAAACACAAAATAATAAAATTCTATTCTACCATTTCTTTCCCCAACCCCTGTTATGTTTCCTCATCACCAAATCCCCCCCCCATATCTGTTTCTACCGGATTGTGATAAGGCCGCCGCCACTTTTCCTTTTCCGACTATCATCTCTGTTCCGGCCGTCTGGCCTTGATTCGGTCAGGGAATTATTTTTGCTTGTTTGGTTTGTGTATACATACATATATGTGTGTATATATTCGGGTCTGTGCGATTGTTGTGCTACCGCCTGGATTCCTTGCTTTTACGGTTGATTTTACAGCCGTCCCTGTGTTTTTTTCATCTGTCCGCGCATGTATTGCTATTCTGATTTCCTGGGGTTTGTTCGAATTATTTCTGAAAATCGAATGATTTGTTGATGAGTTTATTCAAATTACTCTAAGAAAATTCGAGTAAATTATTATGATTCTTCAAATTATTTGATTATCGAAATGAAATAAATTATTTTTGATCAGAAATTTTATATATTGGCAAAATTCGCGTAGAACACCCGTATTAAACGGGCACCACCGAATTTTTGCCGCCGTTGGCGATGAGCCTCGGCGAGCCGACTATAACACCCTTCAAATCCGGGGTATAGATTTGGGGCATTATCAACACTAATTACTCACTAAACCTGTATCAACAAGATATAAATAAATAATGACCCGGAGCTAATACTACTCAGGATCTTTTCAAGGTTAAGGATTGAAAACAAAAACGATAAACCAACTTTATTACGAACCATTATAAACAAACTGTCTTAAGAACTCTCTTTATTACAAACATTATTATATTCACATTATTAAACTAAACATCTTTTATTTAAACTATCATTCTCACCGATCTTGCTACACCTGATCTGTCAACTCAAAGCTCTCTTCTGGGATGTGGACAAACACTCTTAAAATTAGAGGGTCCCGCAGCTTGACCCGCTTTTTAACTATTCGGGTTCTAATAGGTTTCATGCTCAGCCTTAACTGAAAAATAAGGTTAACAACAATAATAGGGGTGAGGCAAAATTGCTCAACAAGCCTGCAACAATATATATATACAGTGTAAAGAGAGAGAATTAAATGAACTGATAATCTGAGGATTTGAATAACCATCTGTTTCTGTAATGAATAATAAATGCCATTGCTGGCAAGGGCCAAATGAACGAGACTGGAAACAAAAACCAACATATGCACTATAACCTGCTGATCAGTCAGGATACATCACGGATCTACACCCAACTGCATAGACCCAACGAACATAAGAGGTACCCCAGAAACTATGGCCTCATAATCAAGGGTTCGGGTTATACCCGTCCCATATCATAACCATCCAGTCCAAAGTTTAGCATCCGGAACAATCGGTATGCTTTTGATGTATTCCCAACATCGGAATATATCAGAGTATATGTATAGGTGTATGTATAATAATTGAAACATGAATAAAGGATTCAATTAATTAGGAGAAATCAAAAATCGAAATGAATTAAGGATAAGGAGACAATAATAGTGTATCAGTATTGGTGAACAGGAAGTATCAAGATATAGCTGTCATGGATATTGTAAAGCGATTCACTATTCTGAACTTAGAATAGGGAAAAAACTTGTCTGGCGTGCACTTCACCTCGTATGACTTACTGCCTTCTGACTCTTGCTTGATTCGCCTTGTTGGTACTGAATCTATCATAAAAAGATATTTGTTTAGATAACTTACTACATACGCATACCTCGAATCGATACCACGTAACCCTAATAGTCTACCCATTCGATTTTATCTGACTCGCACATATATAATTATACAACACAGAAGGTTCACATAATCACGTAAAGCACATAACACATAAGGCATATAATTGATTTTAAACTTATCATTACTTTTAGAATCGATACTAGACTTGTACTCGTACTAACAAACACTATCTGGTTCGATTTATAATTTTTTAGGATTTATTTGACTTGACTTTACCCCTAATAGGGCCTATAATGATTAACTAACAAAAGACGACTCACCTTCGGAAGAAATTATGACTTATAATCATTTTTAATAGATTCGGTTCATTTTTCTGAGTCTAAGGGCTTTCGTTTCACTCGAATCGGACTAACGGTTTAATTATTATGCAATAAACAAGATTTAATTCATCATAAATCATTAATCATAATTAATTAAACCTTACTTATATTTTTAAATAATTATTTAAGAATTATTGTATTTTAAGATAATTAATCTCTAATTATTGGAATTAATTACAAATTATTATAATTATTCACAAATTATTGTTAATTATAGGATTAGATCGACTATTTAAAAATAAATAATCGATACAATTAATTTTTACGACATTCTTCGAATAAGTAAACTATCGCTCGAATAATAAATTAACTTATCGATCAATCACTCGTATAAATACGAGTTACTCGAATTATTCAAATAATTATCGCATTATTTGATTAATTAACCTTTATTTATTAATTAATTACTTACTTATTAAATAATAGATAAATAAATAAACTATTAAATAACTAATTAAATAGTTAAATAAATAATTAATTTCAAATTTCTAAATTTATAAAATAATTTAGAAATTATTAATAATATTTTTCAGAATTTAAAACTAATTTTTAATAGATTTTTAGAATTTATATAACTGATTTTGATTTTAATAAAATAAAAGTGAATAATTAAATATTCAAAAACAGGATTAAGGAAATGGGATTAGGAATTTGAGGATCAAACCCGAGTCGTTTCCCAAGTCGAAACCGGGTCGTTCCCGGGTTGAACAAGAACCCACCGCCATGGCTGCCAGAAACCGGCGCCGGCGGGGAAATTCTGGCGAGCAAAAACGCAGCCAAATCTTGTGATTTCGATCCCTTCACCATTTTCCATCAACACAACCTCCTTTTTCCCGTCGTTGCAATCGTAACTACGCCCAGCTGCTGCTCCATCTTCTCCGGCAAATCGACGGCCCGCCGCCGACATTTTCCCAGCCAAACAACGATTTACCACGATCGTACACCAAACTTCAATATCAATACACCAAAACAAAGCTCGTAACCTAGGCAATCTAACCCCTATCGTCTAACAAACCAACAATCAATCCACATACCACAACAATTAACAGAAAATTCATGAAAACTTTGATATTGGAATTACACTATACGGGTATCATTCAATGCTAATTCCAGTTGTAATCGACTATAACAATCCTCAGGAAACTATATCAAGTATCAAATTCAAGCAACAATCACAGGAATCAAAATACCTAAATTCGAGTATAAACCCTAATTTTCGGATCGAAAATCAAAACTTCAAAATGAAAAACTGATGTTATAAACAGAAAATAGAAGTCGCAAGCTTCAATTTGACTATCTACATGAAGGATTTGGTTAACAGAATCACCTTCAAATCTGAGGTTTAATTCCTTGAGTATTCTTCACCAACAAACTAATTTCTTGATTTTCTGATTTTTTTAATAATAATTAACTAATTAATTAATCATAAATCAGCTATTTATATTTAGAAAAATAATACCCCTAAATAAAATTAAGGGGCTAATTACACATCTAATAAAAATAATTGGCCCAAATTTTTATAATTTTTGGGTATTAATTTTGAATTTTTAAATATCCAATAAATACAAAATAAATGCTAAAAATTCCCAAAAATTATGAAAAATACCAAAATGAAAAGAAAAATGATGTTTGCTAATTTCATGATCCTATAAAAATAAAAGTGTGATTTTTGTGGGGTTTGTAACACCCGAAGGGGCCCGGAAAAATAATTTTTCGCGAAAAAGGTAAATTTATAAAATGTCTAGGGGTTCAGAATATCGATATGGCATGGGCCATACGTGGCCAAATAAGACCATTAATTTTATTTGAAATATGGCTTTTTAAAACACTGTTAGTGTAATATTTGGGATATAACGTGTAATTATTTTTGCTAATAAATAATTATTATATGTGTTCCGTATTTATTCTATGAATTATTTGTTAAGAGTTAAATGTGTTTGGATGTTTAAAAATATTATTAATTGAGTATTTTAATTTTTATATGTCCAAAATAAAATATAGATAATTTTCATATCTTCTTAATTATTTTTATGTTGATTTATGAATTTATAGGAATCATATGAATTTTATAAAATCTTTTTCCGGGTATTCAAAATCTATTTTATAAAAATGGGAACCAACCGATGTCATCCGTTGTTATGTTTTTAGAACCCAAACTCTTCCGATAACTCCTTCCTAGCCTAATTGTAATATTCCGAGCATTTTCCATGTTTCGACTTTTTCGATCCGGCGTACGGTATATCCTGCGCGGGTCCCGGCGCAACATTCTCGATACAATATTCATTTCGGTAAATCAATAAAACTCGTATTTTCATTAAACAAGAGCTTTTTATTAAACCATCACAATTATCACCTCGTAGTACGTGTAACCAGGCATTGAGACCAAGACTGCAGTACAAATTGTACTGATTTGGATAATTATCCTGAAAACTGATACCGTGTGGATCAGTTTTTACAAATAAACGTACCGTTTTATATCCGGAATGATCCAACGGGATACTAATTTTCCGTAATTATAAATAGCCTTTTACCGTATTTTATTTCGTATCAAAATCATTTGCAGTCAGCTAAAAATATAAATTTCCAGAGAAAAACCTTATATTCATATAATCTTCTGAAAATCAAACCAACTTTTGGAGGTGTTATTGATCTTTGTTTGGAAACCTCGAGTAACCAATTTGAAGGTCTTGAAGAGCTCTATCAGATTTTGTGATCCATAAACCTGCAGAAATCAAGGTTATTTTTCTATATTTTTATTTAATTTCGAATTATTTTTATTAAAAATATGAATTTCTGTTTGGATGATTGTTGGTATGATTTGATGATTGCATGTTGTAGAGCTTGTTTTCCTGATGATTTTCATATGTCATACGTCTGATTTGGAGTTCAATAACATGTTCAAAATTGAGTTTAATTCTCGAAATTTAAAATTAGGGTTTATAACCCGTATGAATGTTTCCAATTGAAATTTGGGGCCTTTTGATTTAGGGGTTATTAACTGTTGATTTATAGTGGGTTGTGTTCCTTATGAAATTTGCAATCGATTGGTATATAACTCGTTAACAGAGGATTAGTGAATCGAAGGGAGTTGTGTTTTGAAGATTTACGATGTTCGCCGGAAAACGGCGATGTTCTTGGCCAATTTCTGGCCAGGACAGGGATGGTTGATGTGTTTTAATTGCACGAATAGATTCTTGGTGTTGTGTAGTGTAAATCTGGAGTAGATGGTGATGTGAGGGTGCCGGAATCGAGTTCACCGGCCACCCCTGTATTTTCCGGCGACGGGGGTGTAAAAATTGCAGTTTAGTACCCTGACTTTTGAAAACGATGAAGTTCAATCCCTGAACTTTCCAGAGTTTTCAAAAATAGGATTCCTGTTTTAAAAATATTCAAAAATTATATTCCCTATTTATTTTTATTATAAAAATTCGTTTTTAATTTCTGAAAATTCCAAAAATTATTTTTAATTCAAAAATAAATCTGAATTAATTAGTTAATTAATTTCAGTTAATTTTTAATTGATTAATTAGTCAATTAATTCGAAAATTAATTGATTAATTGATTTTGTTATGGATTAAAAACTAATATATATAATTGCTGTATTTTGTACTAAGGAACGTGAGCTTCGAGGCTCGATTTGACTGCTCTTGTGTTTCGTGACTCAATCTGCCTTAACAAGATGCCTACGTACCTTGCTGATTGCCAAGGATCAAGTTAAAAAACGTCGTTCTGATTTGTGGGGTGAGGCCCCTTATATAGATGTGGGAGTCCTTGAATTGGACTTGGTATAGGAGACTTGGTGGACAAGCCTCTGAATTAGGATAGACTTAGGAGTCCTAGGAAGTAGGAAACTGATTCCTTATCCTTTTAGGTCCCCTTGAGGCTAATCTATAAGGATTTATATCCTTATCGGGACTCTTCTCAATAGCTGATTTTTCCCTTATTAATTAATTACAAAATTAATTAATAATCAGGGCTTTTGGACCTTTTTTATTCCATCAGGCTTAACCTTTCTGGTCTGAATATCATACATCTTATTATTGGGCCTAGCAGCCCATTAATTATAAAATCAGGACTTATTTATCCCTATCATTTGCCCCCCAACTTTTGGGAAATATTGATTAGGTTTCGCAGAAGTTAAATCTATTCGTTCCCTTATAGGGTTTCGTTTTGCGTAAAGTGTGGAGCGACCTACACATTTACAATGAATCTTCCTTTTATTCAGAAATTATCTTAATTTCCAAGAATTTTTCCCTAATTTTCTGGGATTTTCCCTAATTTTCTGGGATTTTCCCTAATTTTCTGGGATTTATCCTTAATTTCTGGATTTTTCCCTTAATTTTCTGGGATTTATCCTTAATTTCTGGATTTTTCCCTTAATTTCTGGAATTTTATCCTTTATTTCTGAAAATATTAACACTTTTCAGAAAATATTTAAGGAATCTTTCCTATTTTTCTCAATTTTTTCCCTAATTTCTGGGATTTATCCTTTAATTTCTGAAAATATTAACATTTTTCAGAAAATATTTAAGGAATTTTTCCTATTTTTCTGGATTTTTCCCTAATTTCTGGGATTTATCCTTTAATTTTCTGGATTTATTCCTTATTTCTGAAAACATTAACATTTTTCAGAAAATATTTAAGGAATTTCCTTATTTTTCTGGATTTTTCCCTAATTTCTTAGATTTATCCTTTAATTTTCTGGATTTATTCCTTATTTCTGAAAATATTAACATTTTTCAGAAAATATTTAAGGAATTTCCTTATTTTTCTGGATTTTTCCATAATTTCTGGGATTTATCCTTTAATTTTCTGGATTTATTCCTTATTTCTAAAAATATTAAAATTTTTTAGAAAAGATTTAAGGAATTTCCTTATTTTTCTGGATTTTTCCCTAATTTCTTGGATTTATCCTTTAATTTTCTGGATTTATTCCTTATTTCTGAAAATATTAACATTTTTCAGAAAATATTTAAGGAATTTCCTTATTTTTCTGGATTTTTTTTTATATAAAAATTTCGACCAGGAATCCTGTTCGACCAGGATCCTGGTCGAATTAGCCTCTACTGTGCCTTGGTCAAAGGCTTTTCGAGGAGGATGCTTTCGATCAGGAATCCTGGTCGAATTTCGGCCAGGATTTTTCCTTCCTTCTCTTTTTTTTTTATTTCGACCAGGAATTTTCGATCAGGACTTGCTTCCTTCGGCCAGGATTCTATTTCGATCAGGATTTTCGGTCATGATCTCTACTTTTGACCGAATTATCCCCTTTTTGATTGCCCAGGTCGACGTTAATTCGGGCTCGAGGATTTCGATCAGGAATCTTTCACAATTTCTGGTAGAATTGGTCCTGGTTCTGGTCGAATTAAGGCCGTTTTTTACTCCTGATCGACAGGTTTTCGACCTCAAGCCATTCGACCAGGATTTCTTTATGTTTTCTGGTCGAATGGATCAGTAATATTTACATAATAATAATTTTTTTTTTTTTGCATATACTTTAGATTTTGGGCCCTTAAATCTGGGCTAAATTTGTTGGGCTGATCTTTGGGCCTATTTTTTCAACTGGACTTCGGCTCATGGGCATGATTTAAGCCTATTTAAATATAGTGGGCCTCTATCTTATGCCATCCCCCTTTATTGGGCCCGTTTTCAGCAGCACTCCTTTTTCGGGGTTTCAACAAAATTTTGGGCCCATTTTTCTGGGTTTATCTGGGTTTTGCATTTGGGCCCTAATTCTTTAATTAACTAGGCCCTTTTCTGGGCTTAAACTTGGACCAGACTATGTCCTGGGTCTTTGGCATTTGGTCCCATTGTTTTAACAGCGCTTCTCTTCCACTTCTCTTCCACCCTTTTTTTTAACTTGGGCCATTTTGCTGAGCCTTTCAAACACTTGGACCCTTAACTGGGCTTGTTTATTTCCTCAGGAATATTTTTGACCGAATTAACCTTCTTTTCTAGCCTTGGTCGAAGCTTTTTCGATCAGGATTCATTCGATCAGGATCCTTACTTACCTCCTGGTCGACAAATTCTCTTGGTGTTAGGATTCTTCGATTTGAATCCTGACTCTTTCGGTCAGGAACTAGGATTTTGACCGAATTAACCCTTTCTCTTAGCCTTGGTCGAAGCCTTTTCGACCTCAATTAATTCGACAAGGATTACAACATGAAACCTGATCGAATTGGGTCAAGAATTTAGGATATATCACTTTTTGTGACTCCATATGTTTGATTTGGGCCCTAAGTCTGGGCAGGATTCTTTTGGACTCCTGATTTGTTGAATACTTGGCTTTTTCTGAACTGGGCTTTTTTGTACCCTTAGGCCCAATAATTATTGGGCTGGATTTTCTTTCATGGGTTTTAATCTTGGACCCATTTCTTAAATCTGGGCTTTTCCTTTTGGCTCTTTTCCAACTTTTGGTCCTTTTTTCTGGGCTTGATCCCTTTACTGGGCTTTCTTGGACTGGGCCTTCTTCTAGGCTTTATTTACCTGGGCCCCTTTTTCTATTATGGGCTTTTCATTTTTGGGTCCTTTTGTTGATTTTCTTTAGAAAATCCTGGATTTGAGCATTGACACTGGGCTTCTTGGGCCCCTAAACACTTGGATTTTCTAGATTTATCTAGAGTTTCTAGGTGTTTTTTTTTTCCGAAGATAATACTCATTTATATTTTCTTCCAGACTTTGGACCCCGGTGCGGGACTTTGATTTGAACATTTGGGCCCTTATCTGGGCTTTCATATCATGTGCTTAATTTACTTGCCATGCCATAGAGATTCAAATATATTTCGAAAATTTTCTGAATTTCATAAATTATTGGGATGCATCCCTTACACAAGTCTTAATAAACCTCAAAATAAAGTCAAAACATGCAAATCCTAAGCAAACAAAGCTTCAAGGTGCTTTTCAACCTACTTGTCATCTTGACAAGTGAGAATCGTACTTCGCCTATCTTACACGTAGTAAACCTTCAGGTTTTGTGCGTGCCAGGTCCTCGGGACTTCAAAACCGTCCATAGTTTCCAGCTTGTAGGTTCCTCTACCCTGAACGCTCTTGACTCTGTACGGCCCTTCCCAATTCGGGGCAAGCTTCCCTTTCTGTCCGACTCCAGAAGCCTCTATTTTTCTCAAGACTAGATCACCCTGTTTGAAAAACCTCTCTTTAACCCTTAGGTTGTAGTAGAATGAAGCCTTTTTCTGATATTCTACTATCTTTGCATGTGCTTTATCTCGCACTTCATCGATTAAATCCAGGGCTAACCTCTGCCCTTCCTCATTTTCTTTCTCATTGAAAGCCTGAATCCTTGGAGAGGAATGTGATATCTCTACTGGAACTACTGCTTCTGCCCCATATGCCAACATGAAGGGAGTTGCTCCTGTCGTGACTCTACAGGTAGTCCTGTAGGCCCATAATATTGGAAGTATCTCATCTACCCAATTATTTCTTAACTTCTCGATCCTCTTCTTTAGTCCATCCAGGATTATCCGATTTGCTACCTCTGCTTGGCCATTGGCTTGCGGGTGAGCCACAGAGGTGAATCGTAACTCAATTTCATTTTCTTCACAATACTTCTTGAATTCCTCATTGTTGAATTGTGTTCCATTGTCAGTGACGAGGATACGGGGAATTCCATATCGGCACATAATGTTTTCCCACAGGAATTGTGCAACCTGCTTAGTAGTGATTTTGGCCAAGGGTTTGGCTTCGATCCACTTGGTGAAATAATCAATGGCTACAATCAGAAATTTCCTTTGTGCCGTGGCCATAGGAAAAGGCCCTAGAATATCCATCCCCCACATGGCAAAGGGAATAGGCGAGTTGATAGAGGTCAGCATCTCGGGGGGTTGTCTAACAACCGGTGCATGCTTTTGACAGCGATCACACTTCTTCACATATTCTTTGGCATCAGCCATCATTTCTGGCCAATAGAAGCCTAAACGGGTTATCTTATGAGCCAAGGCCCTGCCCCCAAATGCTGCCCACAAATACCTTCATGCACTTCCTCAAGAGCCAAGCGTGCCTCGTCGGGCCTGAGACACCTCAAGTAAGGAACCACGAAAGATCTCTTATACAGAATTCCATCTATCAAGGAGTACCTTAGTGCTCGAATAGTTAACTTCCGTGCCTCAGTTGTATCACTTGGTAACCAACCGGTCTGAATGTGAGCCTTGATGGGATCAATCCATGACGTCCCCAAGCCTATGGGAGCCAGAAGCTTAACATCTATGCTCCGTGTCTTCAAAACACGGAAGTACACACTTCCTGAACTTTCTTCAATCTCAGACGAAGCGAACTTTGATAGCACATCTGCTTTAGCATTTTCTTCCCTTGGAATGTGTTCAACATGGCATTCATTAAATTAGGTCATCACAGCCCTTACTAGGCGAACATACTTAGCCATCGTATCATCCCTTGCCTCAAATTCTCCCTTTACCTGGGATATGATCAGCTTCGAGTCTCCACGGACCTTTAAGTTTTTGACTCTAAGTGTCCCAGCTAGACTAAGGCCAGCAATCAGGGCTTCATACTCTGCTTCATTGTTTGTGGTTGGGAAGTCTAGCTTCATAGCATACTCAATTAGGAATACATCAGGGCTTTGCAAAACCAACCCTGCTCCACTGGAATTTGTTTTTGATGCTCCATCAAAATAGAGAACCCAATATTCTTTCTCCTTGTCCCCATTGTCGACTCCCTTGTCTTGAGGTATGGTATCTTCCTGCCCCCCGACTTCTTGGTTGGGTATGGTACATTCCACCACGAAGTCAGCTAGTGCCTGGGCTTCTATGGCCGTACGTGGCTTATACTTGAGATCGAACTCTCCCAACTCTATTGCCCACTTAATCAGTCTCCCACTTGCCTTGGGACTGCGAATGATGTTTCTCAACGGCTGATTTGTTAGCACTTCAATCTGGTGAGCTTGAAAATAAGGACGCAGCTTTCTTGAAGCCATTACAAAGGCTAAAGCGAATTTCTCAATAGTTGAATAATTCAACTCTGCACCATGCAAGATTTTGCTGACATAGTATACGGGTTTCTGGACTTTCAGTTCCTCCTTAACCAACACCGCGCTCAAGGCGCTTTCTGAAATAGCCAAGTACAAGAATAAAACTTCACTCAGAACTGGCTTGGCCAACAACGGGGCCTGGCCCATATACTTCTTTAACTCTTCAAATGCCTTCTGATTTTCCTCACTCCATACAAAGTCTTTAATGTTCTTTAATGACTTGAAGAATGACAAGCACTTGTCTCCTGACTTGGAGATGAATCGTCCTAGCGCCGCAACCCTTCCTGTGAGCTTCTGTACATCCTTGACAGTTTTTGGTGGTTGCATATCCAGGATTGCCTTTATTTTATCGGGGTTGGCCTCAATTCCCCTCTTTGAGACCATCAATCCCAAGAATTTTCCCGATCCTACTCCGAAAGCACACTTCGTTGGATTCCACATCATCTTGTGGTACCTTAGGACCTCAAAAGCTTCCCTCAAATGGGTTATATGATCAGTCTTTACTAGACTCTTGACTAGCATGTCATCAACATAGACTTCCATAGTCTTCCCAATAAGATCCTTAAAAATTTTATTCACCAACCTCTGATAGGTGGCTCCTGCATTCTTGAGACCAAACGCCATAACAAGATAACAATAAACACCAAAGTCAGTGATAAATGATACCTTTAGAATGTCATTCTTATGCATTTTGATCTGATTGTATCCGCTAAATCCATCCATGAAACTTAGCATCTCATGTCCAACAGTGGCATCAATCAAAGTATCAATTCTAGGCAGCGGGAAACAGTCTTTGGGGCATGCATCATTCAGATCAGTGAAGTCTATACACATCCTCCACTTTCCATTAGCCTTCTTCACCATTACAGGGTTTGCTAACCACTCCGGAAATTGAATCTCCTCAATGAAACCAGCCTCTAAGAGCTTTTCTACTTCCTGTTTTATAGCCTCTTGTCTTTCCGGGGCAAAATTTCTTTTCTTTTGTTTCACTGTCTTCCGGCTTGGATCCACGTTTAGCTTGTGAGTAATTAACTCCGGGTCTATGCCTGGCATATCAGCTGCTGACCATGCAAACACATCACTATTTTCTTGTAAAAATTTCACTAACTTCCCTCTAAGAGGCTCCTCTAATGTGGCTCCAATGAAAGTCATCCTCTCAGGATTCTCGGGGTCTAAAGGAACCGAAGCCAATTCTTCTGCTGGCCTTCCTCTATTCTCATCATTTTCTCGAACATCCATATCTTCAATAGGAAGAACCTGCCCCCCGACTCCATCTGCCCTCAAAGAGGCCACATAACAGCTTCTAGCCATTTTTTGATCTCCTCTCTCTTCTCCAATCCCGTTTCGGGTGGGAAACTTCATGACTGAATGGTAGGAAGAGGGGACTGCCTTAAGGGCATGTATCCCTGTTCTCCCCATGATAGCATTATAAGTTGAACTAGCCTTTACCACCATGAAATCCAGCATCTGCGTTGCTTGCCTTGGTTCCGTACCTATGGTGGTTGGCAATTTGATTATCCCTTCCACAGGACATTCTACTCCAGCAAATCCATATATCGGCATGTCGGTTGGTGTCAACTGGGAGTCATTATACCCCATTCTTAGAAAGGTGTCATGGAGCAAGATATCCACAGAAGCACCATTATCCACAAGGACCCTCTTAACTGGGCTATTTCCTATTATCGGTGTTATGACCAGCGGGTCATCATGGGGAAACTTCACACCCTCTAGGTCGGAATCATCAAAAGCCAATGTTACTTCTGTCCTGGCCCTCTTCAGGGCTTCTCCAACAATATGCATAACCTCCCTAGTATATGCCTTTCTGGAATTTTTGGACAATCCAGCAGCAGTTGGACCTCCAAAGATCGTGTTTATCACTGGCCCTCGAGGGCGTCGCGGTCCTCCAAAAATTGCATTTATAACCGGCCCTCTAGGTTGGGGATTCCGCCCCTGATCATCTTGGTCTCTCCTACGATCTTCAAAGTTCTTCCTTCCATTATTATTTCTGTACCCTCCATCTCCAGTATACTTGTTCAATCTTCCTTTTTGAATCAAAAACTCAATTTCATCTTTCAATTGCCTACACTCATCGGTGTCATGGCCAACATCTTTGTGAAACCTGCAATACTTGCCCTTATCTAGCTTGGCGGGATCAGCCTTCAAGGGCTTAGGCCAGCGAATATCTCTGTCTTTCTCAATCTCCATCAAAATCTGACTTCTGGGAGCATTCAGCTTAGCGTATTCAGTGAACTTTTGCCCAGGTCCTCCCTTCTTGGGGGTTGAATCAGGGTTTTGTTCGGTTCTAGGATATTTGTCCTTAGCGATATACTCCAAATCAGTTTTTCGTTTCTTGCCTCCAGTGGGCTCATTACTTACTACGGTCTTCCTCATG
Source organism: Apium graveolens (assembly GCF_009905375.1). Classification (NCBI taxonomy): domain Eukaryota; kingdom Viridiplantae; phylum Streptophyta; class Magnoliopsida; order Apiales; family Apiaceae; genus Apium; species Apium graveolens. The sequence goes on from NC_133657.1 coordinate 52,082,412, forward strand.
CTTTCTTCAACCTTAATATACTTCCCTGCCCTCTCTTGGAGTTGCAACATGTTTTCTGGGGGACGTTTGGCCAAGGACATCTTGAAAAACTCATCCCTAGTTCCTTGTTGCAGTGCTATCATGGCTACCTTATCATCAAGGTCTGGGACTTTTAAAGCCTCCTTTGTAAAACGATTCAGGTAATCCCTCAAGGATTCCTTAGCTCCCTGCACAAGACTCATAAGAGATGCTGAACTTTTCTCATGGACTCTTCCACTGATGAATTGCTTAATAAAAGCCTGACTTAATTCTCTGAACGATCCAATAGAATTTGGGGGTAGGCGACTGTACCATCTTTGAGCCATACCCGACAGGGTTTGAGGGAAGGCCCGACATTTTATAGCATCATTCACGGGTTGCAGCAGCAGTGCATTAGAGAATGTCCTAACATGATTAGCGGGGTCTCCCGTGCCATCATAGGCTTTGATAGTGGGCATCTTGAATTTCCTTGAGATATGGGCATTCATTATCTCTTCTGTGAAGGGTGGAGTTGGATCGTCAGGATCTCCAAGGGGAAGGAGATTGCTTGGATCAGTTCTTGGGACAGCAGCCCTTCTTCTTACCGGACCATCCAGGTCTATGATAGGAGGAGGATTTCTCCCCCTAGGAGGTATGTGGGGTCTGGTGGCCTGGTGAGCCTCCAAATCACGCCTCAGCCTTTGGATTTCAGCCTCATGAGCCCTGATCCTTTCCTGCACTACTTGGGGATTCGCCCCTGGGGTGCTTTGGGGGCGTTGCCTTCCATCGGCCATTGGCTCTTTTCCAGGATGCCTCCTTCTCGGGGCCACTTCATCATCCGAAGATTCGGAGTCTCTCTCAGTGTATGGACCAGAAAATTCCCGATCCTCAGGGATAGGACCCAAACCTCGTATATAGGGGGGCGACCGCCCTCGTGCTTCGCTTCGCCCAGCATATCCGCTTCCTCCAACCTCAGGGTGAAGGGGCATCCCATAAGGGGGGTTAGTAGTAACAATAGTTGAATATTCATACTCGACGGGTCGAGAATTCACAGGTATATGTATTTGTTGAACTTGAGGATTCGTACCTTGAATCGGGGGAGTTGTCCCTTGTAGCTGGGGTTGAGTTGCCCCTGTCTGGGCTTCCTCCTGAGTAGATGCATAAGTTGAATGGGGAGGAACCTCCACGGTTGATGAAATCACCTGGGTTGTCTCTGATGGTGTTCCTTCCTCTATAGCTCCAATTGTTCTCCGTGTTCTCACCATGGTTGTTGTTGTCTTTCCCACAGATGGCGCCAAATGTTATGGATTAAAAACTAATATATATAATTGCTGTATTTTGTACTAAGGAACGTGAGCTTCGAGGCTCGATTTGACTGCTCTTGTATTTCGTGTCTCAATCTGCCTTAACAAGATGCCTACGTACCTTGCTGATTGCCAAGGATCAAGTCAAAAAACGTCGTTCTGATTTATGGGGTGAGGCCCCTTATATAGATGTGGGAGTCCTTGAATTGGACTTGGTATAGGAGACTTGGTGGACAAGCCTCTGAATTAGGATAGACTTAGGAGTCCTAGGAAGTAGGAAGTTGATTTCTTATCCTTTTAGGTCCCCTTGAGGCTAATCTGTAAGGATTTATATCCTTATCGGGACTCTTCTCAATAGCTGATTTTTTCCTTATTAATTAATTAAGAAATTAATTAATAATCAGGGCTTTTGGGCCTTTTTTATTCCACCAGGCCTGATCTGGTCCATCAGGCTTAACCTTTCTGGTCTGAATATCATACATCTTATTATTGGGCCTAGCAGCCCATTAATTATAAAATCAGGACTTATTTATCCCTATCAGATTTAATTAATTATTAATTGATTTTAATTAATTATTTAATTAGATTTAATTATTTAAAAATAATTTAAAAATTCTGAAAAATAGTTTCGAGCTTTAAAATATTATTTTAAATGGTTTTAAGGCCCGATAATTATTATAAAATTGTTTTGAAGCCAGAATTGGCCAACCGAACCCTGTTTATTACTCCAAAATTGATCCAACGATTCGTTTTAATTCCGAAAAATGTTTTAAAAATCATTTTAAATATCCGAAAGCCTGTTTATGACCCGAGACTTCTTTATAAACGTTATATCATTGATTATGTGACGTGTTATGTGCTGTATGTGACTTGTTGATTAACTGTCGGTCTATATATTCGATGTTTACTTGTTTATTGCGTAGCTTTCAATCCGTTAATCGGATTTGGGTGAAACGAAGGGTATATAGAAGTATGTGTCGAATAGAATCATATAAGTTGAATATTGATAGATGCTTATGATATGTGAGTAGAAGAGGCAAGGCGTAGGAAAGGGAAACAGGTAGTCGAGGAGTGAGACAGTCGTGACTGAAAGCGAGTGCAGTATAATAAGCTAGTACCAGGCAAGTGTTCTGAACTTTCTCAAGATATTGTAGTGATTGATAGTCCTGTTTGATATTGCAAGTGCTTTGAAGCACTGAACCCTAAACCATGATTCCAGTTATTGATCTTGATCCGTAAACCTGATTCTTTCTAGCCCATTGATTGTTGTATACCCAAATACGAACCTCAAATATACGATACTACTCCACAAATACATACAAACTAAATATAAAACACTGAACCAGATTGCTTACACACTAAAACCATTGTATCTTATGTTTTGAAAGGCCAAATCCTTGAAACCCTGAAACAATGATTCCTTTGTTATCCAATTCTATCATTACCTAACAGCCAAGCTTTGGAAATGCTGTATTGATCTTTATGCAGATTGAAACCATTTTCATTATTGAATGTCCAATGTTGTTAATGATTCTGTTTATTATTTATTACTGCTTATTCTATTATTATGTTAGAATTGGATTGTTTTTTTATAAAATTATGGACCAGATTCGTGGTCAGACCATATAATGGTCAAGTTAGGCCAATGTGTGCCTTGGATCCAGTAGTTAGAGCAGTGTTGTGTGCTTTGCTTGGGGTTAATGCGTGAGTGGTCAGCAGCCTAACCTTGGTTTTTAAAATAAAAATATAATATCCAATTCTATATCATAATTCATTGTTCACTTGATATCGTAACCATGTTCACCTGATGATCATTATTCTCAGTTTTGTCATTGTGACTTGCTGAGCTAGTTAGCTCATTTGTGCGATGTTGTTTATGTTGTTTATGTTCTTTTCCAGTTAAAAAGGAACCGGTTGGTACCGAGGATCCCCAGTCCAGCGCGAGAGCTAGGGGTTCAAGTTGATCGAACTGAGCTAGTAGGCTTCTTTTGGGATAATATAAGTTTGTAAAAGTTTGTAATAATGTTTAATACTCAGTTCTGAGTTTGGATAGTTGGGTTGTAATATAAGTATGTGTTTGGCTTGTGTGAATACTTTAACCTATTGCGGTCCGTGGTAGTTGGTAAGTAGGGTCACTGCATATTATTATTATCTTTATTATTATTATAAGCAGTTTATAAATAGTGTGTGTGTGGACCCCAAACTTTTGACCCGGGTTTGGAGGGCGCCACAGGTTTGGTATCAGAGCTACGGGTTATAGGTCACTGACACAAGCCTAAGTTGACGGGAATGGGTAGAGGGTTAGGATTAGAAGTAAGGAATAGAAAAATAGAACGTCGAGAGGTTGAATGCTACGGTATAACAGGTATTAGTATGATTTGCGTCATGGTTCGAGATTCTTATATTGCGATCTGATTTCAGATAGCAGCGATGGCCGACTTTTTTATCCCCGTATCAGCTGATCACTCAGAGCCTTTAGTTAGAGTACCATCTTCAGATCCACGTCCCGTTGTTCCACCAGTGTTGGCTATTCTACCTCCACCTGTGTTGCAGTCCATACCACTGTAGGCTATCCCACCCCCAGGCATGAGGCCACCTATCAGAGGACCTCCACCAGTTGATTCAGATTCCACTGGGCATTCAGTTGCGTGTGCCCCATTTCAGTCTACATTGCCCCCAGTTCCTTACTACCGGTATGAGGCTCTTCTATTGGAGCGTGATTCCTTGTTGGCCCAGATCCGACAGCTATAGCATATCATTAGGACTACCGATATTGATCGTGGTGTGAAGGAGCTTCGAGAGGAGATGCATGTGACGCGGAGGGTTCTTGAGGCTAGGCTACATAGAGCTACACTACCTGGCAGAGGCCCTGATGCACTGAGGGGATGGGCTACTGAGGTGATAGAGGACTTTGAGAGGCTGGGAGGACCAGAGTTTCCTCGGAGTTGAGTCAGAGATCCAGAGATGAAGATGCTGAGCAGTGTTGTTATGGTTATGTATTATGTACAGTAGTGTGTAGTGTGTATCAATAGACTTTTGGGTTGTATTTATAGACTAGCTATGCTGACTAGTGAGTAGGTTGTTATACCTTTTTATTTTTTCTTCTGAAGCGTCTTTACGCTTGTACTACCCAAAACTTTTGATCTATATATATCAGTACCTTTTCCTTTTCAGCACTGTCATTTACTTTACTGCACCTGTTTTACTTTACCTTATTTATTGCACCAGTTATACCCCTGTGATACCATGTACCCTGTTTTCCATAACTGTTTATATTCTATAAAGAAGCATGCAATTTACTTAGTTCAACTGTTACAAACGTTTTCAAAAAGAGATATTTCTGTTTTACAAAACTTTTTTTATGCAAAGGATTTGATTTAAAAGCTAAATAAGTTGTTTGATTCTTTACAAAAAAATGCCTCCCAGAAGAAATACCCGCACCAACACCCAGAATGAAGAAACTAACAACAACAACAATAATAACAACCAAGATGATACAAACCAGAATGCAAACCCAGGACCCATAGACCCAGCAATAGCCCAGATTCTCCAAATCTTGGCCCAACAAACAGTTCACCTGGCACAACAACAACAAAGACAGACCAATCCCCAGGTAACTTTCAAAACTTTTCAGGCAATAAACCCACCAGAATTCAAGGGTTCCTTAGGGCCGATTGAAGAAAATATTTGGTTAAAGGAGATAGAGAAGGCATTTTCCTTAGTGAAAGTAAAGGAAGAACAGAAGGTTGAGTTTACAAGTTACTATTTGAAGAATGAGGCCACCTATTGGTGGGAGATGGTGAAGACATTGGAAGGTACATATGTTATTACTTGGGAAAGGTTTAAGGGATTGTTTTTAGAAAAATATTTTCCTCAGTTTGTCCAGGATCAGATGGAGTTGAAGTTTTTAGAATTAAAGCAAGGGAATATGTCGGTGGCAGATTATGAGAGTAAGTTTGAGGAATTGTCAAGGTATGTGCCGTCATATGTGGATACTGATAGGAAGAAGGCTATGAGATTCCAGCAAGGTTTGATGCCATGGATCAGAGGGAAGGTAGCTATTTTTGAATTGGATACCTATGCAGGAGTTGTACAGAAGGCTATGATCGCAGAGATAGAGAGTGAGATGTCACAGAAGGAGAAAGAAAGCAAGAAAAGGAAATTTGAAGGGAATGAAGGTCAATCACAACCAGGGGAGTTTCCAAATTTTAAGAAGGGCAAGTTTCAGCCAGGGAGGAATTTTAATTTCAAGAGACAAAATGTAAGCGACGGAGGCCAGGGCAACCGTCTAGTTAATGCGAATCAACCGAATCAGTTGAGGTTAACTTTTCCAGATTGTCAGGTATGTGGAAAGAAACATGGAGGAGTTTGTAATAAATTGAATGTAGTTTGTTTCAAGTGTAACCAGAAAGGGCACTATTCGAGGGAGTGCCGAAATCATCCAGCAAGAGAGCCAGCAAGTAAGGATCGACCTATCCGGAATCCAGCAGTGAAGGTTCCAGCCATTGCATTTACGTGCTTTAAATGTGGAAAGCCAGGACATATAGCAAGAGATTGCAAGACACCAGCCCCAGTCAGTAATGCATTGAGGATTATGGGATCTACCCCAGCAGTGAATGAGACTCCAAGGGCTAGAGTTTTTGACATGTCTGTGAAGGACGCTATCCAGGATACTGATGTCATGGTAAGTACGCTTAATGTGAATTCTTTATGTGCCAAAGTGTTAATAGATTCGGGAGCAACTCGATCATTTGTTTCACAAGATTTTGTTAGTAAGTTAAATTGTCCAGTTGAGTATTTAAATGAAATAATGACAGTGGAATTAGCAAATCAAGAATGTGTATCTATTAATCAAGTTCGTGGGAATTGTGAGATTGAGATTTCTGGTAGTAAGTTTTGTGTAGAATTAATACCATTTAAGTTAGGAGAATTTGACATTATCTTAGGAATGGATTAGTTATCTAAGCACGATGCCCAGATAGATTGTCGAAATAAGAAGGTAATGGTGAAACGCCAGACGAAAGAATAGTAACATTCAAGGGCCAGAAGCAAGTAAAGAAGTTCTTAACGATGATTCAAGCCAAGAAGTTACTACGACAAGGATGCGACAATTTCGTGGCATATGTGATTGATAAAAGTCAGGAGCCAGCAAAACTTGAAGATATTCCAGTAGTGAATGAATTTCCAGACGTGTTTCCCGACGAGTTACCAGGACTTCCTCCAGATAGAGAAATTGAGTTTGCAATCGACTTAGCACCTGGAACAGAACCAGTATCCAAGGCCCCGTACAAAATGGCACCTGTTGAGATGAAAGAGCTAGCGAAGAAATTGCAGGAGTTGTTAGAGAAAGGAGTAATTAAACCCAGTGTATTCCCGTGGGGTGTACCGGTATTATTTGTCAAGAAGATGTTGGATTTTAAACGCAGCGGGGGCATGGTAAAACACTTTTACACATATAAAATCCAAATAAAAGCATACAGATCATGAATAAAAATTCGAGGGATCGAATCTAACCTTTAAAAATAATTCGGAGACAACGATCAGAGATCCTTAGCAGTTGCTCCTCAAGTGTGAAGCACTCCACCGGTATCCACCAAGAAAACGATGTTAAGGAGGAGGAAGGAGGTGGAGAGAATTGGGTTTTCCAAACTTTTTGGGTTTTTGTGGTTCGATGGGGTTAGAATAAAATTAGGGTCTATAATAGTGTATTTATAGGCAAGATTTTTAGCTGAAATTTTCCCATAAATATTATTATTATTATCCCATTTATTATTCTTATTAATAATTAAAATACCTTTTAATCATTAATCCTTTTTCTAAACACTTTAGAAATAATTCTCTCTCTTGATTTAATTTCCAAAAATTAAATCTTTTAATTAATAATATTAAGAACTTTTCTTAATAAATTTATAATCAATTAAATCTCATTTAATCAATTATTAAATTTGCCAATTAATTATTTATTTCACAAATAAATAATTATTTAGCCATTATTAATTAATTCCTCCACCATTAAATCATTCTCTTTTTATGGTGTGACCCTGTAGGTTCAATATTAAGCCGGTAGTAGAAATAAATAATAATAAAACTATTTTATCATTATTTATATAAATTCTCTAATTTATTAAATATGATTAATTAATTAATCACATTTATTCTACATCGTGAGTGATGCTTCTCAACATATCGCAACTATCCGGATAATATGAATTCACTGCTTAGAATACCAAGAACCTGTGAGTGAATAGTTACCGTACAATAAACTCCTTCTACCCTACAATGTCCTGATTAAATACAAGGCATGGATCTTGTGTCAAGCCTATCTAATTTAATCACTTGCTTACCATTTACTATGCTTAGTTCTATGCAAATTAGAAACTCCTTTCTAATTTCATTCACTCTGGCCAGAGATTCCTGAACTAGCATAAGTGGATCAGCCTTGAATATTCGCTTCCTTCACTGGAAGGGGTAGATCCTTTATTGATCATACACTATCTTCGTGTACAAATTCCTATACCCAGAAGAGCCCTAATAATTGTCCCTGGAGACTAAGAACTAAACCAAAGCATAGTTCAGTGTACACAAGATGACTATGATGACCCCAAGTCTAAGGATACTTGTACAACTATCACTATGTGAACAACTGCTGACACGTGAGTGAACTCCATCAGTTGTTCAGCTGTGCGAGTCATGTTCAGTGAACTTATTCTATAATAAGCACCTACATACTAGCTATAGTGTCACCACACAAATGTCTATGAGAACAGACATCCTTCATAATGAAGCAAGCATAGTATGTACCGATCTTTGCGGATTATTAATTACCAGTTAGTAATCCTATAACCAGGAACTATTTAAATTTAACGTTATCATCTTTTTAGGTCTCACTATTATGATCTCATCATAATCCATAAAAAGCTTTACTCTAAACTATGGTATATCTTATTTAAACACTTAAATAGATAAAGCCCGTAATAAAAACAAAACAAGTCTTTTATTAATATCAATGAAATCAAAACAGATTACATAAAAGTTATTCCTAAATCCTCATACATGATTGGACTTAGGACATATTCCTTTCAATCTCCCACTTGTACTAAAGTCAATCACTCTGGTATCTAATACCCATCCTGTCATTATGACGATCAAAGTGACTTTCATAAAGTAGCTTTGTGAGTGGGTCTGCTATGTTGTTATGTGTGTCAACTCTAATTCAATACAATACAAGAAATGTTACCGCACTCTCACTAACCCTTTTGTAGACGCATGGTTCATCTGCGTTTTTGATAAAATCAAACTCTTTGATTGTCTCATCAAAACGAATGTTCCATCTTCGAGAAGCTTGCTTTAAACCACATATGGTTCACAGTAGCTTACACACTAGGTTTTCATTTCCCTTGGAAAGAAAACCATCTGGCTATATGCCAGATCACATAGTCGTAGTAAGTAGCAATCGCAAGCAAAATCCGAACTGATTTTAACAGGGCTACAGGTAAAAAGTTTCATCAAAGTCAATCCATTGCCTTTGTTTGAATCCTTTTGCCACAAGCCTGGCCTTATAGGTCTCCACCTGGCCATCTACTATAATCTATCTTTTGTATACCGTATACATAGATTTCATTCTGGATTTCATGGCACTATGCCATTTCTCTGAGTCAACACTACTCATAGCCTCATTATAGGTCACAGGGTCGTCATCATCAATGATCGACAACTCATTGTCATTCTCAATGACAAGGCCATATTACCTCTCAGGTTGGCGAGACACTCTCCGTGATCTATGAATGGGCTGTTCCACAAAAGGTTGTTTAGTCAGAACAGGTGTTTCCACTTGATCCGTAGTAGTTTGTGCTTCTTGAACTTCATCAAGTTCAATTTTGCTCCCACTGTTTCCTTCAAGCATAAACTCCTTTTCCAAGAAGGTAGAATGTTTGGAGACAAACACCCGATGATCGGTGTAAAAGTAATACCCTAAATTTTCTTTAGGATATCCCATAAAACTACATTTTACGGATCGATATTCCAGCTTATCTGGGTCAACTTACTTGACATAAGCTGGACATCCCCAAATCTTAACGTGTTTAAGACTCGGTTTCCTTTCTTTCCATATCTCATACGAAGTTTGAGGAACAGATTTTGGAAGGCACCTTATTCAGTAAATATGCTGAGGTTTCCAATGCATAACCCCATAGGAATACTGGAAGATTTGCATAGCTCATCATGGACCGAACTATGTCTAACAAAGTTCGATTTCTCCTTTCAGATACTAATCTGGATGAGTCCACTGGGAGACTATACCATTTACTTTGAGATAATCCAGAAACACTCCATTAAAGTATTCACCACCTCGATCTAATCGAAGAATTATAATACTATGTTTGGTTTGTTTCTCCACTTCATACTTATATTCTTTGAACTTTTCAAAGGCCTCAGACTTGTGTTTCATCAAACACATATCCGAATCCAGATCTATCATCTATGAAAGTAATGAAGTATGAAAATCCACCCATGGCTTGCGTAGACATTGGTCCACATACATATGTGTGTACCATTCCTAGCAAATTTGCAGCCCTCTCTTCATGTCTACTAAATGGAGACTGCAATGCCACTATAAAGTGAGATTTTCATCATCCCTTTTCTTTTATTAGTTTGTTCAATCTGAAATAAATTATGTCACATACATACAAACCATTATTTAAAGTACCACGTCCATAAAGAATATTATCTCTAAGAATAGAACATTCATTATTCTCAATAATAAATGAAAATCCTTCCAAGTCTAATATGGGAATAATATTCCTCACAATCGAGGGAACAAAATAACAATTATTTCAAACAATAGTCTTGCCCGTAGGCCTATGTAAATGAAATAATTCTACATCTTGAGCAGCAACTCTTGCTCCATTTCCCATCAGTAGAATCACCTCCTCTTCCTCAAAAGTCCTACTTCTCCTTGGTCCCTGCAACAATTGCAGATATGAGAACCACAGGTGGTATCTAATACCCAAGTAGAAATTTGATTTTAATGACATATTCACTTCTATCATGAACATACCTGAATCAGAAACGGTAGTCTCACTACCCTTCTTCTTCTTCAATTTTGCAAGGTAAACCTTGCAGTTCCTCTTCCAGTGCCCCACCTTGTTACAGTGAAAGGAAACAACTTTGCTCTTGGGGTCTTCAGCTTTTGGTGGAACCGGCATTTTCTCACCTACTTTCTTCTTCTTGGAAGAGTTCCTCTTCCTTTTCTTAGGATTGGAAATTTCACCAATTAGAAGAACAGAACTCTTCTTAGGGGAAAAATTCGATTCCGCAGTCTTCAACATGTTGTGGAGTTCAGGCAGGCTGACATCCAACTTATTCATGTGAAAGTTCACAACAAACTGCGAGAACGAACTCGGAAGCGATTGCAAGACCAAGTCTTGGCTCAGCTCCCCATCCATGGCAAAACCAAGTTGTCCAAGACGTTCAATCAAATTGATCATCTTAAGTACATGGTCATTCACAGATGATCCCTCAGACATCCTACAACCGAACAGCTCCTTCAATATCTCATATTGAGCTGTCCTCCCCGCCGCATCATACAACTCTTGTAGATGCATGAGGATAGTGTGAGCATCCATATGCTCATGTTGCTTCTGTAGCTCAATGTTCATGGAAGCTAGCATGATGCATTGAGCAACATTTGCATCATCTATCCACTTACGATACACAACATGTTCATCATTATGTGCATCACTAGCAGGTTCAGTAGGCTTAGGTGAGTCAATCACGTATTCCAACTTCTCAATCCTGAGAACAATTCTCAAGTTTCGAAGCCAGTCAGCATAATTAGGACCAGTCAATTTGTGAGCATCTAGTATGCTCCTGAGTGATAGTGCAGAAGACATAAGGTACAAAGTAAATCTGTAAATGATAAACACATAACAACACTTAGCAAATATTCGGTTTCATTTCAAAACACTATATGAATCGGGTCTTTATTCATAAGTGGCTCCCACTATTTTCTTAATTTATTCAACCCCCTACGTGAAAAATTAAGCATTCATAATGCTAGTGAGAATAGGGATCCTACATTCCATTACACGACCCCGGCTGTAGCACGAACCGCCATGTAATGTTCAATATGCAGACAACTCTTATCAATTACATCTCATGTTATTCCCTAATCAAACTTTAGCCTCTTGAATAATTAAGTCTCGGCTGTAGCACGACAAACTCAATATTCTAAGTCAAGTCTAACCCAACATTCCGTACAGTTGAATCAGTCCCCAAAGGCCCACGGCTATAGCACGTACCGACCTTTAGATTCTTATTCAATGTACACATCTCTATGTAATAGACAAGTATTTCTTATTTCGAAATCAAAGCCCTCGGCTGTAGCACGAACCAACAATGATTCAAAAATAAGAACTACTTTCTATCATGTTGGAAGGCTATGACCGACACAAGCCCGTTGTATCATTGGCCAATTACTACTTGATATTATTTAATTTTAGAGGGATTATATTACGTTACAATCATAATCATATTATAAAGAAATTCTTCCTTTTAAATTAAATATTTCAAATCAATAATAAGATGATTCCCAGATCGGGTGGAGCATTGTCAAGAGGCGTCACTTAATAACCCTTTCTTACAGATAGAAATCTGTTGTTGACAGAATCATCCTTTCTCTCATATCGAAAATTCATATTCAATTATGTGTTTCATAAACACAAGAATCTCATGATTGTATTCATAATATTGTTCTTAAGGTTATGAAACAATTTCACTATACTAGGTTGTCTAACAAACGCCTTATGTTTATTTAAGTTCACCTAAATCTATCATCGCATGATAAACTAAGCATATATCACATATATAAACATGAATAAACATCAAGGTAGGCATTTTATATCATCTAGCCCATTAGTCTAAGCATTATACATCTCTATGTATCACATGAAGCATTTAAAAGCAGTTTAAACAGTTAAAAACAGCTTTAAAACACTTTTGGAAATATAAACAGTTCAAAAATTTTATATAAACTAAAATTGATCACTCCATTAGATCCGTCTCGGAAAAACGAATCCAACGGTATATTGCACGCCCAAAACGGAGTTACGAAACTCCCAGAAAATCAATTTTAAAATCAACAGACGGGCTATAACGCATTACAGGAACGCGTTAGAGCCCTGTAACGCATTCCGGTGATGCGTTACACCCCTTTTAAGCCATTAAAGGGTGTAACGCATTCCGTGAATGCGCCACAGGTGTGTAACGCATTCCCTGAATGCGTGACACCCCTATTTTTTTTTTCTTTTTCAGCAGCCGCCGCCGCCTTTTCTTTCTCGAACTCCGTGCAAGTCATACCTTCTTTCTGCCTGACATTCTTTCTGTGCAGCAACAAAACGTATAGCAGACTTTGTACAGATAACAGAGACAATACAAACATATATATATACTATATATACATATATTTATACTTATTTAATTACGAATTTAATTACAAGAACTTCAAAAATTCATAATAAAAAATCTATACATCCTAAAATTATGAAAAAAATACCCAGACGATCTACAACACTTGTAGAACCCAGATCAACATTCAAAATTATTCTGAGAAACGATTTCTCATCAGAAAAAATTAAACCATGATATAACTTGTAAAAATCATAATTAATTCATACAACCACATAAAATTCTGAAATTTTTACCACAGATCTATATGCATACAACCTATGCTCTGATACCAATGTTGGATTTTAAACGCAGCGGGGGCATGGCAAAACACTTTTACACATATAAAATCCAAATAAAAGCATACAGATCATGAATAAAAATTCGAGGGATCGAATCTAACCTTTAAAAATAATTCGGAGACAACGATCAGAGATCCTTAGCAGTTGCTCCTCAAGTGTGAAGCACTCCACCGGTATCCACCAAGAAAACGATGTTAAGGAGGAGGAAGGAGGTGGAGAGAATTGGGTTTTCCAAACTTTTTGGGTTTTTGTGGTTCGATGGGGTTAGAATAAAATTAGGGTCTATAATAGTGTATTTATAGGCAAGATTTTCAGCTGAAATTTTCCCATAAATATTATTATTATCCCATTTATTATTCTTATTAATAATTAAAACACCTTTTAATTATTAATCCTTTTTCTAAACACTTTAGAAATAATTCTCTCCCTTGATTTAATTTCCAAAAATTAAATCTTTTAATTAATAATATTAAGAACTTTTCTTAATTAATTTATAATCAATTAAATCTCATTTAATCAATTATTAAATTTGCCAATTAATTATTTATTTCACAAATAAATAATTATTTAGCCATTATTAATTAATTCCTCCACCATTAAATCATTCTCTTTTTATGGTGTGACCCTGTAGGTTCAATATTAAGCCGATAGTAGAAATAAATAATAATAAAACTATTTTATCATTATTTATATAAATTCTCTAATTTATTAAATATGATTAATTAATTAATCACATTTATTCTACATCGTGAGTGATGCTTCTCAACATATCGCGACTATCCGGATAATATGAATTCACTGCTTAGAATACCAAGAACCTGTCAGTGAATAGTTACCGTACAATAAACTCCTTCTACCCTACAATGTCCTGATTAAATACAAGGCATGGATCTCGTGTCAAGCCTATCTAGTTTAATCACTTGCTTACCATTTACTATGCTTAGTTCTATGCAAATTAGAAACTCCTTTCTAATTTCATTCACTCTGGCCAGAGATTCCTGAACTAGCATAAGTGGATCAGCCTTGAACATTCGCTTCCTTCACTGGAAGGGGTAGATCCTTTATTGATCATACACTATCTTCGTGTACAAATTCCTATACCCAGAAGAGCCCTAATAATTGTCCTTGGAGACTAAGAACTAAACCAAAGCATAGTTCAGTGTACACAAGATGACTATGATGACCTCAAGTCTAAGGATACTTGTACAACTATCACTATGTGAACAACTGCTGACACGTGAGTGAACTCCATCAGTTGTTCAGCTGTGCGAGTCATGTTCAGTGAACTTATTCTATAATAAGCACCTACATACTAGCTATAGTGTAACCACACAAATGTCTATGAGAACAGACATCCTTCATAATGAAGCAAGCATAGTATGTACCGATCTTTGTGGATTATTAATTACCAGTTAGTAATCCTATGACCAGGAACTATTTAAGTTTAGAGTTATCATCTTTTTAGGTCTCACTATTATGATCTCATCATAATCCATAAAAAGCTTTACTCTAAACTATGGTATATCTTATTTAAACACTTAAATAGATAAAGCCCGTAATAAAAACAAAACAAGTCTTTTATTAATATCAATGAAATCAAAATAGATTACATAAAAGTTATTCTTAAATCCTCATGCATGATTGGACTTAGGACATATTCCTTTCAGAAGAAAGATGGAAGCATGAGAGTGTGCATTGACTATAGGGAGCTCAACAAGCTTACAATCAAGAACAAGTACCCGTTACCCAGAATTGACGATTTGTTTGACCAATTGAAAGGAGCCAAGTACTTCTCCAAGATCGATTTGAGATCCGGATATCATCAACTAAAGATTAAGCCAGAGGATATACCGAAGACAGCTTTCAGAACAAGGTATGGACATTATGAATTTTTAGTGATGTCTTTTGGATTGACCAATGCTCCGGCAGCGTTTATGGACTTGATGAATAGAATTTTCAAGGAATACTTGGACAAGTTCGTTATTGTGTTTATAGATGATATTTTGATTTATTCAAAGAAGGAAGAGGATCATGCGGAACATTTGAGAACAGCTTTGGAGATTTTAAGGAAAAAGAAGTTATATGCTAAATTCTCAAAGTGTGAGTTTTGGTTACAAGAGGTTCAGTTCTTAGGACATATAGTCAGTAATGAAGGGATCAAGGTGGACCCAGCAAAGATTGAGGCCATTACAAATTGGGAAAGACCGAGAACACCCACCGAGGTAAGAAGTTTCTTGGGATTAGCGGGATATTATCGTCGATTCGTTCATAATTTTTCAAGGATTGCCACACCATTGACAAAGCTTACACGGAAGAATGAAAAGTTTATATGGAACGATAAATGCGAACAAAGTTTTCATGAATTAAAGTGAAGATTAATTATGGCACCTATTTTCAAGATTGATGCAGCACGATAAGGTGATTGCGTATGCGTCAAGGCAATTGAAACCACACGAACAGAAATATCCTACTCATGATTTGGAGCTAGCAGCTATAGTTTTTGCTTTGAAAATTTGGAGACATTATCTGTATGGAGAAAAGTGTGAGATTTACACGGATCACAAAAGTTTGAAGTACATATTCACGTACAAGAAGCTTAATATGAGGCAAAGGAGATGGCTAGAATTGATCAAGGATTACGACTGCTCGATTAATTATCATCCCGGTAAAGCGAATGTTGTAGCAGACGCGTTAAGTCGGAAGGAAAAGTTAAATGTGTTATCAGTACCTGAAGAGATATATAAGGAATTTCAGAAACTGGAATTGGAGATTAGAGTTTGCAAGCCTGATGAAGCAAAAATGTACAGTATGACTTTCCAGCCAGAGTTGTTAGAGAAAATAAAGAAGTGTCAGGAAGATGTAATGGATCAAGATATAAATCGTTTGGTAGGTGAAGAATTGTGCACGCAAAAGGATAATCAAGGTATTCTTAGGTTTTCTTCTAGAATTTGGATTTCACCGGTGACGGAGCTGAAGAATGAAATTTTAGAGGAAGCACATAATTCAAGGTATTCAATCCATCCAGGGAGTATCAAAATGTAAAGAGATTTAAAGGAGAATTATTGGTGGCCAGATATGAAGAGGGAAATTGCGGAATGGGTTAGCAGATGTTATACATGTCAGAGAGTTAAAGCAGAACATCAAAGACCAAGTGGATTGCTACAGCCATTGGAGATTCCAGAGTGGAAGTGGGAACATATTGCCATGGATTTCATAGTTGGATTACCAAGGACAAAGGCTTATCATGATGCCATTTGGGTTATAGTGGATAGACTTACCAAGTCAGCTCATTTTCTGCCTATAAATGAAAGATTTTCGCTCGACAAATTAGTCCATATATACCTGAAGGAAATTGTAGTTCATCATGGAGTTCCTGTGTCCATTGTATCGGATCGAGATCCAAATTTAATTCAAGATTTTGGAAGAGTTTTCAGGAATGTTCGGGAACGAGACTGAATATGAGTACAACTTACCACCCACAGACGGACGGCCAAAGTGAAAGAACGATCCAGAAGATTGAAGATATGTTGTGTGTTTGTGCTATTAATTTCAAAGAAAGTTGGGACGAACATTTACCTCTGGTAGAATTTGCTTACAACAACAGTTATCACGCCAGTATTGGGATGCCACCCTACAAAGCCCTTTATGGACGCAAATGCAGATCTCCAGTGTATTGGGATGAACTAGGAGAACGCAAAATACTTGGACCTGAACTAGTACAGCAGAAAAAGGAAGTGGTTGAAATTATCCAGAAGAGATTGATAGCCGCACAGGACCGTCAAAGGAAATATGCAGACCAGTCAAGGAAAGACATGGAATTCGAAGAAGGAAGCTTGGTATTACTGAAAATATCACCGTGGAAGGGACTAACGAGGTTGGGAAAGAAAGGAAAGCTGAGCCCAAGATATGTCGGACCTTTCGAGATTCTAAAGCGCGGTAAAGTAGCTTACGAATTGGCGTTACCTCCGCACATGGAACACATTCACAATATTTTTCACGTATCGATGCTTAAGAAGTATAATCCAGACTCCAGGCATGTAATAGAATATGAGCCAATAGAGCTTCAAGCAGATTTGTCATATGTAGAGAGTCCGATAGAGATTCTAGAGGAAAGAGAGAATTGAGAAATAAAGTGGTAAAGCAAGTAAGAGTATTATGGAGAAACCCAAAGGTTGAAGAGTCAACCTGGGAGTTAAAAAGTGATATGAGAGAAAAGTACCCTCGTTTATTTTCTTAGGAGATTCTGAGGACAAAATCCTTTTAAGGGGGGAAGGATGTAATATCCGAGATATAACGTGTAATTATTTTTGCTAATAAATAATAATTATATGTGTTCCGTATCTATTCTGTGAATTATTTGTTAAGAGTTAAATGTGTTTGGATGTTTAAAAATATTATTAATTGAGTATTTTAATTTTTATATGTCCAAAATAAAATATAGATAATTGTCATATCTTCTTAATTATTTTTATGTTGATTTATGAATTCATAGGAATCATATGAATTTTATAAAATCTTTTTCCAGGTATTCAAAATCTATTTTATAAAAACGGGAACCAACTGACGTCATCCGTTGTTACGTTTTTAGAACCCGAAACTCTTCCAAGAACTCATTTCTAACCTAGTTGTAATATTCCGAGCATTTTCCATGTTTCGACTTTTTCGATCCGGCGTACAGTTTGTCCTGCGCGGGTCCCGGCGTAACATTTTTGATACAATATTCATTTCCGTAAATCAATAAAACTCGTATTTTCAATAAACGGGACCTTTTTATTAAACTATCATAATTATCACCTCGTAGTACGTGTACCAGGCGCTGAGACCAAGACCGCAGTATAAATTGTACTGATTTGGATAATTATCCCGAAAACCGATACCATTTGGATCAGTTTTTACAAATAAACGAACCGTTTTATATCCGGAATAATCCAACGGGATACTAATTTTCCGTAATTATAAATATCCTTTTACCGTATTTTATTTCGTATCAAAATCATTTGCAGTCAGCTAAAAATATAATTTTCCAGAGAAAAACCTTATATTCATATAATCTTCTGAAAATCAAACCAACTTTTTGAGGTGTTATTGATCTTTGTTTGGAAAGCTCGAGTAACCAATTTGAAGGTCTTGAAGAGCTCTATCAGATTCTGTGATCCATACACCTGCAGAAATCAAGGTTATTTTTCTATATTTTTATTTAATTTCGAATTATTTTTATTAAAAATATGAATTTCTGTTCGGATGATTGTTTGTATGATTTGATGATTGCATGTTGTAGAGCTTGTTTTCCTGATGATTTTCATATGTCATACGTCTGATTTGGAGTTCAATAACATGTTCAAAATTGAGTTTAATTCTCGAATTTTAAAATTAGGGTTTATAACCCGTATGAATGTTTTCAATTGAAATTTGGGGCCTTTTGATTTAGGGGTTATTAGCTGTTGATTTATAGTGGGTTGTGTTCCTTATAAAATTTGGAATCGATTGGTATATAGCTCGTTAACAGAGGATTAGTGAATCGAAGGGAGTTGTGTTTTGAAAATTTACGATGTTCGCCGGAAACCGGCGATGTTCTTGGCCAATTTCCGGCCAGGACACGGATGATTGATGTGTTTTGATTAAACGAATAGATTCCTGGTGTTGTGTAGTGTAAATCTGGAACAGATGGTGAGGTGAGGGTGCCGGAGTCGAGTTCTCCGGTCACCCCTGTATTTTCCGGCGACGGGGGTGTAAAAATTGCAGTTTAGTACCCTGACTTTTGAAAACGATGCAGTTCAGTCCCTGAACTTTCCAGAGTTTTCAAAAATAGGATTCCTGTTTTAAAAATATTCAAAAATCATATTCCCTATTTATTTTTATTATAAAAATTCGTTTTTAATTTCTGAAAATTCCAAAAATTATTATTTTAATTCCAAAAATTATTTGTAATTCAAAAATAAATCTGAATTAATTAGTTAATTAATTTCAGTTAATTTTTAATTGATTAATTAGTCAATTAATTCGAAAATTAATTAATTAATTGATTTAATTAATTATTAATTGATTTAAATTAATTATTTAATTAGATTTAATTATTTAAAAAATGATTTAAAAATTCCGAAAAATAGTTTCGAGCTTTAAGATATTATTTTAAATGGTTTTATGGCCCGATAATTATTATAAAATTGTTTTGAAGCCAGAATTTCAAATGGACCGACGTATCGAGGCTTTAGCTTTCCTTTGTTGCCAAACCTAGTCAATCCTTTCCTTGGTGATATCTTTAGCAGTACATGTTCTTCTTCTTGGTAGTCTATATCCCTTCTGGTTGTATCAGCATATTTACGTTGTCGATCTTGCACTGCCCTGAGTCACTTTTGAATGAGGTCTACTCTTTCCTTGGTTTGTTGAATTAACTCTGAACCTAAAATTTTGCGCTCTCGAACTTCATCCCAACATGTAAGAGATCTGAATTTTCTTCCATATAAGGCTTCATAAGGTGGCATCCCAATGCTCGCATGATAGCTATTGTTGTAAGAGAATTGCACAAGTGGTAAGTGCTCGTCCCAACTGCCTTCAAAATCTATGGCACATACACGTAAAATATCCTAAATCATCTGAATAGTCCTTTCACTTTGCCTGTCTGTTTGTGGATGATAAGCGGTGCTCATGTTTAATTTGGTTCCTAGACATTCCTGGAATTGTCTCCAAAATTTTGAATTAAAATGGGGATCTCGATCAGATACAATAGATACAGGTGCTCCATGATGCATTACGATTTCTTTGAGATATAGATGTACTAATTTGTCCAGCGAAAACCTTTCTTTAATTGGAAGGAAATGTGCTGACTTAGTTAACCTGTCGATGATAACCCAAATTGCATCGTGATTTACCCTGGTCCTTGGAAGCCCTACTACGAAATCCATTGCTAAATGTTCCCATTTCCATTCTGGAATATCTAGTGGTTGTAATAATCCGCTCGGGCGTTGATGTTCGGCTTTGACTCGTTGGCACGCGTAACACTTACTAACCTATTCTGCTATCTTTTTCTTCATGAGTGGCCACCAAAAGTTTTCTTTCAAGTCCCTGTACATCTTGGTACTTCCGGGATGAATTGAGTATCTTGAACTGTGAGCATCTTGTAAAATTTCCGCTTTCAATTCCGGTACATTGGGTATCCAGGTTCTCGTAGCAACTCGAAAAATTCCCTTATCATCTTTCTGGCTGGTGATCTCCAGTCCTGATAAGTTCTCGATTTCATGATTCATTACTTCTTCCTTGCATCTTTTTATCTTTTCCAACAATTCTGGCTGAAAAGTCATTGCATAAGCCATTTTAGAGGAGCTTTCGGGAACACGAACTTCAATTTCCAATTTATCAAATTCTCTGATCAATTCTTCTGAAGATGTTAACAAGTTCAATCTTTCCTTTCGACTTAGCACATCTGCCACAATGTTTTCCTTGCCTGGATGATAGTTGATTGATACATCATAATCTTTGTTTAGTTCTAGCCAACGTCGTTGTCGCATGTTGAGTTCTTTCTGCGTGAAAATGTACTTGAGACTTTTATGATCCGTGTAGATTTCACACCTTTCTCTATAAAGATAATGTCTCCAGAGTTTCAGTGTGATTACAATTGCTGCTAGTTCCAGATCATGCGTCGGATATTTCTGCTCATGAGGTTTTAGTTGTCTAGAAGCGTATCCAATTACATTGACATGCTGCATCAAAACACATCCGAGTACTCGATAAGAAGCATCGATGTAGATGACGAATTCTCCTTGATCATCAGGTAACACGAGCACAGGCGCAGTTACTAATTGATTTTTCAATTCTTGAAAACTTTCTTCGCATTTCTCATTCCATTCAAACTTTTCATTTTTCGGAGTTAACTTGATCAACGGCGTAGCTATCTTTGCGAAATCTTTGACAAATCTTCTATAGTAACCGGCTAATCCCAAGAAACTTCTGACTTCTGTTGGAGTCTTTTGGTCTTTCCCAATCTAAAACAGCTTCAATCTTCGCGGGATCAACTTGGATTCCCTCCATACTAATTACATGTCCTAGAAATTGTACATCTTTTAGCCAGAATTTGCATTTCGAAAACTTCACATAAGGTTATTCCTTCCTCAATGTTTCCAATGTTATTCTCAGGTGCTCTGCATATTCTTCTTCTATCTCTGAGTAGATCAAGATGTCATCAATAAATACATTGATAAACTTATCCAGGTACTTCTTGAATACTCGGTTTATCAAATCCATAAATGCTATTGGTGCATTAGTTAATCCAAACGCCATCACAAGAAATTCCTAGTGTCCATATCTCATTCGGAATGCTGTCTTTGGAATATCTCCCACCTTTATCTTCAATTGGTGATAGCCCGATCATAAATCAATTTCCGAGAACCAGGCCACTCCTTTCAGTTGATCAAATAAGTCATCGATGCGGGGCAAGGGATATTTGCTTTTGATAGTTAACTTGTTCAACTCGCGGTAATCGATACATAGTCGCATGCTACCATCCTTCTTCTTTACGATCAACACTGGTGCACCCCATGGGAATACACTGGGCCTTATGATTCCCTTGTCGAGAAGATCTTGTAATTGCTTTGCTAATTCTTTCATTTCAACAGGCGCCATTTGATACGAAGCTTTTGAAATTGGTTCGGTTCCCGGTGCCAAATTAATAGTGAACTCGATTTCTCAATTCGGAGGTAATCCTGGAGTTCATCTGGAAAGATATCGGGAAACTCACAAACTACCGGAATATCTTCAATCTTCAGACTTTCTTTTTCTGTATCCAACACGTAGGCTAAATAAGCTTGACATCCTTGACGTAACAATCACTTCGTCTGCATCATTGTTAAGAATTTCTGCTTCTGCTTTTCACCTTTGAACGTTACTGTTGCATTTTCTTCAGTTTGTAGTTTGACCTTCTTGTTTGCACAATTGATCTGAGCATTATTACTAGCTAA
This sequence comes from Apium graveolens, assembly GCF_009905375.1. Taxonomy (NCBI): domain Eukaryota; kingdom Viridiplantae; phylum Streptophyta; class Magnoliopsida; order Apiales; family Apiaceae; genus Apium; species Apium graveolens. The sequence continues at coordinate 52,104,408 of NC_133657.1, forward strand.
CCAATCCATCCCTAAAATTGCATCAAATTCTCCTAACTTGAAAGGTATCAAGTCAACTGAGAAGTGATATCCCACTATTTCAATATCACAACCTGGACATACTTGATCACAATAACTTAATCATCATTTGCTAACTTTATGGCTAACACCTAATCTAATCACCGAATCTCACAATCTACCTTAGAAATAAAGTTCTCAGAAATAAAAGATCTCGTAGCTCCTGAATCAATCAATACTTGAGCATTTACAGAATTCACAGGAAGCGTACCTGCAACCACATTCGGACTCTGTACAGCTTCTTTTATTGACATGTTGAAAGTCCTTGCCCTGGGCAGATTTTTTGGTGGTAGTGCTGGCGAAGGTAGTGCTAAAACCCTTGGAATTCTAGCGGCCATTACTGCTCCTCTACAGTCCTTGGCAATGCGTCCTTTTCTTCCGCATTGGAAACAAGTGACCTCTGCCTTCCCCATTGAACATTCTCCTGAATAGTGTCCTTTCTGCTTGCATTTGAAACACGTGACATTTGGCTTGTTACAAATCCCAGTATGTTTCTTTCCACAAGTTTGGCAATCAGGTATAGGCGGTCGGATAAGTCTTTGTTGATTTGGGGCTGGGAGTTGGTTACCCGCCCTCTGGTTGCCCTTCTCTGTCCTCCTGAAGTTCACATTTCCCCGGACTTGAAATCCCGGCCTTCTGTTTGTATGGTTCTGGAAACTTCCTGGTCCCTTCTCTTTCTGAGATGCTTCACTTTCACCTTCAATGATCATGGCCTTCTGAACAATGGTTGTGTAAGTGGTTAACTCGAACACATCTACTCTACTACGGATCCATGGATTTAATCCCTGCTGAAACCTCTTGGCTCGTTTCTCATCCGTGTCTACTTGCTCTGGGACGAATCTGGATAGCTCAGTAAACTTGTCTTCATAATCTTCAATAGACAAATTATTCTGCTTCAACTCCAGGAACTTAATCTCCATTTCGTTCTTCATATAGCGAGGAAAGTACTTCTCCAGAATAAGATCGGTAAATCTATCCCAAGTCACAATGCCTTCGCCTTCCAAAGACTTCTTCGATTCCCACCAGTAATTAGCCCCACCTTTCAGAAAGTAAGTAGCAAAATCCGTTTTCTGATCTTCTTCAACTTTTACTAACGCAAAAGCCTTCTATATTTCTTTTAACCAAACCCTCACCTTTGTAGGATCTGCGGAACCTTCGAATTTCGGCACCGATCGGAATTGTTTAAAAGTAACTACTAGTGCTGCTGCTGGTACTTGTTGTTCTAGATGGGTGGCTTGTTGTAACATTTATTATTGGAATTGTTGTTGTTGTTGCTGCATCTACTGCTGCATTATCATCATTTGTTGTTGCATGAGATGGAACATCTGATCCATGGGATTATTATTATTCTGACCCTCGGTATTTCCATTAGACGAGTCAGGTCTTGCTTTTCTTTTAGGGGCCATAGTTCTGATAATAAAACAATTGGTTCTTTTTAATAACTGTTTATTAAATAGGTGATATAAATAAATAAACAATTTACAAAATATCTAAAACAAGTAATTAAAAACAGTTTTATGTTTAAGTAAATCACTTGGAAATGATTTGAGAAATCTGAGAAATAATTGATACAACATGGTTGTAAATAAAGATAGCATTTTTAAAATATACAACGGTAAAATAGTAGAGTAAATGTAAATGCTGAAAATACTCAAAAATAAAGAAAACGTGAAAATGTTCATTTTATATATATAGGTATAAAACCAGCTACAGGTGTCAGTGCTTGATACAAAAAGGCCTACCACATATCAGTCATACTACTACTATATCCAGTCAAAACTAACTGCTACACACATAAAACTAGTCATACTATACTATGTTGCGTCTGTCAACATATGATACATATGATACAATATCACACTGCCAGCTGAAATCATAATCCAAGTGGTACACGGCTCAACTCATGATGTAACGCCTCTAGTACTGCCTCTGTCAGTCGCATTGCTCTGCGGTACACTGCATCTGTGCGCTCATCCTGCTGCCTCAACTCAACCATCTCCTGGGATCCTGCCCTAAGAATCTGACGAAGTCTATCCTTCAGTATAAAGTCTAGCTGGAGTGCTCTGACTGGTCCATAATGCTGAGTCTCAAACAACCCAAGTATCTCTCGGCACTGGTCCTGCCATCTCATCCTCTCCTCTCTCTCACTCTGAAACTGCTGGTAAGACACCATATGAGGCTCACATAGATCAGTCTGGGACCCTCAGGTAGGTAATGGCTGGTCAACAACTACCTTATCCATAAACTCCTGATGTGGAAACTGATATATCCCAGGTACCGGTGCATAAATAGCCAACGGTGCAGGAAATAAGATAGGCTGCGCTGGGGGTGCAAACACGGGTGGCTCTGGCTGAAACTGTGGAATCTCTGGCTGTGGTGTTGGTATCTGCGGCTCTAAATCCTCCCACTATGGAATATCAATCATGTTAGGAATATCATGAAGGGTTTTTTTGCACATAAACGCAGCGAAAACGTAAATTTAATCTTAAAAAAAAAACGAAACCCTCCGTAGGATTCATGCGAAAAAATAATATTTAATTCGTAGTTCAGTATGTTTACCTTAAGAAGCTTTACGTTAATGGAAAGATGGAGGTCTTTAATAGCGATCCAAGAACGATGAACGGAGATCCTTAGCAGCTGCTCCTCAAGTGTGAAGCACTCCACCGGTATCCACCAAGAAAACGATGTAATGAAGGAGGAGGAGATTGAGAGAATTAGGGTTTTGTAAATCTTTTTGGTTGAGGCAAAAATAGGGTCTATAATAGTATATTTATAGGCAAAATTTTCAGCTGAAAATTTTCCCATAAAATATTATTATTATTAACCCTTTATTATTCTCACTAATAATTAAAACACCTTTTAATTATTAATCCTTTTTCTAAACTCTTTAGAAATAATTCTCTCACTTGATTTAATTTCCAAAAATTAAATTCTTAATTAATAATATTAAGAACCTTTTCTTAATTAATTTATAATCAATTAAATCTCATTTAATCAATTATTAAATTTTCCAATTAATTATTTATTTCATAAATAAATAATTATCAGCCATTATTAATTAATTCCTCCACCATTAAATCATTCTCTTTTATGGTGTGACCCTGTAGGTTCAATATTAAGCCGGTAGTAGAAATAAATAATAATAAAACTATTTTATCATTATTTATATAAATTCTCTAATTCATTAAATATGATTAATTAATTAATCATATTTATTCTACATCGTGAGGGATACTTCTCAGCATATCGCGACTATCCGAATAATACGAATTCACTGCTTAGAATACCAAGAACATATTCAGTGAGTAGTTACCGTACAATTAATTCCTTCTACCCTGCAATGTCATAATTAAATACAAGGCATGGAACTTGTGTCAAGCCTATCTTATTTAATCACTTGCTTTCTCATTCACTATGCTTAGTTCTATTTAATGTAAATTAGAAACTCCTCTCTAATTTCATTCACTTTGGCCAGAGAATCCTGAACTAACATAAGTGGATTAGCATTGAACATTCTCTTCCTACACTGGAAGGGGTAGATCCTTTATTGATCATACACTATCTTCGTGTACAAATTCCTATACCCAGTAGAGCCCTTATAATTGTCCCTTGAGACTAAGAACTAAACCAAAGCATAGTTCAGTGTACACAAGATGACTATGATGACCTCAAGTCTAAGGATACTTGTACAACTATCACTATGTGAACAACTGCTGACACGTGAGTGAACTCCATCAGTTGTTCAGCTGTGTGAGTCATGTTCAGTGAACTTATTCTATAATAAGCACCTACATACTAGCTATAGTGTCACCACACAAATGTCTATGAGAACAGACATCCTTCATAATGAAGCAAGCATAGTATGTACCGATCTTTGCGGATTATTAATTACCAGTTAGTAATCCTACGACCATGAACTATTTAAGTTTAGAGTTATCATCTTTTAGGTCTCATTATTATGATCTCATCACAATCCATAAAAAGCTTTACTCTAAACTGTGGTATATCTTATTTAAACATTTAAATAGATAGAGCCCGCAATAAAAACAAAACAAGCCTTTTATTGATATCAATGAAATCAAAACATATTACATAGAAGTTATTCCTAAATCCTCATACATGATTGGACTTAGGACATATCTCTTTCATATCAAACATCGGAAACTCTAGTGGCGGAAAATCAAGTATCTCCGGCTCAAAATGAGGAAAATAATCAACAAAGTCAGGTACCTCTGGTGTAGGGGGTATTAGAAAGTGCTCAGGTGCGGGTCCTTGTGGTAATGGTGTGTTAGTGTATACTGAAAATATTTATTTGAAGTATGTACATTTATTTCTGGCCAGTTTATTTGAGAATTATTTGAATGTTTACATGTTGTCTAATATTATATATTGTGAACAATCTAGTATCAAATGGGATACAGAATATTAGATTGTTAAATACGGTTATATAATATAATAAGGTTCACAGCACAGGTGGTGTTGGACAATCCACTGGTATGGCTGTAGTATTATATAGATTAGTTTATATTGACTAATAAATAATACTAGTATACTTTGTGTATATTGAACAGCATCAAATTTAGAATTGTTCCCTTAATACTGATTAAGAAGGAGAACTAAGATTCTATGTTATTATTAATGTTTAGGTTCTTAATCCGGAAATAGTAATTGACACGTGTATATTATTTACATGCTTTGATTTATATATGAAATAATTCTTTTGAATTATATCATTATATTTTGGGTGATGGAATTATATACATGATGGATATTATTTATTGAAGGAATCCATGTCCTGATAATATTCGGGTTAATGATGTCCCATTGAAAGCTCAAAAAGATTTAATTATGTGAAACCCTGCAGGTGGAATTTATTCTGGCATAATTAAATAAAGGTTGAGTGGATGATCAAGGATAAAAGATATTAATTAAATAAATTATCAGTAATTTATTTAATTAATGGACATATAATATTTTAAACATGGGGAATGTAATAAGCAAATAATATTGGAACCGAATTAATTAAATTACGGTATTAGGAAAGGTAGTGCAAATATTAATTCTTTAGTGGATTGAATTAATATTTAATTACATTGGGCTAGGCTCAAGATGTAATTAGAAGGCCCAACCTAATTATCCATGGTCCCTATTGTAGCCTATATATATTCTTATTCTCTTCTTGCTTGGAATTGTGTGAAAACATATTGTAGCCACCAAGGAGCAATAAGAGAGGATACCTTGAGAAGACGGAGGCCACACTTCGCTCAAGGGAATTTGGGAATACAATAGAAGAGCGTGGAATCAACCATTAACAAGGTAATCCTCTTTTCGTAATCTTTATCGTAAAACATAGTAACATCCTAAGTCCGTGGTTCCCAACAATTGGTATCAAGATCCTGGTAATGGGTTCTACGTTTTATGATATAATGTCCATGTCGTAATTATATATGCGTGTATATAGTGTTTTTCTTGTATTGGTTTTGATGCAGGTTGTTAATCCACTATTATGGCCATGTATATTTTAATTATGTGTTTGGATCCCACGTGGTTTAACCGTGGTTAATTTTTGTTTTGGTTTCCACGTGGTTTAATCGTGGTTGTAATTTACACGAGGGTTGATCGTGTTAGAATAGATTTTACAAAATTAGTTTTGTATTAGATCTATTTTTTTGTAATTGTTCCGGGTATTTTGTAATAGTTATGTGCGATCGGAAATCAATTCTGGTAGTTTTTTTTGTTCCGCTGTGCGATTACATGGGGCTGTTGGGGCTGCAGGGGCTGCTGGGGCTGCTGGGGCTGCTGGGGTGCTGGGGCTGCTGGGGCTGCTGGGGCTGCTGGGGGCGTCGGGGCGCGCTTGGGGCAGATTTTTTTTTTTGAGAGCTGGATTTTTTTCAAGGGCCATAATAGTGGAAAATTTATTTTAATTTTTTCCATTAAATTTTAATTATTGCTTTAATTTATTGATTATGTGTGTCATTAATTATGTGTGTAATTCTTTTAAAATTGCATGTTTAACTTAATTAGGACGACATGGACATAAATTTTATTTATTACTTTAATTAAATGTTATATGTTGTTAAAATTATGTGTGTATTTTGAATGCATATTTAGACATAATTATAACAACATAGGGCCCCATTTAATTTTAAAATTCCTCAATTTTAATAAAAAAAATTCTAAGTGGGAGAGGGAATTAATATGAAATTAAATCTCATGGTCTCCATTATTGGTTGTAGGTAATTTAACATAAAGACGAATATAAATTATATATACGTCACCCATCGTGGCATGTAATTTATGGTGTCTAGAATGTTATAGAAATTACTATAACAAACTTCTTAAATTAATAAATTTTAAAAGGAATAAATACTGATTTTCTTTATTTATGATTTGGGCCGATTTTGTCAAAAACGGGTTCATCGAACTTGTAAGGCTGTGGGTTTTAAGCAAGACCGATGTGACTCCTCCACTACCTGGAAATCAAACCATTGATGAATATTGAATTGAAGTATTCTATTCAAGGCAAAATTACGAATATTGGAAGGTATACACGCCACCCATCGTGGCGTACCATGTTCCATAGATTTCGAATAATTTAAGATTTGATGATGGTATACACTTAGCTATGAAAAATAATATAGTCCACCCCAACGTGGCATATTGTTTAGTAATAGGACCGAAGTAACATTTAAACAAAATTAGGTGGTATACATGTCACACATCGTGGCATACCAGAAACTTATGGTGTTTAGATGTTAGTGCATTTAAATTTTAAATAATTGTTAGAGGAATCAATAGCTCTTAATAATTAATGCACCCTTATTTATGTGATGTTTTTATGCATGATTCTCAGGATAAAATGGGCTTTAATCCACTATTCACCATACTTAAGGATAACAAACTTACCGGACCTAACTATATTGAATGGAAACAAAATTTGGACATTGTGTTGACTGCTGAGGAGTACAAGTTTTGCACTTATGAACCCAAGCCTGAACAGCCTGCTGCTGATGCTCTTGAAGATGAGAAAGAGTATTATAAACGGTGGATTAAGGCTGATGAGATGTCGCGATGTTACATTCTTGCAGTAATGTCGGGTGTTTTGCAGCATCAGCATTAGTCTATGGTCACTGCTTCGGATATGCTCTTTAATCTCAAGGAACTTTTTGGAGATCAGAATAGGGCTGCTAGGCAAGTAGCCATGAAGGCTTTAATGAACACTCAAATGGCTGAAGGAACACCTGTAAGGGATCATATTCTCAAGATGATGTCACATCTGAATGAGATAGAGATCCTTGGTGCTAAACTTGACGGGGAAACCCAGATTGACATTATCCTTATGAGCTTGTCCAAGAGTTTTGAGCAGTTCCGCTTGAATTACAACATGAACAAGAGGCAGTATAGTCTCGCGGAACTGCTGACAGAACTTCAGGCAGCTGAAGGATTATTTCGGCAGAGTGTTCAAGTGAATGTGGCTGAGAAAGGTTCTTCCTCTAAGCCGAAAGGTATTAAGAAGAAGAAAAAGGCTCAGACACAGAAAGCTGTGAAGGCAGTGGGAGGTCAGGGTGGTGTGAAAAAGCCTAAGGGAAAGTGCTTCAGATGCAAACAGTCAGATGACTGGAAACAGGATTGTCCTCTTCCTAAGAAGACAAACAATACTGGTATGTCTCTTTCTCTAGTTACAGAAACATTTATAGCGGCTATATCTACGAGCACTTGGTGTGTAGATACAGGAGCCACTGATCATGTTTGTAATTCTATGCAGGGGTTCCAACTATCCAGAATGCTTAGAGATGGTGAGATATACGTGTTCATGGGAGATGCTACGAAAGTAACAGTAGTTGCAGTAGGAGTTATTCATTTATCTTTTGGTTCTGATAGGATTTTGGTTTTGAACAATTGTCTTTATGTACCTTCTTTTAGAAGGAATTTAATTTAGGTTTCTAAACTTGCTTTGGATGGTTATAATGTTTGTTTGGATCGTAATGTTTTTATTATAATGAATAAACGAATTATATGTTCTGGTACATTGCAAGACAATTTGTATATAATTAATTCTAGTCAACCTGCACTGCAACTGCAATTTAGGGAATTGAACAACACATCTTCTAACTCTACTAAAAGAAAGGAACCTTCTAGTTTGAACCAAACATATCTTTGGCACTTGAGATTAGATCATATTAACTTGAGGAGGATTCAAAGACTGGTAGTAGACGGGCCTTTAAGCTCATTGGCAGTGGAGCCATTTCCAGTTTGTGAATCCTGCTTGGAAGGTAAAATGACTAATAGGCCTTTCAAGGCAAAAGGGAATAGAGCCAAACAACTGTTAGAATTGGTTCACTCTGATTTATGTGGACCCATGAATATCCAAGCAAGAGGTGGTTATGAATATTTCGTCACTTTTATTGATGATTATTCTAGATATGGGTACGTTTATTTGTTGCACCGTAAGTCTGAGTGCTTTGATAAGTTCAAAGAGTACAAAGCTAAAACGGAGAAGCGACTTAATAAAAGTATCAAGTCACTATGATCAGATCGTGGTGGCGAATACTTGCTTGGAGAATTTAGGGAATATTTATCAGAAAATGGGATAGAATCCCAGTTAACTGTACCAGGCACACCCCAGCAGAACGGTGTAGCAGAGAGAAGGAACCGGACTCTTTTAGAGAGTGTTAGATCGATAATGAGTTATTCGGATTTACCCAAGTCGTTTTGGGGACATGCCTTAGAGACAACAGCTTATCTTCTGAACTTAGTACCTTCTAAGTCGGTTCCTAAAACCCCCTTAGAATTGTGGACCGGGGATAAACCGAGTCTAAGACATATTCGAATATGGGGTTGTCCAGCACATGTGCTGAACAAGAACGCGACTAAGTTAGAATCTCGTACAGAAGTAAGGTTGTTTGTAAGCTACCCCATGGGAACGAAAGGATATTTATTTTATAGTCCGAAGAATCGGGATGTCATTGTTAGCACCAATGCAAGATTCTTGGAGGAGGACTATATAATGAATCACAAACCCATGAGTAGTGTCGTTTTAGAGGAACTAGTGGGAGGGACAAATAATATCCATGAAGCTGTAGTACAAGTAGAACAGCCACAACATAATGTACAACCTGTCACTAATACCGCACCAGTACCTCGTCGTAGTGGGAGGGTTGTTCAACAGCCTGATAGATTCATGTTTTTGGGAGAGTCTTCAGACTTGGTCCCTGGTGAACATGATGATGATCCCCGAACATACGAAGAGGCAGTACAAGACAAAGATGCAGATCTTTGGCAAAAGGCGATGGAATTTGAGATAGAATCAATGTATTCTAATCAGGTCTGGGAGCTCGTGGAACCACCCAAAGGTATAAAACCTATTGGATGTAAGTGGATCTACAAGAAAAAGAGGGGATTAGATAAAATGGTGAAAGCCTGGAAAGCAAGACTTGTTGCGAAAGGGTATACTCAGAAAGAAGGTATCGATTATGAGGAAACCTTTTCACCGGTAGTCATGCTTAAGTCAATCCGTATTCTTTTATCTATAGCAGCTCATCTCGAATATAAGATTTGGCAAATGGATGTCAAGATAGCTTTTCTTAATGGAAGTCTTGAAGAAACCATCTATATGCAGCAACCAAAAGGATTCGTTAAGGAAGGCCAAGAGTATCTGGTATGTAAGCTTAAGAGGTCTATTTATGGACTTAAACAAGCTTCTAGAGACTGGAATATTCATTTTGATCAGGCAGTCCAGTCATATGGATTTGATCAAAGTCCAAGAGAATCATGCGTGTATAAGAGAAGTGAAGGTAATGCAGTGGTTTTTCTAGTACTATATGTAGATGATATTTTACTCATTGGAAACAATGTTGAGATGTTGTCATCAGTAAAGGCATGGTTGTTCAAACAATTTGACATGAAGGACTTAGGTGAAGCGGCATACATCCTTGGGATCAAAGTTATAAGGGATCGCAAGAAAAGGATGTTGGCTTTATCTCAAGAGCCCTATATTGATGAAGTATTAGCTCATTTTAACATGCAGAACTCCAAGAAAGGTTTTTTACCTTTTAAGCATGGAGTTGCTCTATCTAAGAAGCAGTGTCCTTCGACACCTAAGGATATAGAGAGCATGAAAACAGTTCCTTATGCTTCAGCATGTGGAAGCTTAATGTATGCTATATTATGTACGAGGCCTGACATCTGCTTTGCTGTAGGCATGGTTAGTAGATATCAGTCGAACCCAGGTCAGGAACATTGGAGTGCAGTAAAAACTATACTCAAGTACCTGAGAAGGACTAAGGAGTATATTTTAATTTACAAGGCCTCAGATCTATTTCCTTTGGGATATACTGATTCAGATTTCCAATCAGATAGGGATAAGAGGAAATCAACCTCGGGATATGTTTTTACTTTGGGAGGTGGAGCCGTTATATGGAGGAGTGTAAAGCAGAAATGCATTGCAGACTCCACCATGGAGGCCGAGTACGTGGCGGCCTCTGAGGCTGCCAAGGAGGTTGTATGGTTCAGGAACTTCTTTTTGGACTTAGATGTGGTACCTAACTTGCCTAGGAGCTTGACGGTGTATTGTGATAACACTGGTGCTGTGGCAAATTCAAAGGAACCGCGAGACCACAAAGCAGCTAAACATATTGAACGTAAATATCATCTCATACGAGGAATCGTAAAGCGAGGGGATATAGTTGTGGCTCACATATCATCAGAAGACAACCGAGCAGATCCTTTCACAAAGAGCTTGCCAACCAAGGTTTTTGACAAGCATGTAAAAGTGATAGGAGTCAGATGGATGGACACATAGATTTTTATGTAATAGTGGATTAAATAAACACTGATGTACACATAGAATATTTTGAGTATAAGTGGGAGATTGTTAGTGTATACTGAAAATATTTATTTGAAGTATGTACATTTATTTCTGGCCAGTTTATTTGAGAATCATTTGAATGTTTACATGTTGTCTAATATTATATATTGGGAACAATCTATTATCAAATGGGATACAAAATATTAGATTGTTAAATACGGTTATATAATATAATAAGGTTCACAGCACAGGTGGTGTTGGACAATCCACTGGTATGGCTGTAGTATTATTTAGATTAGTTTATATTGACTAATAAATAATACTAGTATACTTTGTGTATATTGAACAGGATCAAATTTAGAATTGTTCCCTTAATACTGATTAAGAAGGAGAACTAAGATTCTATGTTATTATTAATGCTTAGGTTCTTAATCCGGAAATAGTAATTGACACGTGTATATTATTTACATGCTTTGATTTATATATGAAATAATTCTTTTGAATTATATCATTATATTTTGGGTGATGGAATTATATACATGGTGGATATTATTTATTGAAGGAATCCATGTCCTGATAATATTCGGGTTAATGATGTCCCCTTGAAAGCTCAAAAAGATTTAATTATGTGAAACCCTGCAGGTGGAATTTATTCTGGCATAATTAAATAAAGGTTGAGTGGATGATCAAGGATAAAAGATATTAATTAAATAAATTATCAGTAATTTATTTAATTAATGGACATATGATATTTTAAACATGGGGAATTTAATAAGCAAATAATATTGGAACCGAATTAATTAAATTACGGTATTAGGAAAGGTAGTGCAAATATTAATTCTTTAGTGGATTGAATTAATATTTAATTACATTGGGCTAGGCTCAAGATGTAATTAGAAGGCCCAACCTAATTATCCATGGTCCCTATTGTAGCCTATATATATTCTTATTCTCTTCTTGCTTGGAATTGTGTGAAAACATATTGTAGCCACCAAGGAGCAATAAGAGAGGATAACTTGAGAAGACGGAGGCCACACTTCGCTCAAGGGAATTTGGGAATACAATAGAAGAGCGTGGAATCAACCATTAACAAGGTAATCCTCTTTTCGTAATCTTTATCGTAAAACGTAGTAACACCCTAAGTCCGTGGTTCCCAACAATTGGTATCAAGAGCCTGGTAATGGGTTCTACGTTTTATGATATAATGTCCATGTCGTAATTATATATGCATGTATATAGTGTTTTGCTTGTATTGGTTTTGATGCAGGTTGTTAATCCACTATTATGGCCATGTATATTTTAATTATGTGTTTGGATCCCACGTGGTTTAATCGTGGTTAATTTTTGTTTTGGTTTCCACGTGGTTTAATCGTGGTTGTAATTTACACGAGGGTTGATCGTGTTAGAATAGATTTTACAAAATTAGTTTTGTATTAGATCTATTTTTTTGTAATTGTTCTGGGTATTTTGTAATAGTTATGTGTGATCGGAAATCAATTTCGGTAGTTTTTTTTGTTCCGCTGTGCGATTACATGGGGCTGCTAATCTGATTTGTGTAGTTTTCAGAACTTAACAACAGGTCTTATCAGGACTTACTAAAATCAGAACTTACTGAAGTCAGAACTTAATATCATAACTTAAGGCATTAGAAGATATATATCAGAACTTCAGTGCAGGAAGACTTCAGATAAGGAATGCGGCTGATTTACAGGAGAAGATATGGACTAAAACAAAAGAAGATATGCATGAAGAGTTAGAGGACTAGAAGACTTGTAAAAGATATCTGATTGATATATTTTAGGAGACAAAATTATATTCCATATCAATTAGAAGATATCTTGTAACTATGTACTATATAAACACAGCTTAGGGTTCACACTATATGTGTTATCATTATCGAGAAACATTATTCATTGTAACCTAGCAGCTCTTAGTGATATTGTTCATCACTGAGAGAGAACAACACTTCTATTTTAACAGAGTTTATTTGAATATACTTGATCTTTGTTACATACTTATGTTAAAATTGATTTGATTGTATAAACACTATATTCAATCCCCTTCTATAGTGTTGTGTGACCTAACAAGTGGTATCAAAGCTATTCTGTTAACACACATACAGTAAAGATCCAAACAATCATGTCTGAAGAAACACAAACCCCAACTAAGCCCACCAAAACTCAAGAAACTCAAAACACTCAAACCCACAGTTGATATGAGACTATTAGAGTTCCCATACTGAGACCTTCTGAGTATCCCATATGGAAAGTGAAGATGGTTATGTTTCTGGAAGCTACAGATCCAGAATACCTTGACAGAATTAACATAGAATATAAGCCTACCAAGCTCTCTGTTGCAGTTGCTGATCAACTAGCAAAGACCATACTAAAGGAGAGAGGTGAATACACACCTGAAGATATCTCATCTATTGCAAAGGATGCAAGGGTAAGGCATTTGCTGCATAGTGCCATTGATAATGTCATGTCAAACAGGGTAATTGGATGCAAGACTGCAAAGGAGATATGGGATGCTTTGAAGACAAGATGCCAGGGAACTGATGCAATCAAAAAGAACAGGAGGACTATACTCACTCAAGAGTATGAGCACTTTGACTCAAAAGCTGATGAGTCATTAACTGATTTATATGACAGGTTTGTCAAACTCTTGAATGATCTGTCACTGGTGGACAAGGAATATGATCTTGAAGATTCAAATCTAAAATTCCTTTTAGCTCTTCCTGAAAATTGGGATTTGAAGTCTACTACCATAAGAGACAACTATGACCTTACTGAAACTACTCTTGATGAAATTTATGGTATGCTCAAGACTTATGAACTTGAGATGGATCAAAGGAGCAAGAGGCATGGAAGAAAGTCAAGGACAGTTACTCTTAAAGCTGAGGAGGAGTCTCCTAAAGTTGTTGTCTCAAAGAAGGGAAAAGGAAAGGCTCTTATCATAAAGTCTGATTCAGAGTCATCATATTCTGATAATGATGATTCAGAAACTGAAAGTTTATCTGAAGTTGATGTTGATGCAGAGATGATGCAACTGTGTGCTCTTATGGTAAAGGGCATCACAAAGATAGCCTACAAGAAATTCAGAAAGGGCAAGAAGTTTTCCAGGAAAGGTGGAAGTTCTGATAAGAAAGGGTTTAGAAAGTCTGAAGGCCAAGGAGGAAAGTCTGACAGAGGAGACAACTCAAATGTAAAATGCTACAATTATGGTGAAAGAGGCCACATATCTCCTGACTGCAAGAAAGGAAAAAGTGATAAAGGCAAGGCACTTGTCACAAAGAAGAAAAGCTGGACAAACACTTCAGATTCTGAAGATGAGGTGAACTATGCCTTGATGGCAAATGCTGATAGCAGTACTGACACTGCTGAATTGAAGGTACCTCAAACAACCTTTATTTTTCATACTGATGATATTACTGAGTTGAGATTATACCTTAAAAACCATGTTTATTAGTTTTAGAGATCAGACTTTAACATGTGAAAGATTAACATCTGAAAGTCTTGCTCTTAAAAACAGAAATGACTATTAAGAAAAGGAGTTAGTTTTTCTTCATCAAACTAAGAAAAAAAGATATGAGGCTTTGTATGTTAGAGATGCAGTACTAAAATTGAATGAATCTCTAAAAACTGATTTAGAAAAGTAAAGAGAGTCATCAGAACTTGGACTAACTCTGGCAGAACAACTTAGAATTTACTAAGTAGTGGAAACTAGAAAGAGGGCTTAGGTTATGGAGATGATAAAAGTGAGAAAGGAATTGTGCAAATTGAGCCAATTTGTGTTAAACAGACTGCTAAGCCAAAGGTAAATCCTGTTAAATTTGTAGAAAAAACTGTTATGTCTGATTCTGAAAAGATGAAAGATTCTAAGACAGAAGTAAAAGAAAAGTCAACTTCTGAAAAATTAAAACAAGATAAACCAGCTGAAGTAAATATAGGCTTAATGACAAAGAAGCAGCTTAAGCATAAGCTGAAAGAGATTAGAAATGTGAACAAGGTAAAGGAAGCTAGGAAAAATAAGAATGGAAAGGAAGGTGTGAATAAAAGCAATAATTATATGCCTGTTCCTAATGCTCCTAGAAAGAAATGCTATAATTGTGGAAACTCTAACCATCTTGCTTCTTTTTGCAGGAAAAATAAAGATATAAACTCTTTACCTCCTAGATCAAGACTTAAGAGTCAGACTGTTAGGTTTAAACCACAAAATCCTTGTTTTCATTGTGGTAGTTTATGGCATTTTATTTATACTTGTAAGGAATATCATAGTTTGTACTATGATTATTATCAAGTAAAACCTTCTTTGAAGAAAGTTAGTGTAATTCCTTCTAGTGTAAATTCTGATGTAAAGTCTGATATAAAGTCTGATAAGAAGCATGTTAGCTTAAACTCTGAAATTAAATCCGCTGCAAATGCTAACAAACTTAAAAAGGCCAAAGGATCCAAGAAAGTTTGGGTCCTTAAAACTAACCAATAGTGGTTTTTGTGATTACAGGGCAACAGGAAAAACATCCTAGTTCTGGACAGTGGATGTTCAAGACATATGACTGGAAATAAAGCCCTGCTATCAGACTTTGTGGAGAAAGCTGGCCCAGGAGATTCTTATGGAGATAGCAACATGGGAAAAACTCTGGGATATGGAAATATCAATCTTGGAAATGTCATCATTGAATTAAGAGCTCTTGTCTCAGGACTTAAACACAATCTGCTAAGTGTGAGTCAAATCTGTGACAGAGGTTATCATGTGGATTTCTTTGAAGAACATTGTGAAGTTGTAAGTAATTCTACAGGCAAAGTGGTTCTGAATGGATACAGACATGATAACATTTATGAAGCCAGACTTTCAACAAATTCTGATGGTTCTGCAATATGTCTGTTAAGTAGAGCATCAATTGAAGAAAGCTGGAATTGGCACAAGAGACTCTCTCATTTTAATTTCAACAACATAAATGAGCTAGTAAAGAAAGATCTTGTGAGAGGACTGCCAAAATCAGTATTTGCTCCTGATGGCCTTTGTGATTCATGTCAAAAGGCAAAACAAAGAAAATCTTCATTCAAAAGTAAAATTAAATCCTCAATTCTTGAGCCTTATCACTTACTGCATGTTGATCTATTTGGTCCAGTCAATGTCATGTCAATTGCAAAGAAGAAATATGATATGGTTATAATGTTTGAGTTTACAAGATACACTTGGGTGTATTTCTTGCACAAGAAGAATGAAACTGCATCTACTTTAACTGATCATGTCAGACAACTGGATAAATTGCTCAAAGATTCTGTTAAAATAATAAGAAGTGATAATGGCACTGAGTTTAAGAATTCAAACATGGAAGAGTTCTGCAAAGAGCATGGAATTAAGCAGGAATTTTCTGCACCTGGAACTCCACATCAAAATGGAGTTGTAGAAAGAAAGAACAGGACTCTCATTAAAGCTCCACGAACTATGTTTGATGAAGCAAAGCTTCCAACCTACTTTTGGGCTGAAGGTGTGCAGACTGCTTGTTTTACACATAATGCTACACTCATAAACAAGCATGGAAAAACACCATATGAGATGGTGAAGAAAAAGAATTCAAAACTGAAATACTTTCATGTATTTGGATGCAAGTGTTGTGTTCTTAAGACTCATCCTGAACAGCTGTCAAAATTTGATCTAAAAGCTGATGAAGGAATTTTTGTTGGATATCCACTTTCCACAAAATCCTTCAGAGTCTACAATTTAAGAACAAGGGTTATCATGGAATCTATCAATGTATCTTTTGATGATAAAAAGATTACTGGACTTGAAGATTTCAATGATCATGATCAGCTGAGATTTGAAAATGAAGATTTAAATTCTGATTATGTAATTCTGATGGCTCAAATCCTGATCCTGTAAGTTTTGACGGGTTAAATTATGATGTCATCGAAACTGTGGTAACTACTCCAAGGGTAAATGCACCTGTTCAGGGGAGCTAAAGATCCTACCACAACTCAAGACTCTCAGGAAGCATTAGAACCTGTCACAGGCTCTTCAAGTTCTGATTCATCAAGTTCTGATGAGCCAAATTTTGATAATTCTGAAAACTATGATTCTTCAAATCCTGAAGGATCCAACTCAAATTCTGAAGTCTTAGAGAGCATAACTACAGGGGAGCATCAGAAAATGCTGATGAAGACAGCATGGATCATGGGGGAGGATCCAGTTCTAGAGAACAACTTCCATCTGCAAGGAAGTGGACTAAAGCACATACACCTGACTTAATAATTGGAGATCCTGAAGCAGGTGTCAGAACTAGAACTGCAACAACAAATGAATGTCTCTATCATTCCTTTCTATCTCATACTAAACCAAAGAAAGTGGAAGAAGCTCTTCAAGATGCTGATTGGGTGCAAGCAATACAGGAAGAGTTAAATGAATTTGAAAGAATTAAAGTATGGACCCTAGTGCCAAGACCAAAGAACAGATCCATTGTTGGCACAAAATGGGTGTTCAGAAACAAAACTGACAGTGATGGCATAATTACAAGAAACAAAGCAAGGCTGGTTGCTAAAGGTTACTCTCAATAGGAGGGTATTGATTATGATGAAACATTTGCACCAATTGCTAGATTGGAAGCCATAAGAATCTTTTTGGCTTATGCTGCTCACAAGAAGTTTAAAGTCTTTCAAATGGATGTGAAAAGTGCTTTTCTCAATGGAGAATTGGAACAAGAGGTATATGTTGGACAACCTCAAGGATTTGTAGATCCAAAATTTCCTAATCATGTCTACAGACTTGATAAAGCACTTTATGGCCTTAAGCAAGCTCCAAGAGCATGGTATGAGACTTTAGATCAATTCCTTCTGGAAAGTGGATTTAACAGAGGCACAATTGATAAAACATTGTTCTACCTCAGCCATGGAAATGACTTACTTTTGGCACATATATATGTTGATGATATCATCTTTGGTTCTACAAATGCCAAACTCTATGAAAGGTTTACAAAGCTAATTCAGTGAAGATATCAAATGAGTATGATGGGAGAACTTAGCTATTTTCTGGGACTTCAAGTCAAGCAAAATGAAGAAGGTACTTTCATAAATCAATCCAAGTACACCAAAAATGTACTCAAGAAATTTGGAATGCAAGACAGTTCACCTGCATCCACTCCCATGGCCACTGCAACCAAGTTAGATAAAGATACTGGAGCATCAGTAGATATTACTAACTACAGAGGTATGATTGGCTCATTACTCTATTTAATTGCAAGTAGACCTGATATCATGTATGCTACCTATTTTTGTGCAAGATTTCAGGCTGATCCAAGAGTACCTCATCTAATAGCTGTGAAAAAGAATTTTCAAGTACCTCAAGGGTACAGCTGATCTAGGATTGTGGTATCCTAGAGAATCTGATTTTAAGCTAATAGGTTACTCAGATGCAGATTTTGCAGAATGCAAAATAGACAGGAAAAGCACTAGTGGAAGCTACCAATTTCTTAGAGGCAGATTGGTTTCTTGGTTTAGCAAGAAATAGAAATCAATTTCCACATCAACTACAGAAGCAAAATATATTGCTGCAGGAAGCTGTTGTGCACAGATTCTTTGGATGAAGAATCAGTTACTGGATAATGGGTTGGAATTTTCTAAAATACCTATTTACTGTGATAATCAAAGTGTATTGCTATGACAGGTAATCCAGTTCAACACTCAATGACAAAGCACATCAGCATTAGGTACCATTTCATAAGGGAACATGTAATGGAAGGTACAGTGGAATTGCATTTTGTTCTAACAGATCAACAACTAGTAGATATCTTCACCAAACCACTATGTGAAGCTACTTTTACAAGACTGGTAACTGAACTTGGAATGGTTTCAGGTTCTTTCTCAAAATCTGCTTAGTTTTTGTTCTTTTGCATCAGACTTTATGATCAATATTTATAGATTGTCTTATCTCTGTGTAATCTGTGCTTAAATTGTTATATATTAAATACTGATTGTTATCTGATATGTTTTTATATACTCTGATAGTGTTTTGAATGTTCTGTGACTATTCATTCCAATGAGGATTACTGTGGTAGATGCTGACCTAGTAAATTAGTTGTTTCCAGAATTGCTTCTTTGGTTTAGTCTTTAACATACTAGAAATCCCGTATTTAAATTAGTTGCTAATGTGGAAATTCATTAACACAAGCAAATTCTGATTTTGAGCTTATTCAAATTTACTTTGTGTATCTTATTACTAAGACATAAACTAGATTCTTGCTTCTTATCTGTCAAATTCTGATGTCAGTAAATCTTAAGGATGAACTACATGCTTGATAAGCCTCACTTATCTGAAGGAAAGAAAAGAAAAGAAAATTAAGTCAGGTACTCCTTTGTGATATAGAGTAAATATGTGAAAGGGAAGACCCAAGTGCATTGTAGGTATTAAGTAATATGCATTAGAAAAGCAAATAAATTTTTCTTGGTGACTTTTCACATTCTCTGATTACTGGAGAAATACACTGATAATAGCATAAATTCTGATAGCAGTTGTGACTCACTTACACTGAGAAGCCACTGTAAAAAGGAATTTCAAAAGATGCATAAAATGAGCACAAATAGTTGAGGTGGATTCTTGCATTAATTTATTCTATAGTAGACCTCATTATTAATGACAGATTTTAAGCACTTTTCTTAGTTATGCCTTATTTCTAAGATATACTGAAGTTTATCAGACTTTAATCTTTATCTGATCATTTGCAAATGCACACACTCTCACTCCATATGAATGATGAAAATTACTGTGGTGGTTAAGTTGTTTTTGATAAACAGTTTAGTATTATTTGCATAAATTCTGAGGACAAGTTCTGATGGAAGTTCTGATGATTAAACTCTGAAGAAACAAGTCAGTATTTGTATGAAGAATCACAGAAATAAACATTCACTGTTTGAGTACATAAGCCATATTATGATGACTGTTAAATTATGATAATAGTCAAGTTATGATGCAAATCCTGATGGAAACTCTGATGCTTACGTGGCATTATTTAATTACTTGGCTTAGTTTTAATATTTACAGTAACAGTCATATTTTATGAGAAAATATTTAAGTGAGATAAAAACAGTCATAATCATTTGGTTGGGAAACGTGTTTGCCTTGACAACTGCATGTGCACAATAATTACTGCTTATTTCTCGTGTCCATTACCTACTGCTTTAACTATTTACTGGCTGACAGGTGTAAAGTGTCTGTTTTACTTCCAAAAAGAGTTGTTGAGTGGAGAGAGTATATATATGGGAGTTAAAATATTTCACAATCTTTTACCTACTTTCTAATTCTTTTCTTATCTCTCCTATTGTCTCTCACCCTTTAATATTCTCTGAAGCTATTTTTCGTACATGTATTTTATCAAACACCTTGCAAACACGCCATTTTCTCACTTATTTCTTCACAGAAATGGCACCAAAGGACATAATTTTCAATGGAGCCAAGTTTTTTTCCCAACAACTACATGGCTATTCTTAGCAAGGACGAAGCTCCATCAGATCTTCACTTCATTCAGGACTTTCTTGCTAATAGTGAAATTGGGTTTGCTGTAGAAGGGGGTTGAATACAGTGTATAGCACAATCAAATTGAATTCAAATAACACAAGTAACAGAAAACAGACTTTATTCAATGCAATAAACTCTGTTACAATATGGAACTGTCCTCTCTCAGTGATGAACAAATATCACGAGAGCTGCTAGGGTTACAATGAATAGTATTCTCGATAATGATAACACTTATAGTATAAACCCTATGTCTGTGTTTATATACTATATAGTTACAAGATAATCGCTAATTGATATGGAATATAATTCTTCTTCCTAAAATATATCAATCAGTTATCTTTTTTTCCAAGTATTCCATTCTTCATAGAATTCCTTCTTCATGCATATCTCTTCTTACATTTGTCTTGATCTTCTTTCCTTTCAATCAGCCGCCTTCCTTATCTGAAAGTTTCCTTTAAGTCCTAATATTATCTCCTGATAAATATCTCCTGAACCTTAAGTACTGATCACTTAAGTTCTGACTTCAGTATAAGTGATGATTTCAGTTAAGTACTGATTTGTCCTGTTTAAGTAAGATCTGAAAACTAAACATAAATCATATTAGACATGATATTATCAAATATATCTAACAATCTCCCCCAACTTGTAAATTAACATAATATACAAGTTTAACAGATATTTGATAATGTCAAAAACATTAAGTACAAATGCATGAGAAATTGACTAGATAACTACAACTTACCGTCCTTAAAGCTTTAACAACTTTAACTTCTGATAACAACTTCAGTCTGTATCCATATCAGAATTTGAGCAGTTGTAGATCTTGACTTGGCTTTACTTTCTGATCTCTTTGATGTCAGGAGTTGTTCTGAGATAGTTCTTTAACAAACATCTCCCATCATATCTAAGTTCATCAATCATCCTCCTTTTAGCATCTTTGAGTTCTGCAGTATCTTCACCAGTTTGAAAGATAGCATATCTGGGATCATTAATTTTTGCTTTTCTCAACTCCTGGCCTAGTCTTATGACATAGGCTTTGTCAGACTCTAGATTGAATTCAAATCCCTTACTACCAAGATATGTTTTGATCTGTGCAGTATTAGGCTTCATATCAACAATATCACCCTTGTGATCTCTGTACTTTGGACAGTATGTACTGTCAGACTTTACAGAATAAAGCCTTTTCTGTCTCTGAATTTGAGTCTTCAAATAGTTTGCAGCACTTTCTGTTATTCTGTCATTCACTTGAAGTAAGAATAAAACATGTTCTAGTTCTTCAAAATACTTCAGTGGTATAGCATTTTCCCTTTTATGGTAAACCCTTCCATCTGTCATGAAATATAACAAGATGTGTACTTTCAAGAAGGTATGGTAGACCATCTGTACAAATTCTAGTTGATTCAATCTTTCAGGAGTTGCTCCAACACCTGGTTCACTTAAGGAAGTTGGATCATTGGTTGTGTTCTGCACTCTTCTTTCATCAGCACTACCCAATCCAGATTTGTGGCGCCCTCCAAACCCGGGTCAGAAGTTTGGGGTCCACACACACATACACATACCTTATTTATAACCTGCTTATAACAATAATAAAGATAACAATAATAGGCAGTGACCCTATTTACCAACTACCACGGATCGCAACAGGCTAAAGTATGCACACAAGCCACACATCTACTTATATTACATACCGTTCAAATCCCAATCATTCAAACTCAAACTGAGTATTAAATTTTATTACAAACTTTTACAGACTTAAATTATTCTAAAAGAAGCCTACTAGCTCAGCTTTCTCAACCTGGACCCCTAGCTCTTGCGTTGAACTGGGGATCCTTGTTACCAACTGGTTCCTTTTTAGCTGGAAAGAATATAAACAACATCGCACAAATGAGCTAACTAGCTCAGCAAGTCACAATGACAAAACTGAGAATAATGATCATCAATAGAACATGATTATGATATCAAGTGAACAATGGATTATGATTTAGAATTGGATGTTATACTTTTAATTTAAAAACCAAGGTTAGGCTGCTGATCAGTCACGCACTAACCCCGAGCAAGGCACACAACATTGCTCTAACTACTGGATCCAAGGCACACATTGGCCTAACTTGACCATTATATGGTCTGGCCACGAATCTGGTCCACAATTTTATAAAAACAATCCAACTCTAACATAATAACTGAACAAGCAATAATAAACAATAACCAGAATCATTAACAACAATGAGTGTTTAATAATGAAAGGGTTTCAATCCTTGTAAGGATCAATAAGGTAATTTCAAAGCTTGGATGCTGGGTAATGAAAGAATTGGATAACAAAGGAATCAATGTTTCAGGGTTTCAAGGATTTGGTCTTTCAAAGCATAAGATATCATGGATTGAGTATATAAGTAATTCAGTTCAGCGTTTGGTATTTAGTTTGTATGTATTTGTGGAGTAGTATCGTAGATTCGTGGTTCATGTTTGGGTATACAACAATCAATGGTCTAGAAAGAATCAGGTTACGGCTCAAGATCAATAACTGGAATCAGGGTTTAGGTTTCTATGCTTCAAAGCACTTGCAATATCACAGGATTATCAAGTACCACAATATCTCGAGAAAGTTCAAAACACTTGCCTGGTACTAGCTTACTATTCTGCTCTCGCTTCCAATCACAATCGTCTTACTCCTCAATTACCTGTTTTCCTTTCCTACGCCTTACCTCTTCTGCTCACATATCATAAACATCTATCAATAATCGACTCATAGAGTTCTATTCAACACATACTTCTATCTACCCTTCGTTTTACCCAAATCCGATTAACGGATTGAAAGTTATGTAATAGTCAAGTAAACACTGAATATATAGACTGATAGTTAATCAACAAGTCACATATAGCACATAATACATCACGTACTCAATGATATATTATTTATAAAGAAGTCTCGGGTCATAAATAGGCTTTCGGGTACTTAAAATGATTTTTAAAACATTTTTCGGAATTAAAACG
This sequence comes from Apium graveolens, assembly GCF_009905375.1. Classification (NCBI taxonomy): domain Eukaryota; kingdom Viridiplantae; phylum Streptophyta; class Magnoliopsida; order Apiales; family Apiaceae; genus Apium; species Apium graveolens. Next base: position 52,127,773 of record NC_133657.1, read on the forward strand.
GGTCGTTGGATCAATTTCGGGTTAATAAACAGGGTTCGGTTGGCCAATTCTGGCTCCGAAACAATTTTATACTAATTATCGAGCCTTGGAAATAATTTAGAATAATATTTTAAAGCTCGAAACTATTTTTCGGAATTTTTAAATCATTTTTAAGTAATTATATCTAATTAAATAATTAATTAAAATCAATTAATAATTAATTAAATCAATTAATCACTTAATTTCCAAATTAATTGACCAATTAATCGATTAAAAATTAACTGAAATTAATTAACTAATTAATTCAGATTTATTTCTGAATTAAAAATAATTTTCGGAATTAAAATACTAATTTTTAGAATTTTCAGAAATTAAAAACGAATTTTTATAATAAAAATAAATAGGAAATATGATTTTTAAACATTTTTAAAACAGGAATCCAATTTTTGCAAAGTCTGGAAACCTAGGGGACCAAAATTCATCGTTTTCAAAAGTACAGGGACCAAACTGCAATTTTGCAGTTCCAGTCGCCGGAAAAGTCGGTGGTGGCCGGAGAATTCACCTCCGGCATCCTCCCACCATCACCTCCAGAATTAAACTACACAACACCAGGAACCTATATCTGCAATCAAAATTCATCAATAACCCCGGACTTGGCCGGTTTTTGATCAAGAAACTCGCCGGTTTCCGGCGGGTTCGACGTAAACTTCAAAACACAACTCCCTTCTCTACAGACCTCATTGATTCATGAAACTTGTACGACTAGATTGCAAATTTCACAGAGAATACAATACAATACCACAACATCAATCTATTTCAGAATAAGAAACCCCCAAATTTCAATTAAGAACATTCATACGGGTTATAAACCCTAATTTTAAAATTCGAAAATCAAACTCAAATTTGAACATGTTATTGAACTCCAAATCAGACGTATAATATATCAAAATCATCAGGAAACCAAGCTCTACAACATGCAGTCATCAAATCATACAAACAATCATCCGAACAAAAATTCATATTTTTAATAAATTTAATTCGAAAATAAATAAATTTCCAGAAAATAAACCTTTGATTCTGCAGTGAAACAAAGCTCAGAATCTGATAGAACACTTCAAATCCTTCATTTTGGTTACTCAAGCTTTGAAAACAGAGATTGGTAACGCCTTCGTTTTGCTGTTTGATTCTTAGAACAATTTATGTAATTAGGGTTTTTCTCTGAAAATTATAGAATTAACTATCTGCAAATGATTTTGATATGAAATAAAATACGGAAAAAGACTATTTATAATTACAGAAAATTAGTATCCCGTTGGATCCTTCCGCATATAAAACGGTACGTTTATTTATAAAAACTGATCCAAACGGTATCAGTTTTCGGGATAATTATCCAAATCAGTATAATTTGTACTGCGGTCTTGGTCTCAGCGCCTGGTTACACGTACTACGAAGTGATAATTGTGATAGTTTAATAAAAAGCTCCCGTTTATCGAAAATACTGGTTTTATTGATTTACCGAAACGAATATTGTATCGAAAATGTTGCACCGGGACCCGCGCAGAATAAACCGTACGCCGGATCGAAAAAGTCGAAACATGGAATATGCTCGGAATATTAAAATTAGGTTAGGAAGGAGTTCTCGGAAGAGTTTCGGGTTCCAAAAACGTAACAATGGATGACGTCGATTGGTTCGCGTTTTTATAAAATAGATTTTAAATACTCGGAAAAAGATTTTATAAATTTCATATGATCCTTATAAATCCATAAATCAACATAAAATTAATTAGGAAGATATGACAATTATTTATGTTTTATTTTGGACATATAAAAATTAAAATACTCAATTAATATTATTTTTGAATATCCAAGTACATATAACATTTAACAATTAACTCACAGAATAGATACTGAACACACATAATAATTATTTAATAGTAAAATAATTACACGATATATCCCGGATATTACAAGATTTATCTCTTGCTTCCTTTCCAGTAACCACTCTTGCTTCAAAAGCACTTGCTGCAGTCTTCAAAGGTTGAGTCTGTTTGGCTTTAGTGAATCCTGGTAGGAGTAACTTTGAGGATTTAACATGAGCAATGTCAGAGGTTTCCTTTGATTTATCTTCTGATATCAAGTCAACTTGAGCCATGTTAGAGGTTGCTTGCTTCATGGTTATATCAGAACTAACTATATCTTGACTCTGAACAACTTGAGCCATGTCAGAGGTTGTCTTAGGAATCTTCCTTGAAGTCAGAGTAAGATCAGTATCTTCAACAGAAATTTCTTCATCCATAGGAGGCACATAAACCTTTATAGGTTCACCAACTTTTTCTTTGCCCTTAGACCTTGGATCTATCTGTGATTTGGCCTTGGTTGCCACAGGATTTGTCCTTTCTTTTATCACAATGCCTTTAGCCGTAGGAAGTTTCTTTTTACCAATAGAAGCTTCAGATTTGGAGTTGACTTTTTTTGACTTAAGTCTAGCTTCTTCTTCCATTAGACTCTCAAAGTCCATTCCTAGATTTTCTTTCAAAAATAACTGTCTTGAAATTTCTTCATCAAGATCCAAAAGTTCATCAGAACTTATCCTTTTACCAGTATTAGAAGTTATTCTTCTCCCAGTATCAGAACTTGTTCTATGACTTGTAGTTCCAGCTCTTCTTGATGAGAGACCTCCACCTTGACCATGACCTCCACCCATTCCAGAGTTTCCCGGGTCATTACCATCATCCTTTTTCTTCAGTGTCTTATCAGTTTTGCATTTGGACTTAATTACTTTCTCCCCCTTTTTGGCATCAGCAGGTAAAAGAAGAGAGAGAAGCAATTCCACTGAGGATTGGATCTCATTGAGTTGAGATTTCTGAGAAGCTTGATTTTACAAAATTTCATCAATTTGAGATTGTTGCTTCTCTTGGGTTTTCTTAATGTAGGCAACTCTGTCAAAGGTAGGTTTGAAAAAGCTTTTCTTTTCAAGTTTCATAGTTGTTTCTTGCTTGAGTAAAGCTTCTTAAATTTTTTGTACCTCGGCATGAGTTGTTGAGTGTTGACCTTGAAGATGTCTAGTACTCAAAGTGGTAACTCTCAACTGTGTTTTGAAATCATCATTAACTAACATCTCATCAGCTTTTGCCAAGTGATCAGCAAGAATCTTTTCAGAAGGAATAAAACCGACTGAGTTCCATTCCTTAGTCCACTCCTGTCCTCTAGGAGTTTTACTCTAAGGTACTGGTGCATCTCCTCTAACAAACTTTTTAACTAGTTCAGCTTTTGAAGGAGCTTGTAGAGGTGCATGTCCAGAAGGACCAGCTTTATCAGCATCTGCATTCGTAGCAGCATCACCAGTATCATCAGTATTTGCAACATCAGAACTTACAGAGTCAACATCCTCTGATAAAAGAACAGTATGAGATGCTATGGAGGCTTCAACATCATCCTCTAAGTGCTGATCTGCTTCCAAGTTCTGATCAACACCCATATTCTGATGCTCACCTATAGTCTGATCTTCAATGTCTAGATGTAGAGAAGGTATTGTAGACAATTCTGGAGTTTCATTAGCATCAGGAATTGGTGTTGTTGACGGATTGATTGGAGCTGGTGGAGCTTCTAAGTAGAGAACCTCAGGCACAATTAGGTTGTGAATATCAATCTCAGCACTTGTGCCTGGGTCTGCAGTAGATACTGGTTCATTTACAGGAGACACAGGTGGTGTAGATATTTTATCTTGAGCAGTTTCCTGAGTTGGTGACAATGGAGGTGTAGATACAGTAGCTTCAGCAAATTCTGGCTCTTTTGAGATCAGAGATTCCTGATCTCCTTCCTTAGCTGCCGCTTCTTCATCCTCTGAAACTAACTCAGCCCTGTACCTTTGTGCTCTCTGTTTCTTGTATCTCTTTGAAGGTGGAGATTCCTTGGGAGTTTCATCAGAATACATCCTTCTAAGCCTTTTGAGAAGCTTAGAACCCCCAATTCCAATAACCTTCTGAGAAGAGACCTTCTCAGCTTCTTTGACAATAGGTTCCGACACAGGAACCTGTTCCTCACTGTCTGACGCATCTCTCAGAACAATCCTTCTTCTCTTCTGTTGAGTCTGAGGTACAGTCTTTGTCCTTTGGGGCTTTGAAGATGAAGGCCTCACAGTATGTGCTGATGATGAAGGTTGAGATATCTATGAAGGTTTGAAATATGTTCTGATAGAGGGTTGAGTAGGTTGAAGTGTATATGTGGTATATTCTGATGGTTGTTCTAGTGTCTGGGTTGTGCTGGTGGGTTGAACATCAGGGTAAACAGATCTGTAGGTGTGAGGATCAACATTTACCAGGATCTGTTTTACAGATTGAGGTATCTGTAAGGGTTTAACCACCTTTTTCTTAAGGTCAGCATTTACCAAGTCATTAAAAGCCCGTTCTGCAAGCTTAAAGGGTGAAATTAAGTCAGTGGTAGGTTGGGGTTCATCAGCACAACAAAAGTTATATATAAGCTGACAGAATCTAGCAAAGTACACTACATTCCTATCTTCTGTCATCCTATCCCCTATAAAACCTAGCACAACACTTGCAAAATCAAAATGAGTTTGGTGAATAATAGCATACCCGATGTGTTGACTCATAATTGGAATGGCATCAAAGTTGGAACACTTATTGGCGAATGCCTTAATGATGCAGTCGAAGAAAAAGCTCCATTCCTTCCTGATATGTGCCCTTTTCAACTGTCCAAGCTTGGCCAAACTCTTATCATACCCCAAATTGGCCATGAGCTGCTGTAGAACAGGTTCCTCCGCTGTTAAAAAAATGCAGCCTTCTGGTAAGTGGAGAGCTTTACGAACTGCTCCAGGAGTTACCACATGCTCAACATCATTCACTTCAAAAATAATGCCAGTCCGCCAGAATGTCAGAACTTGTTGGCTTGAAATGACTTGAGGTTGGGTCAACGCATACCCAATCTCACTGTGTGCTAGAAGATCTTGCACAAAGTGCAAATCAGATGGAGCTTCAGCATTGTTCAAGATTGCAGCATAGTTGTTGGGTACAAACTTGGCTCCATCTATAATCAAATCCTTAGGTTCCATGAGAAAAATTGAGAAATTAGGTTTCCTGTAAGGTGTTTGATAAAATGTCTGTATGAAAAAGCGTCAGTAGATGAGAGAGAATAGAAGAAAAGAGAGAGAGATAAAATGTGAAAGTAAATAAAAGATTGTACAATATTTTCTCTCTTTTACTTATACACGGTAGAAAGTAACCGTTAGGACACCTGTCAGACATGCAGCAATAAAAGATAATTAATGGGCACGGGAATTCAATAATCATTACTTATCACATGCAGTTTTTCAAGGAAAAACCGTTCCACTTACCAAGTAATCCCATTAATTAAGGTAGTTCAGTTTTATTTTAAAATTTAAAATTGTTCCCACTTAATAAATTATTTTTACCGCGAGACCAATATTCTTTAAAAATATGACCAATGAGAGAATGACCATAAGGAAACCAAGTAAACAAATACTTCCACTTCAGAATCAGAACTTGATTTGTATCAGAGCTTAAACGATCATCAGAATATGGGTAAATCAGGATTTAAAAATACATCATAATATCAAACGACTCAGAGACAAAATCTTGCATAAATATAAAATTTCATTAATATATTGAGCAAATACATTTCATGAAATTTAAATTACATCACAAAATTACAAGATTATCCTAAACTACAAATCCTAACATCAACAGCTTTTGTCCTAAGCTAAGAAGCCAGACAAAGCTGACGGTGAAGAGAAACAGGTAGGAGAAATTATTTCTTCTTCCTACTCTCAACAAAAAGAACAGCGAGACGAATGATTCGCTCCTGCTTTCGGAGAGTTTCCAGCCGTTCCGCTTCCAGTCGCTTAAGATGGCGATGGTAGTCCATGTAGAAGAACAAGAGGTCTGTGAGGACCTCTTAGGGAACCGAGTCTCCAATCTCATCAGGAATGGCAGTGACATCCCATTCCTGCTGCCATTCTGTACACCTCATGGTGAGAGTGACAGTATCATAGTTCAGAGCTAAGTCGTAATGAACCATGGTTGTGATGAGAGAAAAAGAAATGAGTTTGAGAGTTTGAGAGAGAATGAGAGATGTGTTGGCTGAGGTGTTGGTTTATATAGCTAATAGAATGTCAAGAGACGCAAGGAAAATTGAATAGTGATAGGTAAAATTAATTCTACCTCATCTCCCTAGACTGATGAGAATAAAAAAACAGCCATTGGAAGTGTAAAACAGGGTTTAATGCGCACAAGAAACAAGTAAAAATTACTGTGCATAGACGTGTATTAGTAACCCAAATTATATCGACTGTTAATATCTCACCTAAATATATTCTGATTTTAAATAAGACTGTTTCATATTTTAACCACAAATAAGTTAAGTAAAGAATCAGAGCATAATATCAGAACTTAGACTAATATCAGAACTTAACAGTCATCAGAACATGATTTCTTAACTCAAAAAATGAATGCCTATTTCTGCAATTCTTCACACAAATTCTGATTTCATTTCTTCAGAACTTAATCATCAGAACTTCCATCATAACTTGTCCTCAGAATTTATGTAACTGACACTTAAACATTCATCTAAAATACCATTTATCACCACTGTAATTTTCATCATTCATATGGAGTGTATGTGTGTGCAGTAAGCTAAATATTAGATAAAGATTAAAGTGTGATTCACTTCAGTACATCTTATAAATAAGGCAGAACTAAGAACTTTGCTCAAAATCTGTCATGATTCTGAAGTCTACTTTAGAATGAGTTCATGCATGAGTGCACCTCAACTATTTTGTGCTCATTTTATGCATCTTTTGAAATTCCATTTTACAGTGGCTTTTCAGTGTAAGTGAGTCACGATTGTTTATCAGAATTTATGCTATTATCAGAGTATTTCTCCAGTAATTATAGAGTGTGAAAAGTCACTAAGAAAAATATTTACTTTTGCTTTTCTGATGCATATCACTTAATACCGGCAATGCACTTGGGTCTTCCCTTCCACAGTTTTTACTCTAGATCTCAAAGGAGTACCTGATATTTATTCTTTTTCTTTTTCTTTTCTTTTGATAAGTGAGGCTTATCAGCATTTAGTACATTCACCATATTTACTAACATCAGAACTTAACAGATGAGAAGCACTATTCTAGTTGTTGACTTAGTAATAAGATAGACAAAGTAAACTTAACTAAGCTCAATATCAGAATTTGCTTGTGTCAATAGATTTCCACATAAATAATTACTTCAAACATGGGATTTGTTAGTATATTAAAGACTACTAGGTCAACATCTAGCATATTTATCCTCATTGGATTGAATAATCATAGAAACATTCATATTACTGTCAGAGTTTAGAAATTCACATCAGACAACAATCAGTACTTAAGCAATTTTCAATTAGGCACAGAATACACAAAGATGGTAATATCTGTAAATACTGATCATAAAGTATGATGCATCAGAATAAAAGCTAAGCAGATTTAGAGAAAGAACCTGAAACCATCCCAAGTTCATTTATCAATCTTGTAAAAGTAGCTTCACACAATGGTTTGGTGAAGATATCTACTAGTTGTTGATCTGTTGGAACAAAGTGCAATTCCACTGTACCTTCATCCACATGTTCCCTTATGAAGTGGTACCTAATACTGATGTGCTTTGTCATTGAGTGTTGAACTGGATTACCTGTCATAGCAATACCACTTTGATTATCACAGTAAATAGGGATTTTAAAATATATTAACCCATAATCCAGTAACTGATTCTTCATCCAAAGAATCTGTGCACAACAGCTTCCTGCAGCAATGTATTCTGCTTCTGCAGTTGAAGTGGAAATTGACTTTTGTTTCTAGCTAAACCAAGAAACCAATCTGCCTCCAAGAAATTGACAGCTTCCATTTGTGCTTTTCCTGTCAATTTTGCAACCTGCAAAATCTGCATCTGAGTAACCTATTAGTTTAAAGTCTGATTCTCTAGGATACCACAATCCCAGATCATCTAATTCCTTAAGATACTTGAAAATTCTTTTTATAGCTGTTAAGTGAGGTTCTCTTGGATCTGCTTGAAGTCTTGCACAAAGACATGTAGCATACATGATATCAGGTCTACTAGCAGTTAGATAGAGTAGAGATCCAATCATACCTCTATAATCAGTAATATCTACTGATTTACCAGTATCCTTATCCAATTTTGTTGTAGTGGCCATGGGAGTGGATGCACTTGAACAATCTTGCATTCCAAATTTCTTCAGCAAATTTCTGGTGTACTTGGTTTGAAAAATAAAAGTGCCTTCTTCATTCTGCTTGACTTGAAGGCCCAGAAAATAGCTAAGTTCCCCCATCATACTCATTTGATATCTTGACTACATTAGTTTGACAAACTTCTTGCAAAGTCTGTCATTTGTAGAACCAAAGATGATATCATCAACATATATCTGAACCAAAAGTAAGTCCTTTCCATGGTTGAGGTAGAAGAGTGTTTTGTCTATAGTTCCTCTGTTAAATCCACTCTCCAGAAGAAACTGAGCTAAAGTCTCATACCATGCTCTTGGAGCTTGCTTAAGGCCATAAAGAGTTTTATCAAGCCTGTAGACATGATTTGGATATTTGGGATCTACAAAGCCTGGAGGTTGTTCAACATATACTTCCTCTTCCAATTCTCCATTGAGAAAAGCACTTTTCACATCCATTTGAAAGACAGTAAACTTTTTGTGAGCAGCATAAGCCAAAAATATTCTTATGGCTTCTAATCTGGCAACTGGTGCAAATGTTTCATCATAATCAATTCCCTCCTGTTGAGAATATCCTTTTATAACCAACCTTGCTTTATTCCTTGTAATTATGCCATCACTATCAGTTTTATTTCTGAACACCCACTTTGTACCAACAACAGATCTGTTCTTTGGTCTTGGCACTAGGGTCCAGACTTTGTTTCTTTCAAATTCATTTAACTCTTCCTGCATTGCTTGCACCCAATCAGCATCTTGAAGAGCTTCTTCCACTTTCTTTGGTTCAGTCTGAGAAAGAAAAGAATTATAGAGACATTCACTTGAAGTAGCTGTTCTAGTTCTGACACATGCATCAGGATTTCCAATAATTAAGTCAGGTGTATGTGATTTAGTCCACTTTCTTGCAGATGGAAGGTTTTCTCTAGAACTGGATGCTCCCCCATGATCCATGCTATCTTCATCAACATTTTCTGATGCTCCCCCTGAAACTATGCTCTCTGAGTTGGATCCTTCAGGATTTAAGTTTTCAGAACTATTAGAACTTGGCTTATCAGAACTTGATAAATCAGAACTTGAAGAGACAGTTGTTTGTTCTGATGCGTCTTGAGATGTGGTTGTATCTTCAGTATGCCCCCCTGCACAGGTGCATCTTCCCTTGACGTAGTCACCATAGTTTCAATAACATCAGAATTTAATCCATCAGAGTTTGCAGTATCAGGATTTAGACTGTCAGGATTTTCAGTATCAGAATTTAAGTCTTCATTTTCAAATCTCAGCTGATCATGATCATTGAAATCTTCAAGTCCAGTAATCTTCTTATAATCAAAGGAGACATTGATAGATTCCATAACAACTCTTGTTCTTAAATTGTAGACTCTGAAGGCTTTTTTGGAAAGTGGATATCCAACAAAAATTCCTTCATCAGCTTTTAAGTCAAATTTGGATAGCTGTTCAGGATGAGTGTTAAGAACAAAACACTTGCATCCAAATACATGAAAATACTTCAGATTTGGCTTCTTTTTCTTCACCATCTCATATGGTTTCTTTCTTTTCTTATTGATGAGTGTTGCATTCTGAGTAAAACAAGCAGTTTGCACAGCTTCAGCCCAAAAATAGGTTGGTAGCTTTGCTTCATCAAGTATAGTTCGTGCAGCTTCAATAAGAGTTCTATTTTTTCTTTCAACAACTCCATTTTGCTGTGGAGTTCCAGGAGCAGAAAATTCCTGCTTGATTCCATGGTCTTTGCAGAACTCTTCCATTGTCAAATTCTTCAACTCAGTGCCATTATCACTTCTTATGATCTTCATAGAATCTTTGACCAATTTATCCAGTTGCTTGACATGATCAATCAAGATAGATGCAGTTTCACTTTTTGTGTGCAAGAAAAACACCCGTGTGTATCTGGTGAACTCATCCACTATGACCATAGCATATTTCTTCTTTGCAATAGACATGACATTCACTGGACCAAATAGATCAATATGTAGTAGGTGATAAGGCTCAAGAATTGATGATTCAGTCTTGCTCTTGAATGAAGATTTTCTTTGTTTAGCCTTCTGACATGAATCACAAAGGCCATCAGGAGCAAATACTAATTTTGGCAGTCCTCTCACAAGATCTTTCTTGACCAGTTCATTTATATTGTTGAAATTTAAATGAGAGAGTTTCTTGTGCCAGTTCCAGCTCTCTTCAATTGATGCTCTACTCATCAGACAGATTGCAGAACCATCAGTACTTGCTGAAAGCTTGGCTTCATAAATGTTACCATGCCTGTATCCTTTCAGAACAGCTTTGCCTGTAGATTTGCTTACAACTTCACAGTGTTCTTCAAAGAAATCAACATGATAACCTCTGTCACAGATTTGACTAACACTCGGCAGATTGTGTTTAAGTCCTGAGACCAGAGCTACTTCTTTAATGATGACATTCCCAAGATTGATATTGCCATATCCCAATGTTTTTCCAATGTTGCCATCTCCATAAGAAACACTTGGGCCAGCCTTCTCCACAAAGTCTGATAGTAGGGCTTTATTTCCAGTCATATGTCCTGAACATCCACTGTCCAGAACTAGGATGTTTTTCCTGTTGCCCTGCAATCACAAAGACCACTAATGATTAGTTTTAAGGACCCAAACTTGCTTGGATCCTGTGGCCTTATTAAGTTTGTTAACATTTACAGCGGATTTAGCATCAGAGTTTATGTTAACATTTTTCTTATCAGCATTTATACTATCAGACTTTGTATCAGAACTTACACTAGAAGGAACAATGCTAACTTTCTTTAAAGAAGGTTTTATTTGATAATATTTATAATACAAACTATGATATTCCTTACAAGTATAAATGGAATGCCATAAACTACCGCAATAAAAATAAGGATTTTGTGGCCTATATCTAACAGACTGACTCTTAACTCCTTTCTTTGAAGGTAAGGAGTTTATGTTCTTATTCTTCCTGCAAAAAGAAGCCAGATGGTTAGAATTTCCACAGTTATGACATGTTTTTCTAGGAGCATTAGGAACAGGCTTATAATTATTGTTTTTATTTATACCTTCCTTTCCATTCCTATTTTTCCTAGGAGACTTTACCTTGTTTATATTCTTTACATCTTTCAGCTTATGCTTAAGCTGCTTCTTTGTCATTAAGCCTACATTTACTTCAGTTGTCTTTTCTTGTTTTAGTTTGTCAGAAGTTAATTCCTCTTTAACTTCTGATTTCTCAGTTTCAGACTTTACAGCTACAAACTTAACAAGTTTTAACTTTGGCTTTTGTTTAACAACTATAGGCTTAATATCTACAGTTCCTTTATCATTCTTATCATCTCCATAACCTAAGCCCTCTTTCCAGTTTCCACTACTTAACAAATTCTGAGTTGTTCTGCCAGAGTTAGTCCTAGTCCTGATAATCTCTCTTTCCTTTTCTAACTCAGTTTTTAGAGATTCATTCATTTTAAGTACTTCATCCCTAACATAGAAAGCATCATCTCTATCTTTCTGAGTTTGATGGAACATGACTAACTCTTTTTCTAAATAATCATTCCTCTTTTTACAAGCAAGATTTTCATGAGTTAATCTTTCACATGTTAAAGTTTGATCTCTATAACTAATGAACATGGTTTTAAGATATCTTCTCAACTCATTAATATCATCAGTATGAAAGGCATAAGTAGTTTGAGGTACCTTTAACTCAGCAACTTCAGGACTGCTATCAGCATTTTCCATATCAGCATTTGCCATCAAGGCATAGTTCTCCTCACTTTCAGACTCTAAAGTGTCTGTCCAGCTTTTCTTCTTTGTGACAAGAGCCTTGCCTTTGTCATTCTTCACTTTCTTGCAATCAGGAGATATGTGGCCTTTCTCACCACAGTTGTAGCATTTGACATTTGTGTAATCTCCTCTGTCAGACTTCCCTCCTTTGCCTTCAGATTTTCTGAAATTCTTTTTATCAGAACTTGCACCTTTCCTGGAAAACCTCTTTCCCTTCCTGAAATTTCTGTATGTAATCCTTGTGATTCCTTTCACCATAAGAGCACACAGCTTCATCATCTCTTCATCAGCATCCATCTCAGGCAAGCTTTCAGTTTCTGAGTCATTATCACTATCAGAACTTGATGACTCAGTATCAGACTTTGTGATGAGCGCTTTTCCCTTGCCTTTCCTTGAGGTAGCTGCCTTGGGGGATTCTTCTTCAGCCTTAAGAGCAATTGTCCTTGACTTTCCCCCTTTCCTCTTGCTTCTTTGTTCCATCTCAAGTTCATGAGTCTTGAGCATCCCATAAATTTCATCAAGAGTTGTTTATTCAAGATTATAGTTGTCTCTTATAATTGTTGCCTTCAAATCCCAACTTTCAGGAAGAGCTAACAGGAATTTAAGGTTTAAATCTTCAATATCATACTCCTTATCAACTAGTGACAAATCATTCAAGAGTTTGACAAATCTATCATATAAATCAGTCAATGACTCATTAGGCTTTGAGTCAAAGTGTTCATACTCTTGAGTGAGTATTGTCTTCCTGTTCTTCTTAATTGAATCAGTTCCCTGGCACCTTGTCTCCAAGGCATCCCATATCTCCTTTGCAGTCTTGCAGTTAATTACCCCGTTTGACATTACATTATCAATGGCACTATGTAGCAAGTATCGTACCTTAGCATCCTTAGCAATTGATACAATATCTTCAGCAGTGTAATCACTCTTCTCCTTTGGTACAGACTTTGTTGCTTCACCTGCAACTACAACAACGAGTTTTGTTGGCTTGTGAGGTCCTTCATGGATTCTGTTAAGATATTCTGGATCAGTAGCTTCCAGAAACATAGTCATCCTCACCTTCCATATAGGATATTCAGATGGTTTCGGTATGGGAACTCTAATATCCTCATATCAACTATGGATTTGAGTCTTTGGTGGTTCTTCAGTTTTGGTGGGCTTGGTTGGAGTTTCTGCTTCAGACATGATTGTTTTTGGATCTTAAACTATTTGTGTGTTAACAGATAGGCTCTGATACCACTTTTTAGGTCACACACACTGTAGAAGGGGGTTGAATACAGTGTATAGCACAATCAAATCGAATTCAAATAACACAAGTAACAGAAAATAGACTTTATTCAATGCAATAAACTCTGTTACAATATGGAACTGTCCTCTCTCAGTGATGAACAAATATCACGAGAGCTGCTAGGGTTACAATGAATAATATTCTCGATAATGATAACACTTATAGTGTAAACCCTATGTCTGTGTTTATATACTACACAGTTACAAGATAATCGCTAATTGATATGGAATATAATTCTGCTTCCTAAAATATAGCAATCAGTTATCTTTTCATCCAAGTATTCCATTCTTCATAGAATTCCTTCTTCATGCATATCTCTTTTTATGTTTGTCTTGATCTTCTTTCCTTTCAATCAGCCGCCTTCCTTATCTGGAAGTTTCCTTTAAGTCCTGATATTATCTCCTGATAAATATCTCCTGAACCTTAAGTACTGATCACTTAAGTTCTGACTTCAGTATAAGTGCTGATTTCAGTTAAGTACTGATTTGTCCTGTTTAAGTAAGATCTGAAAAATAAACATAAATCATATTAGACATGACATTATCAAATATATCTAACAAGGCCCAACTATCTAGTGAGTTGATTGAACCCTTTAAACTTGCTAAAAGGGCTTTCACTGACTTATTATCTATTGATAATAAGAAGGCTGTACTAAGACCCCTCCAAATTCCACAGTCAGTCAAACAAGTCTTAGTAAATTCTGATCCAGCCACCTATGCTGCTATATTTCCTGATGTACAACCATCTCAACCTCCATCAACACCTACAACCAATCAACCACCTACCACTTCTCAACCTCAACCAACTCAACCTACCATCAGAACATATTTCCAGCCAGCTTAATCATCCCAATCCTGTCAACCGTCAGTACCTACCATCAAAACTTCATCCTCCAGACCTCAAAGAGCAAAATATGTTCCTAAATCTCCACGAAGGAGAAGAAGGATGATTCTTAGGGATGAATCTGATGATGAAGATGAGCAAGTCCAGGTTCATGAATCAGAACCTGTGACAATGGAAGCTGAAAAGGTCACTTCTCAGAAAGAAACTGAAGCTGAAAATTCTGATATTTTAAAGAGAAAAAGAACTTCGAGTTCTGATGCTAATCAAGCAACTCCTACACCATCCAGGAGATTAAAGAAACAGAGAGAAGGAAGGTATTTGGCGCACCTCCATCTGAGGATACTAATGAAGCTGAGGAAGGAGATCAAGAATCTCTGATCTCAGAGCCAATAGTAATTCAATCTTTGCCACTTCCAACTCAGGCTGAAGACACTGTTCAGGAAACAGTGATCACACCTCATGTCTCTCCAGTTAAAGCAACAACAGTTGAAGAGTCGGGATTAAGTCCTGAAATTGACATCCACAAGCTGATCATTCCAACTGTGCTCTATCTGGAAGCGCCAACTGCAGCTCAGCCAATTATTGCTACTTCTCCTATCTTACAGGCTGAGGTACCAACAACTCCAATTCTGGAGATAAATTCTGATGCTCAGAATTTAGATGAAGTTACTGCAGAATCTCCTTCTGTTATACACACTCTTGTGTTGTCAGAAGATGAGGAGATGTTAGCAAGTTCTGGAGACAGTGCTCCAGTAAATGCTCCCATTCTTGGAAAGGAGGCACTGATTAAAAAATTTGTTGAACAAGCTACTCCTATTCCTTGGGAAGAAACTCACAGAGGAGTGGAGTGGACTAAGAAGTAGAATGAATCTGATTTCATTCCAAGCTCCAAAGTTCTGACAGAGCATATTGCAAAAGCTGATGAGTTGCTGACAAACTCTAATTTCAAGACACAACTCAAAGTCACAGCTCTAAGTATCAAGTCTCTTCAAGGGCAACACTCCATCACTCATGAAAAAGTTGACAAACTTTTGGAAAAATTTGATAAGCTGGATATGGAGATCAAGCTGGACAAAAAGAGTTTATCAGACCTATTTTTGAGAAAGTTGAAGCTATTGAGAAGGTTCAAGAACAGCCACAAGCCCAAATTTCTGAGGTCCTGCAGAATCAAGCTTCTCAACAAGCTCAACTTAATGAAATTCAATCCAGTAGAACTTCTTCTCTCTCTCCTACTACCAGATGATGCCAAAAAGGGGGAGAAGGTAGTTAAGTCCAAATGCTCTAATACTCAAGTACTGAAGAAAAAGGATGACAATGAGGATGACCAGGGAAACCCTAGCAAGGGCAAGGGTCAAGGTCAAGGGCACAGCAGCAAAGTTTCTTCAAGGAAACTAATTTCTGATTCAAGCAAATCTTCTACTAAAAAGAAGACAAATTCTGATGTTGTAAATGCTCAAGCTCTGATATCAAGTTTTGATGTTCTGATTCAAGGAGGAAGTAAAGACTCTCAAAAGTTTTTGCAAACTCTGAAGCTAAAGGGAAAGCAGACTACTGTCTACTACAAAGATCCTAAAATTCAGACACTTGATGAAGAGATTGCTAAAAGATTATTTCTCAAGCATAATCCTGGAATGAATTTAGAGAATCTCAAGGTGGAAGAAGCTAGATTTGCAGCTGAGAAGACAAATCTAAAGTCTAAAGCTTCTGATGCTAAGAAACCTCCAATACCTAAGGTAAAAGGCATTGTGATCAAGGAAAAGTCAAATTCTGAGGCTTCAAAGCCTAAGACAAGATCACAGATCGATCCCAAAGATAAAGGGAAAGGAAAAATTGATGAACCAACAAAGCCACAGGAGATGAAGATTCCTCAAATCCTGATGAAACCTGTATGTAAACTGGTTCAAGTATTTGACGATGCTGCTGCAGTAGATGAAATTGTTCAAACTCTGAAAAGAAGGAAGATAACTGAAGAATCCATGACAACCACTGACATAGCTTAAGTTGTTCAGAGTGAAGAAGAACATGGTACTAAAGAAATAACAAATTCTGATCAAGTCATCAAGAAATTAACCTCTGACAGTGCTCAAGTTTATTTAGACAAGATGAAAGTTGCTGATAAAAAGAAACTCCTATGGAAGAATGTCAAACCATCATATCCAAAGAAAAGCCAATTATTATCTGATTTCATGACTATTGGATTGAAAGCCAGAGAAGCAAGAGATAGAGCTGGACTAGGTTCTGATAAAACCAAAATCAAAATAGGAGTTGAAGTGCTTACAAGGGATCCATTCTTATTGACTGACAAACCTCTTGAAGAAGTTACACAGAAACACCTTGATAAGGTTATATCTGTTCAAGTGGTACTGGATGCTCATGATAAGCATAATGTCAAAGAAATTCTGATTCTATTTTTTGAAGATGGAAGAACATATCAAATGTCAGAATCAGATGTGCTAAACAAATATCTGAAAGAACTTCAATTCTTTCATTATCTTTTAGAGATAAAGTTTGAGATTACCAAGAGATGGTCAAATTTCATTATGAAGACCATAAGGGATAAAGCAAGAATTTCTACTTCAAGGTTATAGAATTCATTCCAAATATAGTTGAAGATGATGGAAGTGAAATTCCAAGGAAGAAGGATTCTGCTAAACTTAAAGTTATTCTAAAAGATAAATGTCTGTGCTATAATGAAGACTCTTCTCATCCAAGGGTGATCAGACTTGTTGATGGTTTAGAAAGAAATCTCATCTCAGCACTTAAGACTACAATTTACCAAATTGGAAGTCAGAATGAAGAATTGAAGCAAGTTAAAGCTACAATTGCTCAAGTCCTGAGGAATAAAGAAGAAAAGCTGATATCAAACTTTGTCAAGAATCACTTTGGATTCAGATTGACTCAGTGAGATTGGTAAAAGCTACAAGGAATGTAAGTCGTAGTTAATTGTCTATTTAAACTTTTATTGTATTTGTACTTAAATGTTTTTGACATCATCAAATCTATTAACTTGTATATTTTCCATAATTTACAAGTTGGGGGAGATTGTTAGATATATTTGAGATGTCATGTCTAATCCAATTTGTGTTTAGTTTTCAAAACTTAACAACATGACTTATAAGGACTTACTGAAATCAGAACTTACTGAAGTCAGACCTTAATATCAGAACTTAGGGCGTCAGAAGATATATATCAGAACTTAAGTGCGGGAAGACTTCAGATAAGGAATGCGGCTGATTTACAGGATAAGATCTGGACTTAAATAAAAGAAGATATTCATGAAGAGTTAGAGGACTAGAAGACTTGTAGAAGATATCTTATTGATATATTTTAGGAGACATAATTATATTCCATATCAATTAGAAGATATCTTGTAACTGTGTACCATATAAACACAGCTTAGGGTTTACATTATATGTGTTATCATTATCGAGAAACATTATTCATTGTAATCTAGCAGCTCTTAGTGATATTGTTCATCACTGAGAGAGAACAACAGTTCTATTATAACAAAGTTTATTTGAATATACTTGATCTTTGTTACATACTTGTGTTGAAATCGATTTGATTGTATAAACACTATATTCAACCCCCTTCTATAGTGTTGTATGACCTAACATAATATATCAGAGTATGTGTATAGGTGTATGTATAACAATTGAAACAGGAATAAATGATTCAATGAATTAGGAGAAATTAAGAATCGAAATGAATTAAGGATAAGGAGACAATAATAGTGTATCAGTGTTGGTGAATAAGAATTATCAAGATATAGCTGTCATGGAAATTGTAAACCGATTCACTATTCTGAACTTAGAATAGGGGAAAAACTTGTCTGGCGTGCACTTCACCTCGTATGACTTACTTCCTTCTGACTCTTGCTTGATTCGCCTTGTTGGTACTGAATCTATCATAGAAAGATATTCGTTTAGATAACTTACTATATACGCGTACCTCGAATCGATACCACATAACCCTAATAGTCTACCCATTCGATTCTATCTAACTCGCACATATATAATTATACAACATAAAAGGTTTACATAAACACGTAAAGCACATAGCACATAAGGCATATAATTGATTTTAGACTTATCATTACTTTTAGAATCAATACTAGACTTGTACTCGTACTAACAAATACTATCTGGTTCGATTTATAATTTTTCAGGATTTATTTGACTCGACTTTACCCCTAATAGGGCCTATAACGATTAACTAACAAAAGAAGACTCACCTTCGGAAGAAATTATGATTTATAATCATTTTTAATAGATTCGGTTCATTTTTCTGAGTCTAAGGGCTTTCGTTTCACTCGAATCGGACTAACGGTTTAATTATTATGCAATAAACAAGATTTAATTAATCATAAATCATTAATCATAATTAATTAAACCTTACTTATATTTTTAAATAATTATTTAAGAATTATTGTATTTTAAGATAATTAATCTCTATATATTGGAATTAATTACAAATTATTACAATTATTCACAAATTATTGTTAATTATACGATTAGATCGACTATTTACAAATAAATAAACGATACGATTAATTATTACGACACTCTTCGAATAAGTAAACTATCGCTTGAATAATAAATTAACTTATCGATCAATCACTCGTATAAATACGAGTTACTCAAATTATTCAAATAATTATCGCATTATTTGATTAATTAACCTTTATTTATTAATAAATTACTTACTTATTAAATAATAGATAAATAAATAAACTATTAAATAACTAATTAAATAATTAAATAAATAATTAATTTTAATTTCTAAATTTATAAAATAATTTAGAAATTATTAATAATATTTTTCAGAATTTAAAACTAATTTTTAATAGATTTTTAGAATTTATAAAACTGATTTTGATTTTAATAAAATAAAAGTGAATAATTAAATATTCAAAAACAGGAATCAGGAAATGGGATTGGGACTTTGAGGATTAAACCCAGGTCGTTTCCCGGGTCGAAACCGGGTCGTTCCAGGGTTGAACAAGAACCCACCGCCATGGCTGCCAGAAACCGACGTCGGCGGGGAAATTTCGGCGAGCAAAAACGCAGCCAAAACTCGTGATTTCGATCCTTTCACCGTTTTCCATCAACACAACCTCTTCTTTCCCGTCGTTGTAACCGTAACTACGCCCAGCTGCTGCTCCTCCATCTTCTCCGGCTAATCGATGGCCCGCCGGCGACATTTTTCCGGCCAAACAACGATTTACCAAGATCGTACACCAAACTTCAATATCAATACACCAAAACGAAGCTCGTAACCTGGGCAATCTAACCCCTATCGTCTAACAAACCAACAATCAATCCACATACCACAACAATTAACAGAAAATTCATGAAATCCTTGCTATTCGAATTACACTATAAGGGTATCATTCGATGCTAATTCCAGTTGTAATCGACTATAACAATCCTCAGGAAACCATATCAAGTATCAAATTCAAGCAACAATCACAAGAATCAAAATACCTAAATTCGAGTATAAACACTAATTTTCGGATCGAAAATCAAAATTTCAAAATGAAAAACTGATGTTATAAACATAAAATAGAAGTCACAAGCTTCAATTTGACTACTTACATGAAGGATTTGGTTGACAGAATCACCTTCAAATCTGAGGTTTAATTCCTTGAGTGTTCTTCACCAACAAACTAATTTCTTGATTTTCTAATTTTTTTAATAATAATTAACTAATTAATTAATCATAAATCATCTATTTATATTTAGAAGAATAATACCCCTTAATAAAATTAAGGGGCTGATTACACATCTAATAAAAATATTTGGCCCTAATTTTTATAATTTTTGGGCATTAATTTTGAATTTTTAATATCCAATAAATAAAAAATAAATGCTAAAAATTCCAAAAAATTATGAAAAAACAAAAATGCAAAAAAAAATGATGTTTGATAATTTCATGATTGTGGTGCCCTCCAAACTCGGGTCAGAAGTTTGGGGTCCACACACACACACCTTATTTATAACCTGCTTATAACCATAATAAAGATAATAATACTATGCAGTGACCCTACTTACCAACTACCATGGACCGCAACAGGTTAAAGTATGTACACAAGCCACACACGCACACTTTTATTAAAAATGTCCAAATCCCAACTATTCAAACTTAAAAATGAATAATAATAAACATTATTACAAATTTCACAAACTTAAACTATTCCAAAAGTTGTCAGCTAGCTTAACTCGATCAACCTGGACCCCTAGCTCTCGTACTGGATTGGGGATCCTCACTACCAACAGGTTCCTTCTTAACTGGAAAAGAACATAAACAACATTGCACAAATGAGCTAACTAGCTCAGCAAGTCACATTGACAAGACTGAGAATAATGATCATCAAGTGAAAAGAGTTAAGGTATCAAGTGAACAATGATTAATGATTTAGAATTGGATATTATATTTTCATTTTAAAAACCAAGGATAGGATGCAGATCAGTCACGCACTAACCCCGAGAAAGGCACACAGCTCTGCTCTAATTACCGGATCTAAGGCACACATTGGCCTAACTTGACCACCAATCTGGTCGGACCACGAATCTGGTCCACAATTTTATAAAACAATCCAATTTTATCATAATAACAGAATAAACAATGCAAAGCAATAAACAAAATCATAAGCAACATTTGATGTCCAATAATTAGATGGTTTCAATCTTCACAAGGAAACAATATGGCAATTTCAAAGAATGGCTACCGGGTGATAAAAGAATTGGATAACAAAAGAATCAAAGTTTCAAGGTTATAAGGATTTGGTCTTACAAAGCATAAGGTACAATGGTTTGAATATGTAAGCAATCTGATTCAGTGGTTGGTATTTAGTTTGTATGTATTTGTGGAGTAGTATCATATAGATGTGGTTCGTATTAGGGTAATCAACAATCAATGGTTCAGAAAGAATAAGGTTTACATTTCAAAGATCAATAACTGGAATCAAGGTTTAGAGTTCAATGCTTCAAAGCACTTGCAATATGAAACCGGACTATCAATAATCTACAATATATCTTGAGAAAGTTCAGAACACTTGATTGATATTAGCTTGCTATACTTCACTATCTTCCAACCACAATCTCCTATTCCTCAACTACCTGCTTCCCTTTCCTACGCCTTGCCTCTTCTGCTCTGTCACGCCCCCAACTTAAACATCAAATTAAATATAACTATTACAATATTTTAAAAGAAGAATACACAACCAACTCCAAGATCTTACAGTTTAGGGTTTGGAACAGCCCAACACTACCAACTATTACATCTGATTAAAAGTACCGAGTCCTCACACAAACTATTATTACTTATTCTACCTGAGCTCGAACATAAGCATCAGCATCACAGGTCTTACGGGCAGTCTGCTTGAATCTAACCATAGTTGCTAGCTGTAATATCAGGGTAAAGCAAGGAGTGAGCCAAATGCTCAACAAGTGCTAATAGTACGACACAAAACATAAATCGAGATATACATTAAAGAATGACAATGGAAAGACATAACCAAAGGTAACGAGAGATAAAATATGGGAGATGGCATCATTTTGCTTGTATCAAAACAATTTTAAAATCATGTCTTAATCAAAATCATTTTATGACGCTACGGATTACAGCCGGTGATCAGCCGCGAAGTAATCCCGAACCTCGTTGGGTTCTAAAACATTAACGGGAATCCCTAGGCAACTTTTAAGCCTAATATAAGTGTGGAAAGGACTCGCGTCTCAGTCCAGATCCACTATTCAAGGAAAACATTTATCCCCCTTTGGGACTGAAAACTCATATTCTACTTATTTCAAAAACTGATGCCGAATTATAACAAAATCTCTTTTAACAGTAAACATTTTTATTAAGGGATTATAGATCAACTCGAAACACGGGAAATATGGTACTAAATTTCAGGGCCATGATTTACAAAATTTTACTCTATTAGGGTAACCAAAAGGTTTTCATATGTCAGAACTTGGACAGGAAAATTTAGTGAGACTAATGGATAATATAAAGGGGTAATGCCAAACTGGGCTTAAAGCAATGGTTTCTCGTCAAGGTATAGGTGTTGGATCATCAAGAAGATAAGCTTCATGAATACTATGGGTGTTAAGGTATGAAGAAATGATTCTTTAGCTCAGGATATATCAGAGTTGTCAAGCTTTGGGATAAGAAAGAGGGGTATCAATCAATGAGGGATCACTTTGATAAGTTTCTGACTTTCAGGGTTCAAGGTAAGGTTCTATAGGAATTCAAGTATCAGGATGAGATATCAATACTTAGGAATCATCAGCATGTTAATCAAGAGGATCAATCAAGTAATATATCAACTCTTCATTTTATCATGGCATTTAACTATCATGAAGAGACTTTTGAACTACTTGCAATACATACTCGAGGGTTCATGGCATTTCTATATAATTCAAAGATAAACGAAAGATACGCTTGATTTAAAACATATCAAATAACTCAGGATAATTCTATCAATATATATATGAACTGTTTATAGTAAATACGAAGGTCAAGTTGAATCACTTGCCTTGAGAAAGGCGGGTCTGGTCTGACTGGTAGGAGCAACTGGAGCTTCACTCGACCTTTATGGCAAGTTTTCCCTCGTCTCGAGATCCTACATAATAATAATAATAATCCTCATTATAATATATTCTTACCATCTTAACCTATTTACAACTTGAAATTAAATACGGATGGCACTTAGGCCTATACGCACTTAATTTTATATTCACTTTTAAATTACAAAAGTACACACATAGCCACATATTCACATACCAAATATTAACACCAAATAACACCATATATACCATAATGCAACACTAGGCTTGGATGATCTCGACTCACATCTTAAGTCACTTGGTCGCTAAACTAGACAAGATCTTCTAATTTTGGCTTCCTAACTCGATGTGCCTTTCCTAAATTATCCAAAACCTATTGACCCTCACTTGTGCCTTTAGCTCTACTGACCTTATACCATCTTACAACTATGGTGGTCGACCTAATACTCACTTCTAAGTGTTCTAAAACAATGTGATAAGTGAAAACGCTCACTGGTGCAAATTTCAGAATGACAGCTATAGTTTCTTGAGTGCATTAGACACTCTTAAACTACAATTTTTCCTTCAAAACTTTTACACAAGACTCTCCTGACCTAAGGGCATCTCACAAACTTGATGTGGCTCAAGGGCCTGGCTTGGGCCTTCTTGGGCCTAAGCTAAAAGTCCAAGGTTCCCCTGCTTTTCTGGGCAGAAAACGCCCTGACTGGAATTAACTTGTGACACATGGTTCTAACTCATATCCTATGAACTATGGTTGGAAAAACTTTTCTGACACTCCCTCTAACTAAGGCCCAATAGGGCCTAATGAGGGCCTACCCATGACATGGTAAAATCTTCCTATTTCTAAGTTGCAACAAAACTGTCCCCTGCTGGACAGATTTTGTTATTCTACTTGTGCACCTAACCGAAAGACATGCAAACCTCCAACCAACTCCTAAAACCTTTTATATATTCCCAATAATAACTTCTGGTAGCTTGGGCCTCAAAGTGCACATCAATGACATGGTCAAAACTTACTCTAAACCTCAGGGTGCTAAACTGATTTTTCTGCAGAAACTATAACTCTCATTTTCCAAGGTTTTGACTTGACAAACTCAACTAACAACAACTCAATACTTAAACCAAGACTCATACATGGTAATCTACTGAACTAACTCCCTTATTCTCAAAATAACCTTGGGTGAGATCATCCTTACCTAAGGTACAATTATGGCAAAACAAAAGAGATCACATTTCTCAACTCACCAATCATTAAGTTTTTGAAACCACAAGATATGCATTTTATAAAAGATAACCACGAATTATTACCATGCAACAAGAAGCATAAATCAATATTAACACATTATACCTACTGAAATTAAGGCTCACTAACAAAATCTTTCCAAATGATCAAAATCTTACAACATTCTAAGAGAAATCCACATGCATGCATGCCTTCGAGTTTTTCAATCCAAAACAACACATTTTCTACATATGTTCTATCATAAAATTGACATGCAAGCCTAGCATAAGATATACCTAGATGATCACTTAGCATGCAAGGAGTTTTATCAAATTTTCACCAAAAAATTCAAGTCATTATCACATAAATATGCAAAAATTGAATAAAACAACAAGAATGATCTCAAGGACCATTCATTCGGCTCCCATATGGTCATGGCCGAATGAAATGGATGGGAATGGCCATTTAATCATCAAGAATTTCCTTCTCAAGACTTGGCACTTATCCATTCCTTGTAGTCATCTCAAAAACAACCCTAAACTCACAAGAATCAAGGTTGTATTTTGAGTTTCACTAAAACTTTTACATGCAACCTTTAAACTTAAACTTTCTACTCAAAACTCTTTGAAATATGAGTGATCATGGTATGGGAAGTAACATTTACTTGTGTAAAAAGTGGAAGCTTGATTGAGGTTTGAAGAAAAAAAATGGGGAGGGGGTTTCGGCTTTTAGCCGAGAGTGAGAGGGGAGAGCCGAGAAGAGGGAGAAGGGAGGGAGGAGAGAGTGAGGTGTGGGTGGAGTATGAGAATGATCATGACATTTGCTTGTTTTTATGATATTTGATTTGACAAAATTTGAGTGGAAAGGAGAATTGACAAGTCTATCCCTCCACTTATACTTGGTGCATTTTGCATGCAAGGGTAAAGAAGGAAATTGGCTAGAGAAATAAGAGTTAGTGGGGTTGGAATTGTCCTCTCTGTCCTTGAAAAGAATGAGAGGGTGGTTTGCATGCAAGGGCTTTCTTGTAATTTGCTAAATATGACAACTAAAATTTATAATGATTTATTTTTATAAAATAAAATACAAGTTCAAAAATTATAAAATTTATACCATAAAAAAACTTAGATTTTTAGAGACTTTATAAAATCATTTTCAAAATTTGTGAACAAAATACCTTTTAAAAGAAATTTTTTTCCAAGGCTTAGAATATTCCTTATAAATCAAAAATAAAGAAATTAAATAAACTCTTTCTTTAAAAAATCATATACTACATAAAGCAAATTTATAATGCATAAATTTGCACTCACACAAACGTACAATCATTGAATATATTTTCATTCAGCTTTAATATTATACCAAATCCACAAATAATATTACACGAAGATACCGGTCGTAACATGCTCACATATCATAAGTATCTATCAATACTCAACTCATACGATTCTATTTGGTATACACTTCCATCTACCATTCGTTTTACCCAAATCCGACTAACGGATTGAAAGTTATGCTACAAACATGTAAACACTGAACATATAGACCGACACTCAAACAAACAAGTCACATATAACACATAACATGTTACACAATCAATGAAATTTTATTTATAAGGAAGTCTCGGGTCATAAACAGTCTTTAGGGTATTTAATATGATTTTTAAAACATTTTTCGGAGTCAAAACGGGTCGTTGGGTAAATTTTAAAGCAATAAACAGAGTTCAGTTGGCCAAATCTGGCTTCAAAATAATTTTTTAATAATTATCGAGCCTTGAAAACAATTTAAAATAATATTTTAAAGCTCGAAACTATTTTTTGGAATTTTTAAATCATTTAAAAATAATTAAATCCAATTAAATAATTAATTAAAATCAATTAATAATTAATTAAATCAATTAATTAATTACTTTTCAAATTAATTGACCAATTAACTAATTAATCATTAAATAAAATTAATTAACTAATTAATTCAGATTTATCTTTGAATTTAAAATAATTTTTGGAATTAAAATAATAATTTTTGGGATTTTTAATAATTAAAAATGAATTTTTATAATTAAAATAAATAGAAAATATGTTTTTTAAATAATTTATAAACAGGAATCCTATTTTTGCAAAGTTTACAAACTACATGGACTGAACTTCATCGTTTTCAAACCAACAGGAACTAAAGTGCAATTTTGCACCCCCCGTCGCCGGAAAATGCCATGTCTCGCTGGAGACGGCGTTCCCGGAATCCTCACACCTCCACAAGCTCCAGATTTAATCTACACAACACCAGGAACACAACCATGCAATCAAATCATTCTAATAACCCTGAGTTGGCCGGAAATTGGCCGAGAAGTTCGCCGGTTTCCGGTGAACTCGACGAAAACTTCAAATGACAACTCCCTTCAAACCAGGGATCGTCTGTTAACGAGCTATACACCAATCGATTACAAATTTCAAGAGGAACAAAATCCACCCATCTAGAACATCTAATAACCCCTGGAACAAAAAGCCCTAAATTTCAATTAAGAACATTCATACGGGTTATAAACCCTAATTTCAAAATTCGAAAATTAAACTCAATTTTGAACATGTTATTGAACTCCAAATCAGTCATATGATATATCAAAATCATCAGGAAAACAAGCTTTTCAACAAGCAAGCATCAAATCATTCAAACAATCATCCAAACAAAAATTCATATTTTTAATCAAAATAATTCGAAAATAAATAAAAATATAGAAAATAAACGGGTTTTATATCAAGTCGGCCACCCTATTCGTCAAAATATCTCACTTAGACCACCATTTCCCATGACGACTCATTTAAACCATTAAAAAACTAATATATATCACGCCGTTATCCTTTTCTAAAAAAATTAACAGAAAATGTTAATTTTTTTAAAATTTCCGTTAGTTCAAGCAGAAATAGTCAGAAGTGGTGAGCTAGTAGTCCACGTATGTTCCACGTTGGACTAACTATCAAGTGACACAACACAAGTGAAAGAAACCCTAATAAATTAAACAAATAACCCGAATAAACAAATAAACTGACATATTGCGGGTTAATTTGGGGCTAAACAAAAACCCTAAACAGCGTGTTCATTCAATCGTCACTATCAACCATCATTCAATCGTCAATTGTATCTATCTTCAACAAAATCTGGACACCAATTATCACTCTTTAACATCATTCGATAAGGTAATGATTTACCTTGCTTTTACCACAACTGACGAGTTTGACAAAGCAGACATGGGGGTTTGCGATTATGAGCGAAGATGTTGATAATGTGAGAAGTAATTACAAAGTTATGCACAAATTTAAGAGAAAATTAAAATTTTTTATCAAGAACCCTAATACACACACTGTGTTTGTATGTCTGCTATATATACAGGGGTCAAAGTGAAGTGTAATATCCCGTATTTTTTTAGAATTCGATTAATAAAAGAATAATAGATTAAAATTAGACAAGGACTAGGATTTAAAATTGAATTAGACTAATGAGCCTAAAATTTGAATCCAATTCTAATATGGATAACTTGTAGGTTAAGATATAGGGTTTTGTATCGTTATAAATACATCCTAATCATTTTTCTCGTTTTTAAACATCAAAATTCGTAGGGGCTTTTCTTCAAAAATCAGCAGTCTTGTAAAATTCGTAGAAAATTCATCGTAAGTCAGAATTCAGTGATTCTGGACTTTTCGGAGAGGTCTTTTCGTTATCTTCAGCTTTTTTGTTTCGTGTTTTCCAAGAAAATATCGTTTAGAGGGTCAAAAAGAGTAAATTCAGATCTGGTCAGGCTTTGAGGTAAGTACTTTTTGACTTGCTTTTATATTCGGAAAAGTTTTGATACTCTGATTTTTGAATTTCGTATAAGATAAAAGAATTCTGTTTCGAACTGTATAAGAAATAAGATACGAGAATCTTTTAAAACCCAGTCTCTACGTTTTCGAACCCGTTCGTAATTTACGCTATAGTTCCGGAACTAGCCTTAGATACCCTTATTAGGCGCACAGGTGTGCAACTTTAGATACCTATTAAGGGCGCGTAATTATTAAACTTTAGATGCCGACCACTGGCAAAGTGTGGTATATGAGAATAAGAATAAGAATTAGATGCCGGCTACTGGCAAAGTGTGGTCGTAGATCAAGACTGTGGTATTTATAAGAATTATCATTTCGTTATGTTTTACTCTGTTCTGATCTGTTATAAAAATATGATCTCTTCTATTTTAAATTCTGAATTTTAAAATATAAAACTTTGGGTTGGATTTATTTTAGAAATTGTTTTTACAAAATTATTATCGTTTTGAGAAAATTTGTTTTATTAAAAATACCCATTGTTTTCCGGTTAAATAGTTAGTCAATTTGTACTTGTTGGGCTTTGTAGCTCACCCCTTTTATATTTCAGGTTTCGTATAAGATTCGAGTTGGAAATCATTGGAGTTCGAGGACTTAGGATTGAAGTATATTAAATTTTGGGCTTCCGTTAGCTGCGCTTTTGTAATAGACACCTTTGTAATAGATTTTCGTATTAGTAAATTGTATTTTATTTTAGTATTGATTTAGAATTAATAGTCCGGAAGTGCGGGTTGTTACATGAAGTCAGTCAAGTTAGCCGTTGTTTATTCAACGCCATGTCAGCTGACACATCAGCATCACCGTTAACTTTTTTTATTAATATAACGGTGTGATATATATTAGTTTTTTAATGGTTTAAATGAGTCACCGTGGAAAATGGTGGTCTAAGTGAGATATTTTGACGAATTGGGTGGCCGACTTGATATAAAACCCGAAAATAAACTTTTGATTCAGCAGTTCTGAAACTTGGATAATCTGATAGAATACTTCAAAACCTCCGTTTTGGTTACTAGAGCTTCCCGGGCAGATTTCAATAATACCATGATTTTGCAGTTTGATTCTTGAAGGTTTATATGAATATATATGTATTTTCTCTGTAAATTTATATAATTACTGTTTACAAATGATTTTCGGTACGATATAATAAAATACGGTAAAGGCTATTTATAATTACGGAAAATTAGTATCCCGTTGGATCATTCCGGATATAAAATAGTACGTTTATTTATAAAAACGGATCCAAACGGTACTGGTTTTTGGGATAATTATCCAAATCAGTACAATTTGTACTGCGGTCTTGGTCTCAGCACCTGGTTACACGTATTACGAGGTGATAATTATAATAGTTTAATAAAAAGATCCCGTTTATCGAAAATACGAGTCTTATTGATTTACCGAAACGAATTTTCTAACGAAAATATTACACCGGGACCCGCACAGGACAAACGTACGCCGGATCGAAAAAGTCGAAACATGGAAAATGCTTGGAATAATGAAATTAGGTTAGGAAGGAGTTCTCAGAAGAGTTTCGAGTTATAAAAATGTAAAAACAAATGAAGTCGGCTGGTTCCCGATTATATAAAATAATTTATAAATACTCGGAATTTTTTTTTATAAAATCCATAAATTTCCTATAAAATCATAAATCAACATAAAAATAAATAGAAAGATATGACAATTATCTATATTTTATTTTAGACATATAAAAATTAAAATACTCAATTTATATTTTCTTTAAACATCCAAACACATATACCACTTAGCAAATAATTCACAGAATAAATATTGAACATGCATAATATTTATTTATTAGCAAAAATAATTACACGATATATCCCATATATTACATCCTTTCCCCTTTAAAAGGATTTTGTCCTCGAAATCTCCTAAAAAAATAAATGAGGGTACTTTTCTCTCATATCACTTTTTAACTCCCAGGATTACTCTTCAACCTTTGGGTTTCTCCACAACACTCTTACTAACTTTTCCACTTTATTTCTTAACACTTTCTCTCTTTCTTCTAGAATCTCTATCGGACTTTCTACATATGACAAATCTGCTTGAAGTTATATTGGCTCGTATTCGATTACATGCTTGGAGTCTGGATTATATTTCTTAAGCATCGATACGTGAAAAACATTGTGAATATGCTCCATGTGTGGAGGTAACGCCAACTCGTAAGTTACTTTGCCAACGCGCTTTAAAATCTCAAAAGGTCCAATATATCTAGGGCTCAGTTTTCCTTTCTTCCCAAATCTTGTCAGTCCTTTCCATGGCGATACTTTTAGTAATACCAGATTTCTTTCTTCGAATTCCATATCTTTCCTTGATTGATCTGCATACTTCCTTTGACGGTCTTGTGCTACTATCAATCTCTTCTGGATAACTTCAACAACTTCTTTCGTCTGTTGCACCAATTCAGGTCCAAGTATTTTGCGTTCTCCTACTTCGTCCCAATATACAAGAGATCGACATTTGCGTCCATAAAGAGCTTCATAGGGTGGCATCCCAATACTAACTCCCAAGTTGACTCTTCAACCTTTGGGTTTCTCCACAATACTCTTACTAACTTTTCCACTTTATTTCTTAACACTTTCTCTCTTTCTTCTAGAATCTCTATCGGACTTTCTACATATGACAAATCTGCTTGAAGTTCTATTGGCTCGTATTCGATTACATGTCAGGAGTATGGATTATATTTCTTAAGTATCGATACGTGAAAAACATTGTGAATGTGCTCCATGTGCGGAGGTAACGCCAACTCGTAAGCTACTTTGCCAACGTGCTTTAAAATCTCAAAAGGTCCAATATATCTAGGGCTCAGTTTTCCTTTCTTCCCAGATCTTGTCAATCCTTTCCATGGCGATACTTTTAGTAATACCATATTTTCTTCTTCGAATTCCATATCTTTCCTTGATAGATCAGCATACTTCCTTTGACGTCTTGTGCTACTATCAATCTCTTCTGGATAACTTCAACAACTTCTTTCGTCTATTGCACCAATTCAGGTCCAAGTATTTTGCGTTCTCCTACTTCGT
This sequence comes from Apium graveolens, assembly GCF_009905375.1. NCBI lineage: Eukaryota > Viridiplantae > Streptophyta > Magnoliopsida > Apiales > Apiaceae > Apium > Apium graveolens. The sequence goes on from NC_133657.1 coordinate 52,158,560, forward strand.
CCCAATATATAGGAGATCGACATTTGTATCCATAAAGAGCTTCATAGGGTGGCATCCCAATACAGGCATGATAACTGTTGTTGTAAGCAAATTCTACCAAGGGTTGATGCTCGTCCCAACTTCCTTTGAAATCAATGGCACAAACACGTAACATGTCTTCGATTGTTTGGATTGTTCTTTGACTCTGGCCGTCCGTTTGTGGATGGTAAGCCGTACTCATATTCAGTCTCGTTCCCAAACATTCTTGAAAACTTTTCCAAAACCTTGAATTAAACCCCGGATCTCGATCGGATACGATAGACACAGGAACTCCATGACGAACTACGATTTCTTTCAGGTACATATGGACTAACTTGTCTAGTGAAAATATTTCATTTATAGGCAGAAAATGAGCTGAATTGGTAAGTCTGTCAACTATAACCCAAATGGCATCATGGTTGGCTTTCTTTCTTGGTAATCCGACTATGAAATCCATGGCAATATGCTCCCACTTCCATTCTGGAATCTCTAATGGCTGCAACAATCCACTTGGTCTCTAGTGCTCTTCTTTAACTCTCTAACATGTATAACATCTGCTAACCCATTCTGCAATTTCCCTCTCCATATCTGGCCACCAATAATTTTCCTTTAAATCTCTGTACATATTGGTACTCCCGGGATGGATTGAATACCTTGAATTATGAGCTTCCTGTAAAATTTCATTCTTCAACTCCGTTACTGGTGGAATTCAAATTCTAGAAGAAAACCTAAGAATACCTTGATTGTCCTTTTGCTTGCACAATTCCTCACCTTCCAAATGATTAATGTCCTGATCCATTATCTCCTATTGACACTTCCTTATCTTTTCCAACAATTCCGGCTGGAAAGTCATACTATACACTTTCGCTTCATCAGGCTTGCAAACTCTAATCTCCAATTCCAGTTTCTGAAATTCCTTGTATATCTCTTCGGGTACTGATAACACATTCAACTTTTATTTCCGACTTAACGTGCCCGCCACAACATTTGATTTACCGGGGTGATAGTTAATCGTGCAATCGTAATCCTTAATCAACTCTAGCCATCTTTTCTGTCTCATATTAAGCTCCTTCTGTGTGAATATATACTTCAAGCTTTTGTGTTCCGTATAAATCTCGCATTTTTCTCCATATAGATAATGTCTCCAAATCTTCAAAGCGAATACTATGGCTGCTAGCTCCAAATCATGAGTAGGATACTTTTGTTCGTGTGATTTTAATTGCCTTGACGTATTCGCAATAACCTTATCGTGCTGCATCAGAACGCATCCGAGTCCTTTATGAGAAGCATCGCTATAGATTATGAAATTCCCTTGATCGCCTGGAAGTGAAAAAATAGGTGTTGTAATTAATCTTCGCTTCAATTCCTGGAAACTTTCTTTACATTTTTCGTTCCATATAAACTTTTCATTCTTTCGTGTAAGCTTTGTCAATGGTGTCTCAATCCTTGAGAAATTTTGAACGAATCGGCGATAATATCCCGCTAATCCCAAGAAACTTCTTACCTCTGTTGGTGTTCTCGGTCTTTCCCAATTTGTAATTGCTTCAATCTTAATGTTTAATTTATTAAAAATGGTGGAGCCGAGGGTACTCGAGCGACGTAAGTGAATCGTTAAGCGCAAAAGCAAGCGTTAGAGTCTAATTGGTTAAAGTCTAGATTCTTAAGCGACTTTGGTTTAATTCCAACTTATATGTTGTTTATAGGTTACCAGACTCGTCCCGGGCCTTTTACCACCCCCAGTCGCTCAGGAAAGTTTTCTACCCGTTATACTGTTGTTGTGATGTATATATGTATATGCATTATCTTGTGATAAGTGCATGATTGTTATTAGCAAATCTTGCGATATATTGGAGCCTGTTGATATGGTATATATGCATGCTTGTTTCGTAATCTTGATATCTAATTGTTGATTCAAATTCTTATAGTTGCATAATACCTATGCTAGAGATAAGCAGTAGTTGCGTATACCCGTAGTATAGGGGACCCAAAGGTGAACATTTTCTAAAACCAGAGTCGATGTTCCCGAGTATATTATATATATATATATATATTTATATATATATATATATATTGATATAGTTTTCAAACTATTAATCGAATAAGTTTTATTCGATAACTTTATTTTAAATAATGAATATTAGTTGAATATTCATTCCAGGACTTATGACTCTGTTTATTTTAATTAATGAATATTATTAGTTGAATATTCATTCGAGGACTTATGACTCCGTTTATTTTATGAATATTATATTGAATATTCATTCATGGACTTATGACTTCGCTTATTTATTAAATAATATTCTTTATTTTATTAAAGAATAATGTTTCGATAATCAAACTTATTTTCGATTATTCAAATAAAGATCATACTTTCGTATAAGTATATCTTTGGTTATTAATATTCATTCCAAGTATGAGTTTTAAAACTTCTACTTCAATTATTTTTATAAAGATTATTCTTTATGGGAATATTATTTAAATAATAATATTCAGATATTTTCTAAATATATTGGGACTGATTTATTTTATTAAATCAGCATTACTCCAAACATTCTTAAAAATGTTTTCGAGTCTTCAAAATGATTTTCTAAAAGTTAGAGCGGATCCCAAAACTCATTTTTATATTTAAGATCTTCCTTTCGAAGGGGATTTAAATATTCGCTCAAAACCTGAGTGATCTGGCTCTGTGGTGTATTTTATATTTGCAGCGAGGTTGCTGTTTTGATAAATGAATTGATTACTTACCCAACGTTCGGGAAGTAAGTCCATCTATTGAGTTGGCATAAGCAACATGGGCTCAGTGGGCATCCATGAAAGTGTAAGTGGCTCAGTGGGAGTCCATCAAATGCGCAAGTGGCTGAGTGGCAGTCCAACATAAGGTCCTATTGCGGCCAGGGTGATGACCAGCGGGGAATTCGTCCATCTACTAGTAGAAAAGGTTACATATTGGTATCTTTGCCTGATCAACAAGATATCAGGTTTATGCCAAGGTTTTCTCCTTTCCAAATTCATTGGATATTACAACTCTATTTATAATTTTCATAACAGAGGTTTTGAAGGAGTGTATGAAATGTTTATATATATAGGTGTATATATATATCGGGACTTAATGAAATATCTCGTAACTTCATTATTTATAATGATATTTCAAGGATTGAATCTATTCAAATCTTATCTTGTAGTCTCATCTATGTGATGAACTTTTGAAACTAATTATAACTTGAACGGTGGTAGTTCAAGTAGTATTCGGAAAAGATATAAGTATATTGGAGTATCTTGTAACTTCATCATTTCAACTTATATCTGGTTAATGATTATCTTATGCATGACAAAGATTTTCACAAAAACGTTGAGACAAGGTTAGATATATGAGATCACCTTGTAACGATATTTTTATATAGTTATAAACTGGAACTCTGTGTATATTATGCATGGAAGAGGACTTCCAAGATTTTGAAAAGTATATATATATATACATATATACTGAATATTTTGCGACTTGGTCGCGTTAAGATATCAAACTTGGTTCATTTCTTCTTGACCAAGACTTTCATGAGTACTATGAGAATGCTCATATATTGTTAATTATTATACATATTATTTCGGTGGGCTTGTTGCTCACCCTTTCTTTCTTCTTTCATCACACAACAACAGATAGACAAGATGAACAGGATCAAACTCCCAATTTGCGAGCAGATAGGAAATGTTCCGCGGTTTCCTGTAGGCGTTGATGCCGTGTAGCTGAGGTAGGATCTACCAATAGGCTAGGCTTTCAACTTTCGATGTACCAGACTTATGTATATTTATGAATTGTAATAATGGCAAAGAATATGTAAATTATTCAGAAACCCTTTTTAAGGTGAAATGGTTTATAATTGTGGAATAAAATGACTTGTGTTATTTTTGGTATTCATCTCTGAGACTATAACTTGTGGTGTGTGTGTGTATTGTGGGGTCACAATACGCAGTAGTTGGTTGACTGTTAAAATTAAGTATTGATAAGGGAAATGGAACTCGTGACAACCTAGATCCCCGACCCCGGATTTGGGGGTGTTATATTCTGTTACTGTTGAAACAACTCCTTCATTGGCAAGGAGATTGAAGAAAATGAAGGCTATGAGGTATTTGGCTAAGGCTCCATCAGAAGATACTGAAGAAGCTGAGGAAGGGGATCAGGTATCTCTAATCTCACAAGATCTGATTATCATTGAAGCCCTTCCAGCTCAAGCCAAAGACACTGCTACTGATACAGTTTTTACCCCTCATGTCTCACCTATTAAAGTTACAGATGATGCTAAAGAACAAACTGAAAACTCTGAAATAGATATTCATAATTTGAATATACCAAATGTTATTTATTTGGAACTCCATCTACAGATGCTCAGCAAACTCCAACTCATTTTTCAATTTTAAATGGTGAGATACCATATACATCAACCACACCAGCTCTGGAGATAAATTCTGATGTTCAGAATTTAAATGAAGTTGTTCCTGAATCTCCATTTGCTTCGCACACTGTTGTGCTGTCAGAACATAATGAGTCTTCCTCATGTTCTGAAGACAGTGTTTCTGCTGAGACTCCAGTTCCTATACTAGGAAAGGAAGAATTGGTGAAGAAATTTATTGAAAAGAAAGCACCTATTCCTTGGGAGGATACTCACAGAGGTGTGGAGTGGACCAAGAAGTGGAATGACACTGATTTCATTCCAAGTTCTAACATTCTGACAAAGCATATTACTAAAGCTGATGAGTTGCTCATAAATGTTGATTTAAGAACACAACTCAAGATCACTGCTCTATCTACCAAACATCTTCAAGGTCTACATTCTTCTACTCATGAAAAGGTTGATACACTAAAAGAACATGCTGATAAGCTAGATCTACAGCTTAAGCTTGACAAGAGTAGATATATCAGATCTACTCTTGAGAAAATTGAATCCATTGAGAAGATTCAAGAGAAGCAACAGGCCCAAATTGCTGAGGTCCTGGCTAACCAAGTTTCTCAGAAAGCTCAATTGGAAGAAATTCAATCTTCAGTTGAACTTCTTCTTTCTCTCTTACTTCCTGATGATGCCAAAAAGGGGGAGAAGGTAATTATGTCCAAATGCTCACCTACTGAAATACTGAAGAAAAAGGATGATAAAAGTGATGACCAGGGAAACTCTGATAAGAGTAGAGGTCAAAGAAAAGTTCAAGGAAAATCTTCTACACAGAACAAGTCAAGTTCTGATGCTGTGAATGCTAAAAGTCTGAAGTCAAGTTCTGATAAACAAAGTCTGATGTCATGTTCTGATATTCTGATTGAGTCAGGATCTAAAGACTCTTAGAAGTTTTTACAAACTCTGAAGCTAAAGGGGAAGCAGACTACTGTTTATTACAAAAATCCTAAAATCCAGACACTTGATGAGGAGATAGCTAGAAGATTATTTCTGAAACAAAATCCAGGAATGGATTTGGAAAATCTCAAGGAGGAAAAAGCTAGATTTGCTGCTGAGAAGATAAATCTTAAGTCTAAAGCTTCTGATGCAAAGAAACTTCCAAGGCCTAAGGAAAAGGCATTGTGATCAGGGAAAAGTCAAATTCTGAGACTTCAAAGTCCAAGACTAGATCACAAACTGAGATTGATCCTAACTCAAAAGGAAAAGAAAAGGTTGATGAACCTTTAAAAAAATTGAGAAAAAGATAAGTTCTTCCATTCCAATCTATCAAACTACAATGCATGATGATGATTTGATAGAAGATGAAACTGTTCAAATTCTGAAGAGAAGAAAAATAATTGAAGAATCTAAAACAACCTCTGACACTGCTCAAGTTGTTCAGAATAGAGAACAGCAAGATACAGAAGAAACAGCAAATTCTGATCAAGTTAATTTGGAAAAGATGACAATTGCTGATAAGAAGAAGCTGTTATGGAAGAAAGCTATTCCAGTTGAACCAAAATCCAATTTTATGATGAGTCAACTCGCAACATTTGGATTGAGATCCAAGCAACCTAGAGATAAAGCTGGATTAGGTTCCGATGAAGAGAAGATACAAACAGGAGTAGAAGTTACTCTAAGAGATCCTTTCATTTTGACAGACAAACCATATGAACAAATCAACCAAAAGTACCTTGACAAAGTGTGGTCTACTCAAATCGTGATATATTCTCATGATAAGGAAAATCTAAAGGAGAAATTGATTTTTCTCTATGATAGATTAACTTACAGACTAGCTGACACTGATGTGCTAAAGAAGTCTGTCACAGAACTTCAAGATATTCACTATCTTCTGGAAGTAAAATATGATGTTACAAGAAAATGGTCAGAATACATTTTGAAGGCTATAAGAGATCTATTTAGAATCTCTGGTACAAAGACTTCTCAGTATATACCAATGAATACTGAAGATGATGGAAGAGAAATTCCTATGCTGAAGCATTCTGCTAAGGTGGAAGTTCTTCTGAAAGGAAAATGCTTATGTTATAATGAAAACTCTTCACATCCTAGAGTTATCAGACTTGGTGATGGACTTGAAAGAACATCAATTCAAGCTCTCAGAACAGCCATTTATCAGATTGGTGATAGTAAAGATGAAGAACTGATGCAGGTCAAAGCACAGTTAGTTGAATTTCTAAGAAAAGCTGAAGACAAGCTGGTAAGAGATTTTGTTAAGAATCATTATGGATTCAGATTGATCCAGTGAAGTTATTAAAGCTATAAGGACTGTAAGTTGTAGTTAATAGTCTTATTAAACTCTTATTGCATTTGAACTTAAATGTTTTTGACATCATCAAATCTATTAACTTGTATATTTTTGCACAATTTACAAGTTGAGGGAGATTGTTAGATATATTTGAGATGTCATGTCTAATATATTTCATGTTTAGTTTTCAGATCTTAACAAACAGGAAATATCAGTACTTACTGGAATCAGTACTTACTGGAAGTCAGAACTTAAGGATATCAGGACTTAGATTATCAGAAGATAAATATCAGAAGATGGATATCAGAACTTAAGTACGGGAGGACTAACAGTTAAGGAAGGAAGCTGATTTACAGGAAAGAAGATCGAGACTAATAAAAAAAGAAGATATGCATGGAAAGAGTTAGAGGACTTAAAGACTTGTATAAGATATCTGATTGATATATTTTAGAAGACAGAATTATATTCCATATCAATTAGAAGTTATCTTGTAACTGTGTAGTATATAAACACATACATAGGTTTACACTATATGTGTTATCATTATCGAGAAGATCATACATTGTAACCTAGCAGCTCTCGTGATATTTGTTCATCACTGAGAGAGAACAGTTCCATTGTAACAGAGTTTATTATATCGAATATATATGTTTACTGTTACTTGAGTTCGAAATCGATTTGATTGTATTCTACACTGTATTCAACCCCCTTCTATAGTGTTGAATGACCTAACAATTTATTAGTAAAAATAATTACACGATATATCCCAGATATTATAATGATCCTATAAAAATAAAAGTGTGATTTTTGTGGGGTTTGTAACACCCGAAGGGGCCCGGAAAAGTCGTTTTTCACAAAAAAGGTAAATTTGTAAAATGTCTAGGGGTTCAGAATATCGATATGGCATGGGCCATACCTGGCCAAATAAGACCATTAATTTTATTTGAAATATGGCTTTTTAAAACACTGTTAGGGCCGTACAAGTTTAATATAAAACATATAACTTACTGGAAAGCATTCGATAAATATTCGAAACACATTCCGATCAAAACAGATAACATATAACACATATCATCTAGGGTTTTATGACCCAACACCCTTAATCACATAATAATACGTATATAATCACTTTTATTAGAATTTAATACAACGTAATTTCTCGGTCGTTACACCGACGGTGGACCGTGATGATTATTCTGAGTCTTATTATTATTAATATTATAAAAAAAATTATTTCGTATAATTAATTTGAAGTGTAGTTAATGGTTGTAATGATTTAATCAGTGGTTGCGTAACTAATTTGGATTGTATTGTTGGGTATGACGTCGATTATGTTTCGACGGGTAGGCCGATAAACAAAGGAGACGCTGCCCGATTTTCGGAAAATTAAATTCAGAAATTCGGGTATACATCGTGTGATTATCGGAGTTACCAGTCAAATGTATATAGCTATATAATAATAAATAAATATTGTATGAACCTACTTGCATATTGTGATAAAATATTTTATAAAATGGTTAACAACCCTATTTTATGAAACGTACTTGCGTGTTGTAATAAAATATTTTATAAAATATAGCCGACAACCCAGTTTTGAAGCAACGAGTATATGTATTTTTCGAAAATGATTATCGAACCGAGCTTTGAGTATATGGACCCTAACTGTTATGTGTACGATAATAATACATATAATTACGAGTCGGGATGTGATATCGTTCGGGTAAAACTGATAGCGAGGATATGTCAAGCATAACTGGTTGTCTAACATAGGGTAGTTCAACTCTGTAGGTTCAAGGAGAAGGACTCGAGAATTGATGTCGAACTAAAGATAACCTAGTGATCAGTCGACAAGCTCAGCAAGGTTCCAATCGAAGGACCTGAGTGTTGAAGTCGGATCCAGGATAGTCTAATAGTTAGACAATAAAGTCTAGCGTCCAAATCGGTTCAAGGTCAATCAGAGATAGTTGTAAAGCTCTGCAAGGCAAGTACCCCTGACCATACTTTTATGATTCAGTATATATGAATAAACTGTTGTGTTATTCTCGAACAGGAACAGAAATATTTTTAAGTTACGTATCCCCTGTAGTTATAATTATTTGTTTACAATCTGTTTTGGGGAAAAGTAACTTCTGAAAATGCCTATCTCTAAACTGTGAATTAAATTGGAAAGATTTTAAAGGGTGTTGTGAAGAAATTGGTTGAAACGGGGTAGGTATGTGATACCCGTGGTAATACGGATGACAGGATGATTCCCGTGGAAACAGGGATGACTTGGTATGTGATACTCGTGGCAACAAGGATGACAGGGTGATTCCCGTGGCAACACGGATGACAAGGTGATTCTCGTGGCAACACGGATGACTTGGTACATGATAACCGTGGTAACAGGGATGACAGGGTGATTCCCGTGGTAACACAGATAATTTGGTGATTCCTGTCATGGGACATATGAATTAAAAATGAAAGTAGCATGCTAAAATTTAACTCTGGTATTTGCACATCACACGACTAATGTTATTTTTACACAGAGCATGCTAGTTATTGATATCCAGTTTATGCATGTTTTACTTGTTTTGTAACAAGTTATGATTTTGTTCCTATAACTATTTTATTATAATCTGTTTTACTTGTTATTCATATAGTGGTACTGCTGAGCAATTAAATGCTCAGCCTTGCAGAATGTTTTGTAATATATTGCAGATACCTAGGAGACCCTTCCGTCGTAGTCAGGGCAGAGTTTCAGATCCTTCCGCACCAGACTCCTCTGAGGTAGTTGTGTCACACCAGATGTGGTCTGTTGAGTTGATGTATTAAGTTAGTTTTGACAGGATTGTGTGTAATAAATTGGTTTTGTAATAGTTGTAACCTAAGTCATACTTACCCCTGGAAATGATCTTGGTAAAGGGGTCGTGTTTATGTATTAATATTGAATTGGATTATATTATGTTTGTTATTATTGATGTTGGTGACGTCAACTCATGAACCCGGGGTTGAGGCTGTCACACATACTAGTAATTTCAATTTTAGTTTTTATTACATGGTGTTATTTACAAAAATTTATAATTCCACTAAAATTTATTTTTACAGTATAAATTTAAACATTAATTTTAATTGTATATTAAATTTGTTGCATCCTTTTTTTAATTATTTGACGTTATTATTATTTTAGTGTGTATTTAAGGGGGAGAATTCATTATTATAAATATTTTTATCTTTTTTTGAATTAAAACTACTAAACTTATTTATATTTTATATTAAAATTCCTAATTTACCCCTCATATAACTGTCAAAGGGGTATATTTTGCATACAAACTCAAAGTGAGGGGTTGCAAACTGCAATTTCTGAAAATAGGTAGATAATCACTATTAGAAACATGGCATCAGAGATCGGTTTCTAGCCGATGTTAAAAAAATTGAACTGATGTCTTCGCATGTGATGTTAAATGTCATTAACATTTAACATCAGTTGTTAGCTGATATCTATTGCATATTTTTACATCGGTTAGCTTTAGTGAGCCGTTGTTGAATGTCACTTATAACATCGGTTAGCTTGAAAACAAATGACGTGAAATAATGTTAAACACATCAACTGTGTTAAATTAACCATGTCTAATGATGCTCTTTAACACTGTCTAATGCAGTAACCGATATTATAGACTCTTATAGACATCAGTTCTGTTATAGTAACCAATGTTATATATTCATATAAACATCGGTTCCCTTCAAACAGCTGATCTATAAACATCAGTTCAAAATAACTAATTGATGTCAAATTCACTATTTTCAATCAATATTTTTGCAGATTTATTTATACAAACCAAAAATGAAACCATGCAAAAAAAATATCCAACCCAAAAATCAAATCAGGACCAAAAAATCTGTTATATCTTAGCTATTACTGATATTTCACTCATTTAATACAAATATATCAAAAATTGTAAATAATATGTATATGGTTCCAACAAACAATGTATTTTCCTACTTGGGTCATTTCTCTCACTGCTGCACTCTCTAGAAATACTTACGGAGACTGTCACAGAAGAATAATTGAGCTCCTTTCTAGTAAGATATTTTCCAATTTGTCTCTGTATGCGCCTTACAACATAAGCTAGAATTTTATCTCTTCGTGCATCTATAGGAATTTGCTCGGTTATAGGAAACACCTTATTTCCCAATATTTTCTATCATATTCTATGACAAGACGGAGAGATATAACATAAAAATACATGTGCTAATATTCTATAACAGGCGGAAGCGATGATAATTGACCAAATATATATACATATATCACACATTTCCCCGAAAACGTTTTAGAAACTTTTATGTATACCACCAGCTTCTTCAAGGGGGACATCAAGGGACATACATCATATGAGTCCTTAAAAGAATAAAGTTTAGAAATCACCAATCTTAAAAGTATGTAACTCCTTTCTAGAGTGAACGGAGGCATAATAAAGAATCAGATCATACTTCCATTGATCAAATTATGATGATCTATAACTTATATATCTACTAATAAAGCCAGATTACAGGACAGCCAACAAGGCCTGATTTTTTATTTGATCTACTATCCTAGTACCTAGTATGAACTTATTAACTTACATTCTCAAACTCTCCGGTTCCACATCAAAATCTTCACTGCCAAGAATCTTCTCTGCAAAACATAAGCTCGCAAATGATGCCACTATAATCTGAAATAGCTTTGACCTGCAGCCTGCAAGAACTGCACTTGATGCTTAAATATGAGGGATAATAAAGAATCACTTTATAATGCATAAAAAATCACATCAGTGCCTATGAAGCTATCTAAATCACAACCAGTAGTTTCAGAAGAAGTTTTTATATTTGACATTGATAAAAGTCGAAACTGAGTACAAAGAGAGAACACCAACCTTTTTTATTTCATAGGAGATAGTACTTAACATTAAGCTTGCGTGTCAAATTCATTTTAAGGCAACTATTTCTTTAGTACCAACCCTCAAAAGGGGTGGGGGAGATGGTATTACTTAATGAGGAAATTAATCAAAGCTAAGAGCATTCATGAATTTAACCAGCTACTTCTTCTTAAAAGAATAAGAGCAACACCCCATCGGAACCTTCACTCTTGTCTTCTGTAGTGCAAGACATGCCTGTACTATAACAAGAATAAGTCAAATTGACAGCCCTAAGAATTATTTGAATGATAATCTTAATTTATATTTTGTATTGTATTTCTTGAGTCTGTAAAAATGTCAAAGATTAGACTGGAGAATTTTTCTATAAACAGTCTCAAGCCTAAGAATAAACTCTAGAAGACGATCAAGAAGATCATGCCTCAGAGAAATCGTGAAGAAGCTTGGAGTTGAATAAATCTGTTTTAGAAATAATATTTTAAGTCAAGAAATCTACAAGTCACAGACCAAGTCATATAGAGAAGTCATTCGAGAACTCCAGAATGACTTATCGAGAAGTCAAGAATAACTTGTCGAGAAGTCTCAGAGATATCGACAATCCAAATGAAAATATGAAGATTGGAGATATCTGTTGGATTTTTAATCGCATCGGAGGCATGGTAAAACACTTTTACACATATAAAATCCAAATAAAAGCATATAAATCGTGATTAAAACATATGAATCGATTACTAACCTTTAATAGCGATCCAAAAGCAACGATCGGAGATCCTTAGCAGCTGCTCCTCAAACGTGAAGCACTCCAACAGTATCCACCAAGAAAACGACGTTAAGGAGGAGGAGGAGGAGGTGGAGAGAATTAGGTTTTTCTAAAATTTTTGGGTTAGAATAAAAATAGGGTTTATAATAGTATATTTATAGGCAAAATTTTCAGCTGAAATTTTCCCATAAAATATTATTATTATTAACCCATTTATGATTCTCATTAATAATTAAAACACCTTTTAATTATTAATCCTTTTTCTAAACACTTTTGAAATAATTCTCTCTCTTGATTTAATTTCCAAAAACTAAATTCTTAATTAATAATATTAAGAACTTTTCTTAATTAATTTATAATCCATTAAATCTAATTTAATCAATTATTAAATTTGCCAATTAATTATTTATTTCATAAATAAATAATTATCAGCCATTATTAATTAATTCCTCCACCATTAAATCATTCTCTTTTTATGGTGTGACCCTGTAGGTTCAATATTAAGCCGGTAGTAGAAATAAATAATAATAAAAATTATTTTATCATTATTTATATAAATTCTCTAATTTATTAAATATGATTAATTAATTAATCATATTTATTCTACATCGTGAGGGATACTTCTCAGCATATCGCGACTATCCGGATAATACGAATTCACTGCTTAGAATACCAAGAACCTATTCAGTGAATAATTACCGTACAATAAACTCCTTCTACCCTATAATATCCTGATTAAATACAAGGCATGGATCTTGTGTCAAGCCTATCTAATTTAATCACTTGCTTACCATTTACTATGCTTAGTTCTATGGAAATTAGAAACTCCTTTCTAATTTAATTCACTTTGGCCAGAGATTCCTGAACTAGCATAAGTGGATCAGCCTTGAACATTCGCTTCCTTCACTGGAAGGGGTAGATCCTTTATTGATCATACATTATCTTCGTGTACAAATTCCTATACCCAGTAGAGCCCTAATAATTGTCCCTGGAGACTAAGAACTAAACCAAAGCATAGTTCAGTGTACACAAGATGACTATGATGACCTCAAGTCTAAGGATACTTGTACAACTATCACTATGTGAACAACTGCTGACACGTGAGTGAACTCCATCAGTTGTTCAGCTGTGCGAGTCATGTTCAGTGAACTTATTCTACAATAAACACCTACATACTAGCTATAGTGTCACCACACAAATGTTTATGAGAACAGACATCCTTCATAATGAAGCAAGCATAGTATGTACCGATCTTTGTGGATTTTTAATTACTAGTTAGGTAATCCTATGATCAGGAACTATTTAATTTAGAGTTATCACCTTTTAGGTCTCACTATTATGATCTCATCATAATCCATAAAAAGCTTTACTCTAAACTATGGTATATCTTATTTAAACACTTAAATAGATAGAGCCCGTAATAAAAACAAAACAACTCTTTTATTAATATCAATGAAATCAAAACAGATTACATAAAAAATTATTCCTAAATCCTAATACATGATTGGACTTAGGACATAATCCTTTCAATATCGACAAGTCATTCCTGCATTCGAGAACTCAGAGATATCGACAAGCCAAAATGAAGATATGAAGATTGGAGATATCGACAAGGCAATTTTCTCATTAAAGATCTCAGAGATATCGACAAGTCAAAATACCTATAGAGATCTCAGAGATATCGATAAGTCAATTCTACATGCAGAGATTTGGGGACCTCGACAAGTCAAGTTCACATTCGAGAACTCAGAGACCTCGACAAGTCAAAACACTTGTCGAGAACTAAGAGATCTCGCTAAGCCATTATACTTATTGAGATGTCAGTTCTCTATACAAAAAACTGGAGATCTCGATATGAAGCTCAAAGTACAAAATGCAGAAAAGTTAAATATTCAAGATTATCAAACATCAAACGATCTAATCAGTTAGATTGAAAAATCTACAAAAGCAGTTTGAAGAGTGCAAGATCAGATGCCAAGATTAACTGACAAAGGAAAGTCACATGTTCACAGGATTTGCCAAGATACACTAAGCCAAAAATGGAAAGCTTTAGAGATAACTTAAAGTAGGGTTTACTACATTCTATTGCATGCTGTGTAAACCTGTGTTTACTAATCTATAAAGTAAACACTGGTCCTTTGCTTTTAAATTATATCAAACGGATCTATATTTCTTATAACTCTCTCAAGGAAGAAGCTGAGTTCTTTACTTACAAAGAACCCTGGATTTGTAGCAAGACACTAGCTTAATTTTAATACAAATTAAGTGAGTTTTGAAATATTGTGTGCACTGTTTATTTTCAGTTAACATAATATTGCTGCATTTCTTATCTGCTTTGTTAACCAAGAAATTAACTTTGAAAAAGCCTTAAAAATAACCAAAACACATTTACCCCCCATGTGTTGTATTCATTACCTAACAAGTGGTATCAGAGAAAAATATGAAAGCAAATAGATTTAAGATCTTAGAAGAATGAATACACAGAAGATTAGCAGTATCAAAATTCCTACCTTTGATAGATATAACTACACATTATGGAAAAAGAAGATGATGTTGTTTAACAGGATGGCCAACCCATTATATGTTCAGATTCTCAAGAATGGTCCTTTCACCCCCATGGAAAGAGTTGAGGAATCTACAGATGGAGACATGGTCATTCCAGCTCATTATGCTCCTAAATATCCCTCACAGTATACTGAGCCTGAAAAGGAGAAAGTCTCTCTAGATAGTGGCTTGCAACTGATTTTGATAGAGTCACTTGACAATGTAATGTACAATAACATTATCAACTGTGACAAAGCCCAACAGATCTGGGAGAAGATAGAAATTCTTTGTGAAGGAATAGAGGAGTTAGGTCAAACCAAAGGAGAATTTTGGTATCTCAGTATGAGGGTTTCATGGCTAAACCTAAAGAAAGTATAACTGATGTGTTTGAAAGATTCAACAAAATGATTAATGACTTTCAGCTTCATGACAAATACTATGAAGCTGAGGAGGTTAACTTGAAGTTTTTTCTTACCCTTCCTGACAATTTAGAACATAAGATCTCAGCTATAAGATAATGGAGATACTTGAACAGAATGATACTGGAGGTGTTATATGGCATCTTGAAAACCAATGAACTGGAAATGATCCAAAGAAAATCTTTAAGAGTTGTTCAAGGGCACATTATTGATGGATCAAGTGCTCTGGTGGTTAATGACAGCCAGTCATCTGATGATGAACAGGAAATCCAGACTCTGGGTGTCTCAAGGAATGAGCAGAAGCAAGTTATTCTTGAACTTGAAGATGATGAATTCTATACCTTGGATGAACTAGATGAGCCGGATCAGTCCATGGCTTACTTAACAAGAAAATTCTCTAATATTAGAGTAAAGAAGCCAAAGTTCTTTAAAAATAAGGGACATACATTCAACAAGGACAACAATTGTAAGACAAAACAAAATACAATTTTAAAAACAAAAATGGCTACAAAACATGATCTGTAGACAGATCACAAATCAGGTGCTTCAATTGTGATAAATTGGGCCATTTTGCTACAGAATGCAGGAAGCCAAAGAAGGTGAAAAAGGACAAGGCTTATCTTGAATTGAAAGCAAAGTATGAATCTCTTCTAAGAAAGAAACAGGGAAAAGCTTATATTTCAGAAGGAAAGAGTTGGGATGATTCTAATAATGATGATGATGAGGAAGTAGGAAACTATGCACTCATGGCCTTGGAGCAAGGAGAGTCATCCTCATAAAAAACAAAGGTACAAACTTTCACCATCATTGATTTAAATGAAAGTCAATATAAGGAAACTGTTGAAAAAATGATCATATAAATGTTTCACATCCATACTAGCATGGTAGCAGCTACTGAGGAGGTCAATAGGTTATCAAAAGCTAATGAGAAGCTTGAGAGTGAGAAACAAAAGTTTGATCTAATGCTTTTGGAGCTTGAGACAGTCAAGCAAGAAAATGAATATCTAAAGAACAAGGTAAAGTGTGCTACTGAGATAGAAGCTGTGTTGAGGGAGAAGCTAGAAAAGAATGAAGTAAAACTAAAATCATTTAGAAATGTATCTCAGTTAGTTGGTCAGTACCATGAGAAGAACAAACCATGTGCTAATATAGCTATTGGCTTGGATTATGATGCATTGAACATCAACAGGAAAGTTGAAGATGATAATAAAAAAGCACTACAAGTGAAGATATCCCGACTATGCTGAGAAAGGTTGGTTCACCTATGTTCAAGTTGAAGATGATAATGAAAAAGCACTACAAGTGAAGATGTCCCGACTATGCTGAGAAAGGTTGGTTCACCTATGTTCAAAGCATGTGAAGTAAATTTCAGTGAAGAAGAGTTGATCATAAAGCAAGAAGTTGCTGATGAAGACAATGAAAAGAAATGTACAGAAACAACTCGAACTTCTAAACCTGAGAAGAAGCCCATGGTTGATCAAACTTCCAAGAAGCCAATCAAGGAAATTAAAACTGAATATGTAAGAAAGAAGAAAAAAATAGAAATAGTGAAAGAGATATGTCCTAAGTCCAATCATGTATGAGGATTTAAGAATAACTTTTATATAATCTGTTTTGATTTCATTGATATTAATAAAATACTTGTTTTGTTTTTATTGCGGGTTCTATATATTTAATTGTTTAAATAAGATACACCATAGTTTAGAGTAAAGCTTTTTATGGATTGTGATGAGATCATAATAATGAGACCTAAAAGATGATAACTCTAAACTTAAATAGTTCCTAGTCGTAGGATTACTAACTGGTAATTAATAATCCGCAAAGATCGGTACATACTATGCTTGCTTCATTATGAAGGATGTCTGTTCTCACAGAAATTTGTGTGGTGACACTATAGCTAGTATGTAGGTGTTTATTATAGAATAAGTTCACTGAACATGACTCACACAGCTGAACAACTGATGGAGTTGTGATAGTTGTACAAGTATCCTTAGACTTGAGGTCATCATAGTCATCTTGTGTACACTGAACTATGCTTTGGTTTAGTTCTTAGTCTCAAGGGACAATTATAAGGCCTCTACTGGGTATAGAAATTTGTACACGAAGATAGTATATGATCAATAAAGGATCTACCCCTTCCAGTGAAGGAAGAGAATGTTCAATGCTGATCCACTTATGCTAGTTCAGGAATCTCTGGCCAGAGTGAATGAAATTAGAAAGGAGTTTCTAATTTACATTAAATAGAACTAAGCATGGTGAATGGGAAAATAAGTGATTAAATAAGATAGGCTTGACACAAGTTCCATGCCTTGTATTTAATCGTGACATTGCAGGGTAGAAGAAATTGATTGTACGGTAACTACTCACTGAATAGGTTCTTAGTATTCTAAGCAGTGAATTCGTATTATTCGGATAGTCGCGATATGCTGAGAAGTATCCCTCACGATGTAGAATAAATATGATTAATTAATTAATCATATTTAATGAATTAGAAAATTTATATAAATAATGATAAAATAGTTTTAATATTATTTATTTCTACTACCGGCTTAATATTGAACCTACAGGGTTACACCATAAAAGAGAATGATTTAATGGTGGAGGAATTAATTAATAATGGCTGATAATTATTTATTTATGAAATAAATAATTAATTGGCAAATTTAATAATTGCTTAAATAAGATTTAATTGATTATAAATTAATTAAGAAAAGGTTCTTAATATTATTAATTAAGAATTTAATTTTTAGAAATTAAATCAAGTGAGAGAATTATTTCTAAAGAGTTTAGAAAAAGGATTAATAATTAAAAGGTGTTTTAATTATTAGTGAGACTAATAAAGGGTTAATAATAATAATATTTTATGGGAAAATTTTCAGCTGAAAATTTTGCCTATAAATATACTATTATAGATGTAACACCCTCAAATCCGGGGTCGGGGATCCGGGTTGTCACGAGTTCCATTTCCCTTAATATCACCCAATCTTAATAATTAATCAACTACTCTGTACTGTGACCCCACAATAAACACACACACCACAAGTTATAGTCTCAGAGATGATCATCCAAAAATAATCACAAGTCGTTTTATTCCACAATTACATGCCAATACACCTTAAACAGGTTTCTGAATAAATTTACATTTCTCTGCCATTATTACAACTCATAATATACATAAGTCTGGTACATCATTAGTTGAAAACTTAGCCTATTGGTAATTTCTACCTCAGCTACAGCGGCCTCAACGCTTCCAGAAAGCTGCGGAACGTTTCCTATCCGCTTGCGAATTGGGAGCTTGGTCCTGTTCATCTTATCTATCTGATGTTGTGTGATGAAAGAATAAAGCAAGGGTGAGCAGCAAGCCCGCCAAAATAGTTTTTATAATGATTAACAATATATGAGCCTTTTCATAGTACTCATGAAAGTCTTGGTCAAAAGAAATGAACCAAGTTTGATATCTTAATGCGATGAAGTCGCAAAATGTTCAGTATATATACATATATACTTTTCAAAATCTTGGAAGTCCTCTTCCATGTATAATATACACAAAGTTCCAGTTTATAACTGTATAAAAAAAATATCGTTGCAAGGTGATCTCATATATCTAACCTTGTCTCAACGTTTTTCTGAAAGTCTTTGTCATTCATAAGACAAACATTAACTAGATATAAGTTTAAAAAGATGAAGTTACAAGGTACTCCAATATACTTATATCTTTTCCCAATACTACTTGAACTACCACCGTTCAAGTTATAATTAGTTCAAAAGTTCATCACATAAATGAGACTACAAGACAGATTTGAATAGATTAAATCTTTGAAGTAGTATTGAAGGAAATGAAGTTATGATATACTTCATTAAGTTCCGATATATATATCCACATATACATCTTCCTTATACAGTCCCTGAAAACCTCTGTCATGTAAAGTATGAACAGAGTTTGTAACATCCAATGAATTTTTGGAAGGGAAAACGAATTATGGCATAAACCCGATATCTTGCTGATCAGGCAAACATACCAATAAGTAACATTTTCTACTAGTAGATGGACGAATTCCCCACTGGTCATCACCCTGGTCGCAATAGGACCTTATGCTGGACTGCCACTCAGCCACTTATGCATTTGATGGACTCCCACTGAGCCACTTACACTATCATGGATGCCCACTGAGCCCATGTTTCTTATGCCGACTCGATAGATGGACTTACTTCCCGAACGTTGGGTAAGTAATCAATTCATTTACCAAAATTGCAACCTTGTTGCGAATATAAAATACACCATAGAGCCGGATCCCTCAGGTTTTGAGCGAGTATTTAAATCCCCTTTTTAAAAGGAAGATCTTAAATATAAAAATGAGTTTTGGGATCCGCTCTAACTTTTAAAAATCATTTTGAAGACTCGAAAACACTTTAAAGAGTGTTTGAAGTAATGCTGATTTAATGAAGTAAATCAGTCCCAATATATTTAGAAAATGTCTGAATATTATTATTTAAATAATATTCCCATAAAGAATAATCTTTATACAAATAATTGAAGTAGAAGTTGTGATACTTATACTTGAAATGAGTATTAAATAACCAAAGATATACTTATACGAAAGTACTATCTTTATTTGAATAATCGAAAATAAGTTTGATTATCGAAACATTATTCTTTAATAAAATAAAGAATATTATTAAATAATAAGCGGAGTCATAATACCTCGAATGAATATTTTAAATAATATTCATTAAATAAAATAACGGAGTCATACATCCTCAAATGAATATTCAATTAATAATTATTAATAATATAACTGAGTCATAAGCCCTCGAATGAATATTCGAAATAATATTCAATAATAAAATAAAGGAGTCATAAGTCCTTGGATGAATATTCGAAATAATATTCAATAATAAAATAAAGTTAAAGTTATTGAATAAACCTTATTCGATTAATAGTTTTGAAAACTATAACCATATATATATAAAAATATATATATTATACTCGGGAACATCGACTCCCGGTTTAGAAATATGTTCACATTTTGATCCCCTATACTAAGGATAACTCAATACCGCTTATCTCTAGCATAGGTATTATGCAACTGTAAGAATTTTAACCAACAGATATATAATCCAAGAATATGAAACAGACATGCATATATACCATATCACATGCTACAATATATCGCAAGAACTTGCTAATAACAAATATGCATTTATCGCAAGATCATGCATATACACATATACATCACAACAACAGTATAACGGGTAGAAAACTTGCCTGAGCGACTGGGGGTGATAAAAGGCTCGGGACGAGTTTGGTAACCTATAAACAACAAGTAAGTTGGAATTAAACCAAAGTCACTTGTAAATCTATACTTTAACTAACTTAGACTCTAACGCTTGTTTTGCGCTTACTGATTCTCTTAAGTCACTCGAGTACCCTCGGCTCCACCATTTTTAATAATTTAACCATTATGAGTTTTAAGGCAATTCCTTCGCGGGTGTCTTACCAACTGCCTATTACACCTTACATAAATGTTTCATACTTCAATTAGTCCTTTAAGGTCTTTAACCTATGTTTCAAAGTAAGGCGAGGGGTAAGGGTTCGTTCGTGAAACGTCGTTACTTAAAACGGCCGTTTCTCCTAAACCGTTCATCGGAATCAAACGAACCACATATCAAAACGAAGCTCGTAACATGAACTATCTAAATATGGCAATGGTCAAAACCTAGCAGTGAGTTCAAGGGTTCTGATGTTAAGAACAAAAACAGTCTACGGTAAATCGGGCATTACGACGACTATGTTTACGCGATTTCCCAAATTTAAACCATTCCAAAACAACCCATAATCAAGCCACAATAACATCCCAATCCAAACTCCATCCATACCACATCCTAAAAGCCCCAATCAATTCAATATTAACATTTATACTTATGCTTAAGCTTGAATTTAACTATACTTAAGTTCTTTTAACCAAAACAACAAGATTCACCATCCATTTCACTACCACTCCAACCCAAATTCTAAACCAACAAGCATTAAGCTACTATATCACCATAACAACTAGAATCATCCTATTTAACAAAGTAAAGCTAGGGTTTGGAGATGATATACCTTCCTCGAAGTGGTGTGAGTAGCTAGGAAGCCTTAAGAAGTCTTGAGATGACTTAGGGATGCTTGGATCTTAAAGGAAAAACAAGAAAATCAAGTTAAAATTCTTGAAGTCACTATTCATTGTCTTCTTCATTGATTTCTTGAAGAAGATTGTGAATGATTTGGAGGCTTAAACTCATAGAATAACCATAACTATGCATAACAAATACTAGGGAATTATCTTACCAATTTAGGAAGCCTTGAACTTGAATTTTGAAAATTTTCCCTTTGAAAACTAGGAAAAGCCGAGAGCAATGTTCTTGGTGATGAAAATAAAATTTTGTTTTGATGAAAAATGATTTGCTTGGCTTGGTGGATGTAGTTTTGGTTTTTGTTTTAGTTAATTACCTTTTTAGCCTTAAACTTTGTGTGGTTCTAATTCAACCACATTTCCTTCCTTCCTTTGTCATGCTGATGTCATCATGTGGTGTCATCCTTCCCTCTTTGTCCTCTTCTCATTGGTTAGATGAAATCATCCCCTCTAATCTCTTTGATTAACTTCCTAATTGTTTGCCTAATGACCGCTGATCTGTTATACGGTTCGCTTAACTTTCATTTTCGTTTATCGTTTGAGGGATCATACCCGGGATCTTATTACTTAGGTTCCATTAACCTTTCTCAATACATTATATTCCTTTTTATGATCCTCTCTTATAATCCTTTAATTTAAATCCTTTTTACCCTGTTACCTTATACTCAATTCTTTCCGTATCTAGTGGATTTTCTGGGAAAAAATCAAAGTATTCGGAATTGGATTCTGACGATCTTTACATACACTTATATACCATATAGAGTACTAATAAAATCTCAGAATATCCATAACAGAATCCCTACATAGTGGGGCATGAAAAGTTTTCTCATTCAGCAAAAACACTATTCATAAGGGTTTCAAAAATTTCCAAAAATTGGGGTTATTACAGTCTCCCCTCCTTAAAAGGATTCCGTCCCGGAATCAGATAGAAAATGAATAGAGATACTCTCTTAGCATTGCACTTTCTAACTCTCGAGTAAATTTTCCCACATTGTGGTCCTACCACCAACTCTGCCTAGTTTAAAAACCCTTCTCCTAAGCACTTGTTCCTTTTCACTCTCTAACCCTTCCTGGTTGCTCCATATAGGTTACGTCGGGTTGCGTGTCTATGTGCTCATATGCCCCTATTTGTCTGGTATCCGAATTATACTTCCTTAACATTGTTATGTGGAACACGTTATGACTTGCTACATGTTCGGGGGTAGGGCTAGCTCATATGCTAACTTCCCAAAATGTCTTTATATATCCAAGGGTCCAACAATTGGTGGACTTAGCTTTCTTTTCTTTCCGAATCTCATTAACCCCTTCCAAGGGAATACCTATAACAACAATAGGTCCCATACTTCCCATTCCTTGTCCTTTCGTGTCAAATCAACATACTTCTTATGTCCATCTTGGGCTACTACCAGCCATCCTCTGATTAAATCTATTAAATCCTTGGTCCTTTGGACCACTGCTGGTCCGAGTATCTTGCGCTCTACAACTTCATCCTAACATAAGGGAGATCGACATTGTCTTCCCTCAAGGATCTCATAAGGCGATATCTCGATAATGACATATGATCTATTGTCGTAAGATAACTCAATCCGCGTTAAGTGATCATTCCAAATTCTTTCAAGTCTATTGCATGGAATTTTATCACAGCTTCTAGCACTATAGCTTTGGCGTCTCAATACCCATTCTTTTCCAGTTCGTAATCGCTACTACCTTCCGTTCCTAATATTATATTGGTTATACTTTTGCTCGTTAGCGTTCTATAACCTTTTAATAACCACGTCAACCTTAGTATCACGAATGTGTTTCCATTCCGAATACTACCACAACTTTATTACTCCTTTTTCAGCTGTTTCTATTTCCCAAAGTTTGATCAATCATATAGAAGTAAATGAATTTGTTGAGAGATAACTATGATCATGAACACTTGTTATATCGCATAGTTAATACAGAAGGTGGCCAACCTTTAGTACTTGACCAGCAATTAAACAATAGATGGTATCCTACTAGGCTTCTATCATACAGATAGATAGTCATTCGGCAATACCTCCCCTTCTGGAAGGGTTGTTCTTCTCAGCTTACATGAAATGAAAAGAAGAGAAAAGAACGAACTGAAGAGAATTGTATATTCGTAAAATTTTTATTGCCATAAAATATCTGGATTGGAATCTACCTCTGAACTATAGAGGTTTGTCATAGGAGAACAAAACATATATGTATTTATATCAACATCAAGTATTGTAGCATCGTATTTCACATGCCTAAATATTTTTTCTATTCCGTCCATCATTCTATGGACCCATGCTCTTCCTCGAGCTTATACACAATCACCTTTGAAACTCCCTTGATATCGAAAATCAAACATGGGATCTCATTCTAGACATCATCGTTACTTGAATTTTATGCTTGCACCGCAACCTTCCTCGTATAATAATACGACTCTCTATTGATAAGAAAGAATAAATATTCAACAGGTAGATAATCTACTTAATTAGTCTATCAATGATAACTTATACACCACCACGACCCGATTAGTGGTACTCAATCTCAACATTCATTCCAATATAACTCTCATGGTTGTAATCGACTCATTACTTGCAGAATCATTGCTGCATTACTATGGTCCACCACTGACCTACTGTCGTAATTCACTTTCCATGAAATCTTAATATCTAACCATACGGAGTCCATACATGTCGTATAGAATTCTCCTAAGGAGGTAACATAATTTCCATTCATGATTCATGAAGAACACTCTAGATTCCTGATGTATATACATGACATGAAGCAGATAAAATTACAGAAGAGTTTCAATCAAAGTAACGATAGCAGGTTAATACCATTCTTAATCATATACTTTCAATAGAAGACTTAACTCGAAGGTTCGTCTATACCTTTTTGAAACATGGTCCTGGCTTATCTCAAGATAGTATCTTCTGAGATAGATAGCCCGCTCATGGCGATTACACGAATTAAACCTTTACCAAGTACTATTATGGTTGGGTATTGCACAGTCATCAGAAGGAATGTCAATCTTTCAAACCATAATACAACCTTTACGGCTTCAACTATTATTACTGTATTCCTCTGGCACGAGCGCCTGTAATTGTCCTCTTACATTTAAAGTGTCGGCCACCTCTTTGGCCTTTCCTGATAGTAATATTTCCTTACAATCAATGTCATCTTAACCACTTTCACTAATTTTCTACCTCATTTCAATCACAACTTATGTGAAGATGTTTTCCTTAAAATCTGATGAGTAAAAAAAAATCACCATTTTTCCATAAGTTATTGCCTCAGTCTTTAGAGGTTAATCACTGTCACGACTGACTCTCAATCATAATTAGAACATCTTTTTATCTTAAGTCCTAATTGCCCTGAACAACTTCGACCATTACTGGTTCGATCCATACCTTCTCGTGGTTTAACACGTGCCCCACTTGGCATCATTATAATTACGTCATATTTCATTTATCAACATTTCTATTTTTGAGAATTTTGAATATTACCTTTCTCCTTGTAAAACCTCTAAGGTTATCCTTGAATCGTTCCTCCTGTATTCCCTAGATACAGGGCATATCAAGATACCATTTATTAATACCAGAATCATTGTTTATATACTTCTGAAAAATTTCTCCACTAATTCTTAAAGGTTGTTATTACCTTAATCCTTTCCAATTCATACTGTCAAAACTCATACTATCCCTATTAAGGGTGAAATGCCAACCTTTATGCATTCCCCCAGGATTCATTTTAAGTTACCGATGTTTTATCCTTAATTCCACCTTTAAAAGGTACCTGCATCCTTCCATGGATAAATTAAGTCATATAACCCTGATAAGGGTGTCTTATTGAATCATTTCCACCTCGATAGTATATGCCTAATTTCACAATAACATCTGTATTCAAAATGAGGTCAATCAATATGGCCTCCAAAAGATAACAACGGTTATCCGCTTTTCTTGCCTAATCTGGTAACGATAACAAGGATGTTCTGGAAGATATTGGTCGTGTTCAACGCGAACTTCTTCTTAATAATTCCTTATTTACTTTTCTTGTTTATCTCAATAGTCACCTCAATGTTGGGATATATTTCATACATGGCGTCTCCCTTTCTGGGTATCAAGCCACCGGTCTTACACTTCACATTCTTGAAGGTCACTTCCTTCATCCAATTTTTCCTAATTTCTTACTTTCTTGTCTCCTCAGTCTATCCGTGTCTCAATATTTATCCTTCGAACTATCTCAAGGTTTCCTCAAATCCTCCCAACTTACAGGGGATAAAATATATATATCTCTTATTCCTTCAACCATCAATTTAACTCATGGTGAATCACCCTCATCCTAACGATTACATACTTTTCTATTTCTATTGCTACGAGTCTTTAGGGTTTCCTCATACCCAACTTCCTTATCATTCCTCAAACTCTATTGCCTTTATATTCCTTTCCACTTCAGTTTCTTTTTTTTATTTTCCTTTCTCTTATCATTATTTCATGAACCAACCCAACATAAGCATCGATTTCAAACACCCCATCATTCTGGATTCGTGTCCTCAGAACGAATCTTGATAACTTTTATAACTTAGATTCATAATTCATCATACTCGTCTGCCTTTGTTCTGGCTCTAAAGCTTTTACACTATCCCCATAACCTTGGGAAGTACTTTCCTGAAAATAATTGACTGAACTTAAATCAGTTTATTATAATCTCTTGCTCCGTGCCTTCCTTGGTCTTTCACTAGCGGGTGGTCTCCCTCTTAGGAGGGTAAGTGATAAAAACAGTCTTTTGTGGTTCGTCAATCATTTAGAATCTCAAATGATTCCTATATTTCCTTTAGCCAGGCTCTGGCCTCAACTGGGTCAACTTGTTCCTTGGAACACTGAGAGCTTAGCGATTTAAAGGTCCTGAAAGAATTTCCCACTACATTGTTTCCCTCAAGGTGGTGGTTGGGAAATAAAGTATAAGTTCTGTTTAGACAGGTCCATGAATTTCCGTATAGGAGTACCGTCTCGGGTCCTCTTACCTCGCTCGACTTCTGTTTTCTTAGTCTAAATATTTCTTCC
Source organism: Apium graveolens (assembly GCF_009905375.1). Lineage (NCBI taxonomy): Eukaryota > Viridiplantae > Streptophyta > Magnoliopsida > Apiales > Apiaceae > Apium > Apium graveolens. The sequence continues at coordinate 52,185,110 of NC_133657.1, forward strand.
TACTCCCCATAATTGGGGTCATCTTTTAATTTGAAATCCTCATTTTTCCCTTTATTATATTCTGGGTTCCTTATATCTTAATTGCGACCTCCCTGATTAACACATTCAAGGTTTGACCCTAATCTTATTCCTTGTGGGGGCATATTACTTGGAAAAATTTTGAGAATCTCTGGATATTTGTCTTACTTACTTTGCTTAAGTCTTTCCCTCATTTAGTCCTTGCACGATTGCAAATTATGAATTCTTAAGTTCGATAAACTTCATGACACTCTCTTAAGTGTTAATAGAGCAATTAACAATGTGATCTTATCACAACAACTCATCTGAACTGAATTTAACGAATATATACATAACCATTTGTTCGAGGGTACAGCAACTGAACATATTAAAGAGAATTACATCATTTGATCTGATCGCTTATAACCCAAAAGTACTACCATAGATAATCATCTAGTCATTAAAATTAATCATTCATAACTTAGGCTAATCCTCCAAAAGCGGTGCTACATGAAACCCTTGTCTGATTGCTCTGGCTCTACACACTACCATGGATCAAGAAATGCGAGCACGCACGACATCCCTAACCTGCTCCATTAAAGCGGTGATGAGGTCTAGGATAGTTGCAAGTAGAGCTGGATCAATCTGACCCTCAAGATGGCCTCTAGCTGTAACACGGGTGGTAGCCTCAATCCTTTCCATGCTATGAGCTAATCCCGCCGGAAGTACCCCGCCCTCAATCCTTGGTGCAGTAAGTCGATCCAACAGATCACTCCTAACATTACGGGCCTTGGATAGGCCACCCAAAGTCATATGATAATTGGCGATAAGAGAAGCCTGAGTGGTAGCATCTAGCAGTCCATGGGGTGCAGGTGGTGCAGACCCATGAGATCCAAATGGATAACCAAGCACGGTATCAGGTGACAATGGTGCAGGAGATAAAGGTGGCATTTCCTCAGTAGGTGCTGGTCTCTGTACCGGGGATGGAACAGGAATTGGTGGAACCTCATGGATGTCTACAGGAACCTCTGGAAGAGGGTCTGATACTGGTATAATTGGGGTCGTGGAAGGCCCCACTCCTTCTGCCCTCATTAACCTTTGTGCCCTTGGTAACTCTTCATCCTCTAGTGCCACCCTCGCGGCCATTCTTGCTCTGGTAGTCACCCTGACTACGGTCATCAATTCCTCAGCGGTCCTCTCTTCATTCTCATCAGTATCCTCCATGGGATCCTCCTCAGCCACAATCCTTTCCGGAATAACATCCTCAACCGCAACATTCTCAATATGAATCTCATTCGGTCCCTTATTAGGGTACTCCATCGGATTCACAATTTGATCTCCAACTTGTAATAAAACATCCTCATGCTGATGCTCCTGAATCTCAGGGTTCGGTGCCCCGCTGCCCTATACGAGAACGAACTATGTTACTATCACGATATTTATAAGGGTTCCCGTAAGGGTTTTTTAACTGCCAGTACTACGTTAGGTAGCCCGACTATGAACTTGGCAAGAGTTCTTATTATCTTAGTTATTATCTTAACGTCACATCATCTCTGAGGTTTATAACGCTTAGCTCTGATACCATTTCTGTAACACCCCCAAATCCGGGGTCGGGGATCCGGGTTGTCACGAGTTCCATTTCCCTTAATAACACCCAATCTTAATAATTAATCAACTACTCTGTACTGTGACCCCACAATAAACATACACACCACAAGTTATAGTCTCAGAGATGATCATCCAAAAATAATCACAAGTCGTTTTATTCCACACTTACATGCCAATACACCTTAAACAGGTTTCTGAATAAATTTACATTTCTCTGCCATTATTACAACTCATAATATACATAAGTCTGGTACATCATTAGTTGAAAACTTAGCCTATTGGTAATTTCTACCTCAGCTACGGCGGCCTCAACGCTTCCAGAAAGCTGCGGAACGTTTCCTATCCGCTTGCGAATTGGGAGCTTGGTCTTGTTCATCTTATCTATCTGATGTTGTGTGATGAAAGAAGAAAGCAAGGGTGAGCAGCAAGCCCACCAAAATAGTATTTATAATGATTAACAATATATGAGCCTTTTCATAGTACTCATGAAAGTCTTGGTCAAAAGAAATGAACCAAGTTTGATATCTTAATGCGATGAAGTCGCAAAATGTTCAGTATATATACATATATACTTTTCAAAATCTTGGAAGTCCTCTTCCATGTATAATATACACAAAGTTCCAGTTTATAACTGTATAAAAAAAATATCGTTGCAAGGTGATCTCATATATCTAACCTTGTCTCAACGTTTTTCTGAAAGTCTTTGTCATTCATAAGATAAAAATTAACTAGATATAAGTTTAAAAAGATGAAGTTACAAGGTACTCCAATATACTTATATCTTTTCCCAATACTACTTGAACTACCACCGTTCAAGTTATAATTAGTTCAAAAGTTCATCACATAGATGAGACTACAAGACAGATTTGAATAGATTAAATCTTTGAAGTAGTATTGAAGGAAATGAAGTTATGATATACTTCATTAAGTTCCGATATATATATCCACATATACATCTTCCTTATACAGTCCCTGAAAACCTCTATCATGTAAAGTATGAACAGAGTTTGTAACATCCAATGAATTTTTGGAAGGGAAAATGAATTGTGGCATAAACCCGATATCTTGCTGATCACGCAAAGATACCAATAAGTAACCTTTTCTACTAGTAGATGGACGAATTCCCCACTGGTCATCACCCTGGTCGCAATAGGACCTTATGCTGGACTACCACTCAGCCACTTATGCATTTGATGGACTCCCACTGAGCCACTTACACTATCATGGACGCCCACTGATCCCATGTTGCTTATGCTGACTCGATAGAAGGACTTACTTCCTGAACGTTGGGTAAGTAATCAATTCATTTACCAAAACTGCAACCTTGTTGCGAATATAAAATACACCATAGAGCCGGATCCCTCAGGTTTTGAGCGAGTATTTAAATCCCCTTTTTAAAAGGAAGATCTTAAATATAAAAATGAGTTTTGGGATCCGCTCTAACTTTTAAAAATCATTTTGAAGACTCGAAAACACTTTAAAGAGTGTTTGGAGTAATGCTGATTTAATGAAGTAAATCAGTCCCAATATATTTAGAAAATGTCTGAATATTATTATTTAAATAATATTCCCATAAAGAATAATCTTTATACAAATAATTGAAGTAGAAGTTGTGATACTTATACTTGAAATGAGTATTAAATAACCAAAGATATACTTATACGAAAGTACTATCTTTATTTGAATAATCGAAAATAAGTTTGATTATCGAAACATTATTCTTTAATAAAATAAAGAATATTATTAAATAATAAGCGGAGTCATAATACCTCGAATGAATATTTTAAATAATATTCATTAAATAAAATAACGGAGTCATACATCCTCAAATGAATATTCAATTAATAATCATTAATAATATAACTGAGTCATAAGCCCTCGAATGAATATTCGAAATAATATTCAATAATAAAATAAAGGAGTCATAAGTCCTCGGATGAATATTCGAAATAATATTCAATAATAAAATAAAGTTAAAGTTATCGAATAAACCTTATTCGATTAATAGTTTTGAAAACTATAACCATATATATATAAAAATATATATATTATACTCGGGAAAATCGACTCCCGGTTTAGAAATATGTTCACCTTTTGATCCCCTATACTAAGGGTAAACTCAATACCGCTTATCTCTAGCATAGGTATTATACAACTGTAAGCATTTTAACCAACAGATATATAATCCAAGAATATGAAACAGGCATACATATATACCATATCACATGCTACAATATATCGCAAGAACTTGCTAATAACAAATATGCATTTATCGCAAGATCATGCATATACACATATACATCACAACAACAGTATAACGGGTAGAAAACTTGCCTGAGCGACTGGGGTTGATAAAAGGCTCGGGACGAGTCTGGTAACCTATAAACAACAAGTAAGTTAGAATTAAACCAAATTCACTTGTAAATCTATACTTTAACTAACTTAGACTATAACGCTTGTTTTGCGCTTACTGATTCTCTTAAGTCACTCGAGTACCCTCGGCTCCACCATTTTTAATAATTTAACCATTACGAGTTTTAAGGCGATTCCTTCACGGGTGTCTTACTAACTGCCTATTACACCTTACATAAATGTTTCATACTTCAATTGGTCATTTAAGGTCTTTAACCTATGTTTCAAAGTAAGGCGAGGGGTAAGGGTTCGTTCGCGAAACGTCGTTACTTAAAACGGCCGTTTCTCCTAAACCGTTCATCGGAATCAAACGAACCACATATCAAAACGAAGCTCGTAACATGAACTATCTAAACATGGAAATGGTCAAAACCTCGCAGTGAGTTCAAGGGTTCTGATGTTAAGAACAAAAACAGTCTACGGTAAATCGGGCATTACGACGGCTATGTTTACGCGATTTCCCAAATTTAAACCATTCCAAAACAACCCATAATCAAGCCACAATCATATCCCAATCCAAACTACATCCATACCACATCCTAACAGCCCCAATCAATTCAATATTAACATTTATACTTATGCTTAAGCTTGAATTTAACTATACTTAAGTTCTTTTAACCAAAATAACAAGATTCACCATCCATTTCACTACCACTCCAACCCAAATTCTAAACCAACAAGCATTAAGCTACTATATCACCATAACAACTAGAATCATCCTATTTAACAAAGTAAAGCTAGGGTTTGGAGATGATATACCTTCCTTGAAGTGGTGTGAGTAGCTAGGAAGCCTTAAGAAGTCTTGAGATGACTTAGGGATGCTTGGATCTTAAAGGAAAAACAAGAAAATCAAGTTAAAATTCTTGAAGTCACTATTCATCGTCTTCTTCATTGATTTCTTGAAGAAGATTGTGAATGATTTGGAGGCTTAAACTCATAGAATAGCCATAACTATGCATAAGGAATACTAGGGAATTATCTTACCAATTTAGGAAGCCTTGAACTTGAATTTTGAAAATTTTCCCTTTAAAAACTAGGAAAAGCCGAGAGCAATGTTCTTGGTGATGAAAATAAAATTTTGTTTTGATGAAAAATGATTTGCTTGGCTTGGTGGATGTAGTTTTGGTTTTTGTTTTAGTTAATTACCTTTTTAGCCTTAAACTTTGTGTGGTTCTAATTCAACCACATTTCCTTCCTTCCTTTGTCATGCTTATGTCATCATGTGGTGTCATCCTTCCCTCTTTGTCCTCTTCTCATTGGTTGGATGACATCATCCCCTCTAATCTCTTTGATTAACTTCCTAATTATTTGCCTAATGACCGCTGATCTGTTATACGGTTCGCTTAACTATCGTTTTCATTTATCGTTTGAGGGATCATACCCGGGATCTAATTACTTAGGTTCCCTTAACCTTTCTCAATACATTATATTCCTTTTTTATGATCCTCTCTTATAATCCTTTAATTTAAATCCTTTTTACCCTGTTACCTTATACTCAATTCTTTCCGTATCTAGTGGATTTTCCGGGAAAAAATCAAAGTATTCGGAATTGGATTCTAACGATCTTTACATACACTTATATACCATATAGAGTACTAATAAAATCTCAGAATATCCATAACAGAATCCCTACATAGTGGGGCATGAAAAGTTTTCTTATTCAGCAAAAATACTATTCATAAGGGTTTCAAAAATTTCCAAAAATTGGGGTTATTACAATAGACCCTATTTTTGCCTCAACCAAAAAGATTTACAAAACCCTAATTCTCTCCATCTCCTCCTCCTTCATTACATCGTTTTCTTGGTGGATACCGTGGAGTGCTTCACACTTGAGGAGCAGCTTCCATCTTTCCATTAACGTAAAGCTTCTTAAGGTAAACATACTAAACTACGAATTAAATATTATTTTTCGCATGGATCCTGCGGAGGGTTTCGTTTTTTTTTAAGATTTAAATTTACGTTTTCGTTGCGTTTATGTGCTAAAAACACTTCAATGCATCAGAGCTGCTTGCGAAAAGTTTTTAATTCGTTTATGTGTTTAACTGTTTTCGATATATGAGCATGTACGTGATTCGCCATGATTTGATGTTGATATAATATGCTTATATATGTATGGTTTTGAATATATGATATTCATGTGAGTTGTATAATCATAAGATGATTATGTAATCTGTATATATACTGATATATACATGATTTATATTTGTTCTAATTATGAGGATCATATTAGATACGGATTCTGAATTGTCTGCTGCAGATTTGCTGAAATCTGGGCCTGGTGTCCGATTTACGGAAACGAATACCTTATTCCATAGGTAAACGAGCGTGTGAACAAAACTGATAGCACAAGCTATCAACGACTCGTCCGTAAGGCGTTTGACATCATTTACTGCCCGTAAACAGTGATTCTTGTTTTTATGATTTGATTCTGATTTTTCTGATTTTTGTCATATTTTCTTTTTATGATTAGATCATGGATAATATGATATGTTAAGATCAGATTATGTGTTTTAACATGCTTTTATGTGTTGTATGAGCATGGTGGATGGTTATGGCCTTTCGACCTTAGTGTAATGGTTTTGGTTTTGGTTTTAAATACGACTTGCATGTCGTCAATCTTTGTAATCAAAAATCTCGAATGTAACTCGAGTTATTCTTATAAGTTCACTGGATTAGTTTTACTTTCAATCATGTAATGTAATTGAAGACTCAAGAAGGCTATGCAATGCAGGTGATACAAAGAAGAAGAAGAGGCATACAAGAAGTCTAAACAAAGAAGAAGACTTATGTAATAAGTAGTTGTATTTATTTCCATCACCATATTAGATTGACCTTGATCTTTATCATGAGCTTGATAAAGATCACATAGGATGGGGCCATAACCAAACACATTTACTTTATTGCACTTTACATTTACTTGTTTATTTAATTTTATATATGAGATATATGCCTATATTTACCATGCGATGATAGATTTAGGTGAACTTAAATCAATATAAGGCGTGCTCTAGAAAATCTAGAATAGGAATCGTTTCTTGCCTTAACAATAAATATTATGAATACGATCATGAGATTCTTGTGTTTATAAAACACGTAATTGAATATGAATTTTCAATATTGAGAGAAAGGATGATTCTGTCAATAACAGATTTCTATCTGTAAGAAAGGGTTATTAAATGACGCCTCTTGACAATGCTCCACCCGATCTGGGAATCATCTGATTATCGATTATTGATTTGAAATATTTAATTTAAAAGGAAGAATCTCTTTATAATATGATTATGATTGTAACGTAATATAATCCCTCTAAAATTAAATAATATCAAGTAGTAATTGGCCAATGACACAACGGGCTTGTGTCGGTCATAGCCTTCCAACATGGTAGAAAGTGGTTCTTATTTTTAAATTATTATCGTTTCGTGCTACAGCCGAGGGCTTTGATTTCGAAATAAGAAGTACTTGTCTATTACATAGAGATGTGTACATTGAATTAGAATCTAAAGGTCGGTACATGCTACAGCCGTGGGCCGTTGGAGACTGATTCAATTGTACGAAATGTTGGGTTAGACTTGACTTAGAATATTGAGTTTGTCGTGCTACAGCCTCAATTATTTAAGAGGCTAAAGTTTTATTAAGGAATAACAAAAGATGTAATTGACAAGAGTTGTCTGCCTATTAAACATCACATGACGTTTCGTGCTACAGCCGAGGTTGTGTGATGGAATGTAGGATCCCTATTCCCACTAGCATTATGAATGCTTAATTTTCACTTAGGGGTTGTATAAATTAGATAAACTAGTGGGAGCCACTTATGAATAAAGACCCGATTCATATAGTGTCTTGAAATGAAATTGAATATTTGCTAAGTATTGTTATATGTTCATCATTTACAGATTTACCATATTCGTTATGTCTTCTGCACTATCACTCCAGAGTATACTAGATGCTCACAAGTTGACTGGTCCTAATTTTGATGACTGGCTTCGAAACTTGAGAATTGTTCTCAGGGTTGAGAAGCTGGAATATGTGCTTAACTCACCTAAGCCTACTGAACCTGCTAGCGATGCAAATAATGATGAACATGTTGTGTATGGTAAGTGGATAGATGATGCAAATGTTGCTCAATGCATCATGCTAGCTTCCATGAACATTGAGCTACAGAAGCAACATGAGCATATGGATGCTCACACTATCCTTATGCATCTACAAGAGTTGTATGATGTGGCAGGGAGGACAGCTCGATATGAGATATCGAAGGAGCTGTTCGGTTGTAGGATGTCTGAGGGATCATCTGTGAATGACCATGTACTTAAGATGATCAATTTGATTGAACGTCTTGGACAACTTGGTTTTGCCATGGATGGGGAGCTGAGCCAAGACTTGGTCTTGCAATCACTTCTGAGTTCGTTCTCACAGTTTGTTGTGAACTTTCACATTAATAAGCTGGATGCCAGCCTGCCTGAACTCCACAACATGTTGAAGACTGCGGAATCGAATTTTCCCCCTAAGAAGAGTTCTGTTCTTCTAGTTGGTGAAGGTTCCAATCCTAAGAAAAGGAAGAAGAACCCTTCCAAGAAGAAGAAAGTAGGTGAGAAAAATCCGGTTCCACCAAAAGCTAAAGACCCCAAGAGCAAAGCTGTTTGCTTTCACTGTAACAAGGTGGGGAACTGGAAGAGGAACTGCAAGGTTTACCTTGCAGAATTGAAGAAGAAGAAGAAGGGTAGTGAGACTACCACTTCTGATTCAGGTATGTTCATGATCGTCACTAAGTCAAATTTCTACTTGGGTATTAGATACCGCCTGTGGTTCTCATATTTGCAATTCGTTGCAAGGACTAAAGGGAAGTAGGACTCTTGAAAAAGATGAGGTGATTCTACGTATGGGCAATGGAGCAAGGGTTGCGGCCATATCTGTAGGATCATTTAGTTTACATATGCCTACGGGCAAGACTATTATTTTGAATAATTGTTATTACGTTCCCTCTATTGTGAGGAATATTGTTTCTATTCCTATGTTGGATGTGGATGGTTTTTCATTTATTATTAAGAATAATGAATGTTCTATCCTTAGAGATAATATTCTTTTTGGATGTGGCATTTTAAATAATGGTCTGTATGTATGTGACGTAGAGCATGATTTACTTCAGATTGAACAAACTAATAAAAGAAAACGAGATGATGAAAATCTGACCTATTTATGGCACTGTAGGCTAGATCATATTAGTGAAAATAGACTGCGGACATTGCATAAGGAAGGGTTACTTGACCCCTTTGATTTTGAATCATATCCTACATGCGAGTCTTGTCTATTGGGTAAAATGACCAAATCTCCATTTAGTGGACATGGAGAGAGGGCTGCAGATTTGCTAGGATTGGTACACACAGATGTATGTGGACCAATGTCTACGCAAGCCATGGGTGGATTTTCGTACTTCATTACTTTCATAGATGATAGATCTAGATTCGGATATGTGTATTTGATGAAACACAAGTCTGAAGCCTTTGAAAAGTTCAAAGAATATAAACATGAAGTGGAGAAACAAACCAAACACAATATTATAACTCTTCAATCAGATCGAGGTGGTGAATACTTGAATGGAGAGTTTCTAGATTATCTCAAAGAAAATGGTATAGTCTCCCAGTGTACTCCTCCATATACTCCACATTTAAATGGGGTATCTGAAATGAGAAATCGAACTTTGTTAGACATGGTTCGGTCTATGATGAGCTATGCGAATCTTCCAGTATTCCTGTGGGGTTATGCATTGGAAACCTTAGCATATTTATTGAATAAGGTGCCTTCCAAATATGTTCCTCAAACACCATATGAGATATGAAAAGAAAGGAAACCGAGTCTTAAACACGTTAAGATTTGGGGATGTCCAGCTTATGTCAAGAAAGTTGACCCAGATAAGCTGGAATCTCGATCCGTAAAATGTAATTTTGTGGGATATCCTAAAGAGACTTTGGGGTATTACTTTTACACCGATCATTGGGTATTTGTCTCCAGATATGCTACCGTCTTGGAAAAGGAGTTTATCCTTGAAGGAAACAGTGGGAGCAAAATTGAACTTGATGAAATTGAAGAAGCATAAACTACTACGGATCAAGTGGAAACACCTTTTCAGACCGAACAACCTTCTGTGGAACAGCCCATTCGTAGGTCAGGGAGAGTGTCTCGCCAACCTGAGAGGTATTATGGCCTTGTCATTGAGAATGACAATGAGTTGTCAATCATTGATGATGACGACCCTGTGACCTATAATGAGGCTATGAGTGGTGTTGACTCAGAGAAATGGCATAGTGCCATGAAATCCGAAATGGAATCTATGTATACCAACCAAGTGTGGACTCTAGTTGAGGCGCCTGAAGGTGTTAAGCCTATTGGGTGCAAGTGGGTATTCAAAAAAAAGATTGGAGCAGATGGCCAGGTGGAGACCAATAAGGCCAGGCTCGTGGCAAAAGGATTCAAACAAAGGCAAGGGATTGACTTTGATGAAACTTTTTCGCCTGTAGCCCTGTTAAAATCAATTCGGATTTTGCTTGCGATTACTGCTTACTACGACTATGAGATCTGGCAAATGGACGTGAAAACGGCCTTCCTCAATGGGAAACTTGAAGAGGAAGTGTATATGACACATCCAGAGGGTTTTCTTTCCAAGGAAAATGAACATCTAGTGTGTAAGCTTCTGCAAACCATATATGGTTTAAAGCAAGCTTCTCGTAGATGGAACATCTGTTTTGATGAGACAATCAAAGAGTTTGGTTTTATCAAAAACATAGATGAACCATGTGTCTACAAAAAGGTTAGTGGGAGCGCGGTAACATTTCTTGTATTGTATTGAAAGAGGAGACGTCAAGAGAGTTGACACACATAACAACGTAGCAGACCCACTCACAAAGCCACTTTCTCAAAGTCACTTTGATCGTCACAAAGACAAGATGGGTATTAGATACCAGAGTGATTGGCTTTAGTACAAGTGGGAGATTGAAAGAGATATGTCCAAAGTCCAATCATGTATGAGGATTTAGGAATAACTTTTATGTAATCTGTTTTGATTTCATTGATATTAATAAAAGACTTGTTTTGTTTTTATTGCGGGCTCTATCTATTTAAATGTTTAAATAAGATATACCACAGTTTAGAGTAAAGCTTTTTATGGATTGTGATGAGATCATAATAATGAGACCTAAAAGATGATAACTCTAAACTTAAATAGTTCCTGGTTGTAGGATTACTAACTGGTAATTAATAATCGGCAAAGATCGGTACATACTATGCTTGCTTCATTATGAAGGATGTCTGTTCTCATAGAAATTTGTGTCGTGATACTATAGCTAGTATGTAGGTGCTTATTATAGAATAAGTTCACTGAACATGACTCACACAGCTGAACAACTGATGGAGTTCACTCACATGTCAGCAGTTGTTCACATAGTGATAGTTGTACAAGTATCCTTAGACTTGAGGTCATCATAGTCATCTTGTGTACACTGAACTATGCTTTGGTTTAGTTATTAGTCTCAAGGGACAATTATAAGGGCTCTACTCGGTATAGGAATTTGTACACAAAGATAGTGTATGATCAATAACGGATCTACCCCTTCCAGTGAAGGAAGAGAATGTTCAATGCTGATCCACTTATGCTAGTTCAGGAATCTCTGGCCAGAGTGAATGAAATTAAAAAGGAGTTTCTAATTTACATTAAATAGAACTAAGCATAGTGAATGGGAAAGCAAGTGATTAAATAAGATAGGCTTGACACAAGTTTCATACCTTGTATTTAATCGTGACATTGCAGAGTAGAAGGAATTGATTGTACGGTAACTACTCACTGAATAGGTTCTTGGTATTCTAAGCAGTGAATTCGTATTATCCGGATAGTCGCGATATGCTGAGAAGTATCCCTCACGATGTAGAATAAATATGATTAATTAATTAATCATATTTAATGAATTAGAGAATTTATATAAATAATGATAAAATAGTTTTATTATTATTTATTTCTACTACCGGCTTAATATTGAACCTACATGGTCACACCATAAAAGAGAATGATTTAATGGTGAAGGAATTAATTAATAATGGCTGATAATTATTTATTTATGAAATAAATAATTAATTGGAAAATTTAATAATTGATTAAATGAGATTTAATTGATTATGAATTAATTAAGAAAAGGTTCTTAATATTATTAATTAAGAATTTAATTTTTGGAAATTAAATCAAGTGAGAGAATTATTTCTAAAGAGTTTAGAAAAAGGATTAATAATTAAAAGGTGTTTTAATTATTAGTGAGAATAATAAAGGGTTAATAATAATAATATTTTATGGGAAAATTTTCAGCTGAAAATTTTGCCTATAAATATACTATTATAGACCCTATTTTTGCCTCAACCAAAAAGATTTACAAAACCCTAATTCTCTCCATCTCCTCCTTCATTACATCGTTTTCTTGGTGGATACCGGTGGAGTGCTTCATACTTGAGGAGCAGCTGCTAAGGATCTTCGTTCATCGTTTTTGGATCGCCATTAAAGACCTCCATCTTTCCATTAACGTAAAGCTTGTTAAGGTAAACATACTGAACTACGAATTAAATATTATTTTTTGCATGGATCCTGCGGAGGGTTTCGGTTTTTTTTAAGATTTAAATTTACGTTTTCGCTGCGTTTATGTGCTAAAAACCCTTCAAATAGGAAGATTGGGATAAACAAAAGAAATTTTTTTTTTCATTTGTTGTTGATGCTTCTAGAAAGTAATGTCAGAAATGTGGCTCTATAAATCATCTAACTCACCTTTGTAAAAAGGCTGTTAGTGAGCCAAGATGGGAGCATGCAAATACAATGAAGCAAAAACTGAAGATCCTTATTCCTTATATGATAAGTTTGATTGCATTCCTTGCAACAAGTTGACACAAGCTAAGAGTAGACCTCAAAGAAAATATTGGGTCTACAGCTAAAAGGAACATGCAAATCAAGAAATGAACACTATTCTTTCTGAATTAATCCACTCTAATTCTGCACATTCTGTCAACAAGAAGAAAGTACCCAACACTACTTGGGTATCTAAAAACACTTAATCCTCATTATGTGCAGAGCAAAGTGAAGAAGGTCATATGGATCATAGACAGTGGATGCTTAAGACATATGACAGGTGATATGTAATATCCCGTATTTTAGAATTATTATAATTATTATTTGAATATATATGTGCTTTTATGATTTAGAAGGAATAAAATGGTGGATATTTTATTCTTGTTTGACGAGTTTGTGTTATTAAATGGTTATGCGCTAATTGTTAAGTGTTGTATCGATCCTTGTTAATTTCTGAAAATATTTACTAAAATGATTATTTTTAAAAGTTATTTGAAAGTCGATCTTATCGATATCGGTAAATTGAGTTTGTTTTGCAATATCCGGGATATATCATGTAATTATTTTAACCAATAAATCATTATTACGTGATTAGTATGTGAATTTTGGTGAATTATCTAGTAATTGAAATTGATGTTTGGATGTTTATATGTGATAAAATTTGAGTATTCTAATTTTTATAAGTCCAAAATAAAGTATAAATAATTTTGGTAATTTTTCTGGTAATTTATAGGTTGTTAGATAATTTTATAAAGGATTTATAGTTTTATTAAATTATGTTTTCGAGTAATTATAAACTATTTTAAATAACCGGGAATCGTCCAACTTTAACCGTTTTTGCATTTTTACAACGCGAAACTCTTCGAAAAACTCATTCCTAACCCAATTTGATTATTCTGAACATTTTTCGTGGGTTGGCTTTTTGGATTCGGAGTATGGTTTGACCCGTACGAGTACCGGCGTAAAATTTTCGATACAATAGTCATTTCGATATATAAATAAAAACCGTATTCTCGAGAGACGGGATATTTTGATTAAATTATTACATTATCTTCTCGTATAGATTTTTTTTAAGAAACCCGATTTCGATATTTATCCAAAACTGGTCCCAAATTAGATCATTTTTATAGCTACTTAGCGGTTTAGTAATCTATTTTCGGATCCGCTATGATCCAGTGGGGTACTAATATTCCGTAAATATAAATAGCATATATCGTATTTTATTTTGTAAAGAAAAACATTTTATACAGTAGAATTTCATAATTATCGAGAGAACCCGATGAGTGTTCTTCGCATTCTTCATAATCAAATAGAAGCTCTCGACGCGTAGAATCTAGTTTAATCATCCATAACGTCCCAAATTTCATCGGTATTGTTCTATGATTTTTACAAAAATTCGAATTATTTAGTAAAAATCTGAATTTTCATAAACAATTTGGTTTGTCTAATTTGATGATTGTATGTTGTACAACATCTCTTGCCATTCAATTTCATATATCATATGTTGAATTTCGAGTTCCATAACATGCTCAAAAGGCTGTTTGATTTTCGGATTAAGTTCTTGAATGTTTTTCGTGTTCTTGAGAATCAAACAGAAATTTGGAGGCGTTATCAGACTCCGTTTGAAACGCTCTTGTAACCAAATCGAAGCTCTCACCACCACATTTCCAAAACACTCATCATATTTGGTGCAGAACCAACTTCAAAATTCGGATTATTTTTCATAATTCGAATTAATTCTTTAATTTTACGAAAAATCCAAAACTTCATGATTTCTAGGTTTTGATGATACCATGTTATAGATAATGTTTTCCTGATCGATTTGGTATATTATATGTCGAATTCTGAGTTCAATATCATATAGAAATGAAGGTTTGATTCTCATGCGTGTTTTTCGTGTTCTTGGCGACCCATGACCCATTTTCCCGACCCGATTACAACCCGGTTTCAATATATAAAAACCTAATTCCCCAATTCAATTCTGTGTGTAGAGAATTTTTAATCTAAAATAAATCAAAAATCTTATTTTTTTTCAAAAATTGTTTTTAAATTCCAAAACTTGTTGTTAAATTCAAAATTTAATTTAGTAATTATTTTAAATAGTTAACTGAATTATTTTAATTCCAAAAATCATTTTCTTTTATTTTTTTTCAAAAAATTTAAATTTAATTTAATTATTTATAATTTATTTTAGTCAATTATTTATGTATTTAACTGATTGATTAATTCATTTAATCAATTTATTTTATTTATAAATAGTTAAATAAAATATAATTAATTATAATTAAGCCAAATATTTCCTAAAAATTATTTCGAGTTTTTAAAAATATTTATAGAGTATTGAATATTCAATTAATATTATTATTAATTGAATTATTCTTATTTTATTCGTAGAAAATTGACCATTCATCCGTTTAATACGAAACGAACGCATATAGACTCAGAAAAATATTCGGCTTTCATTTAAAATACTTTCGAAACCCAAATTCTTTTGTTTCTAAAGGTCGCTTGTTTTACGAGTCATTCTGAGTCGATTATTGATCGATAAATCATCTTTTTGACCCGATTACAGTTTTAAACGTACCGAGTCAAACCTTTTGACGAACCGAGGCATGTGTGATATGAATGATGTGATACGTGAGTTATGTGCTTACATGCTATGTGAATTACTTAGTATAGTGGGTCAAGAATCTTGTGTTTGACTGTTTTCCTTTATGTGTGGGGTATCGGATGGGTAGACGATAGGGTTTTGACGCGTAGTTCATCGAGTAGTTATCGTTTAGACGATTAAAGTTGTATATTTAAATGATACATGCGGATCATTTGAGTTGATCAAGCCCGTACATTGGAAGAAATGACATGGAATGGTATTGGATATTTCGCTTCAAGCAATCGCATGAGCATTATATCAGTGAATTGTTAGAATAAAAGATGGTGATGTCTTGAGATGCCAGACTGAGATAATTGCGTTGCTGCGAGTGTGACTAACTGCTAAAAAAATCAAAGGCAAGTTTTCAATGATATTCTAATTCCAGAATAGTTCAATATATTACATTTAAACTGCTTATGATTATGCAAGTATTCTTTTCTATCCCCACTTCAGAATAAGTAAATGTTTTACATATCGCTGAATTAAATGATTCTATTTATGCAAGTACTCATTTGTTATTCTATGTTCAGAATAGTTAAGTGTTTTTACTTATCCAATTATCAGATTTATAAATGTTTATACTTTGACAAAAAGATGATTTTAATGCAAGTATTCCTACCAAGTGAAAGGGGGAATAAAATTTATAAGGGTGTTGATTATTATTGAAGAATTTTTAGCACATAAATGCAACGAAAATGTAAATTTAAATCTTAAAAAACCGAAACCCTACGCTGGATCCATGCGAAAAATAATATTTAATTCATAGTTCAGTATGTTTACCTTAAGAAGCTTTACGTTAATGGAAAGATGGAGTTCTTTAATAGCGATCCAAGAACGATGAACGAAAATCCCTAACAGCTGCTCCTCAAGTGTGAAGCACTCCACCAGTATCCACCAAGAGTAAAATGTGATGGAGGAGGAAGAGGTTGAGAGAATAAGTTGTCTCCCTCTTGTTCTACTTTAGAATTAGGGTTAATTATTTGGGTTGAGGCAAATAGGGTTTATAATAGTATATTTATAGGCAAAATTTGTAGCTGGAAATTTTCCATAAAATATTATTATTATTAACCCTTTAATTGATTATTCTTATTAACCAATTAACTAATAATTAAAACACCTATTAATCATTAATCCCTTTTCTAAACACTTTAGAAAAATAATTCTCTCACTTGATTTAATTTCCAAAATTAAATTCTTAATTAATAATATTAAAAATTAATTAAATCTCATTTAATCAATTATTAAATCTGCTAATTAATTAATTATTTCATAAATAAATAATTACCAGCCATTATTAATTAATTCCTCCACCATTAAATCATTCTCTTTTATGGTGTGACCCTGTAGGTTCAATATTAAGCCGGTAGTAGAAATAAATAATAATAAAACTATTTTATCATTATTTATATAAATTCTCTAATTCATTGAATATGATTAATTAATAAATTAATCATATTTATTCTACATCGTGAGGGATACTTCTCAGCATATCACGACTATCCGTATAATACGAATTCACTGCTTAGAATACCAAGAACTTATTCAGTGAGTAGTTACCGTACAATCAATTCCTTCTACCCTGCAATATCACGATTAAATACAAGGCATGGAAATTGTCTCAAGCCTATCTTATTTAATCATTTGCTTTCCCATTCACTATGCTTAGTTCTATTTAATGTAAATTAGAAACTGCTTTCTAATTTCATTCACTCTGGCCAGAGATTCCTGAACTAGCATAAGTGGATCAGCATTGAACATTCTCTTCCTTTACTGGAAGGGGTAGATCCTTTATTGATCAAACACTATCTTCGTGTACAAATTCCTATACCCAGTAGAGCCCTTATAATTGTCCCTGAAGATTAAGAACTAAACCAAAGCATAGTTCAGTGTACACAAGATGACTATGATGACCTCAAGTCTAAGGATACTTGTACAACTATCATTATGTGAACAACTGCTGACACATGAGTGAACTCCATCAGTTGTTCAGCTGTATGAGTCATGTTCAGTGAACTTATTTTATAATAAGCACCTACATACTAGCTATAGTGTCACCACACAAATATTTATGAGAACAGACATCCTTCATAATGAAGCAAGCATAGTATATACCGATCTTTGCGGATTACTAATTACCAGTTAGTAATCCTACGACCAGGAAATATTTAAGTTTAGAGTTATCATCTTTTAGGTCTCATTATTATGATCTCATCATAATCCATAAAAATCTTTACTCTAAACTATGGTATATCTTATTTAAACACTTAAATAGATAAAGCCTGCAATAAAACCAAAACAAGTCTTTTATTAATATCAATTAAATCAAAACAGATTACATAAAAGTTATTCCTAAATCATCATACATGATTGGACTTAGGACACATCTCTTTCAATCTCCCACTTGTACTAAAGCCAATCACTCTGGTATCTAATACCCATCTTGTCTTTATGACGATCAAAGTGACTTTGAGAAAGTGGCTTTGTGAGTGGGTCTGCTACGTTGTTATGTGTGTCAACTCTCTTGACGTCTCCTCTTTCAACAATCTCCCTAATCAGATGAAAGCGCCGCAGGACTTGTTTGGAATTTCTATGAGACCTAGGTTCCTTGGCTTGTGATATTGCTGCGTTGTTATCACAATACAACCCAATAGGCTCTTCAATGCTAGGAACAACTTCCAACTCAGAAACAAATTTCCTCATCCAAACGGCTTCTTTTGCAGCCTCACTTGCAGCTATATATTCTGCTTCCGCTGTGGAGTCAGCCGTTGTAGACTGTTTGGAACTCTTCCAACTAATCACACCACCATTCAGAGTAAACACGTACCCTGACATGGATTTGCTATCACTTTCTGATTGAAAACTAGAGTCAGTATAACCCTCTATTTTTAACTCAGATTCACCACCAAAAACAAGAAAAATGTCCTGAGTCCTTCGCAAGTACTTAAGGATGTTTTTCACTACTTTCCAGTGGTCTTCACCTGGACTGGACTGATATCTGCTCGTCACACTAATTGAATAAGCAACATCAGGCCTTGTACACAACATCGCGTACATGATAGATCCTATTGCTGAAGCATAAGGAATCTTACTCATACGCTCTCTTTCCTCAGGTGTCTTAGGAGACATTTTTTCGGAAAGGGACACTCCATGGCTCATCGGTATGAGACCTCTTTTGGAGTTTTCCATGCTAAACCTTTTAAGCACTTTCTGGATGTATGTACCCTGGGTAAGACCTATCATTCTTCTAGATCTATCTCTACAGATCTTCATACCGAGAATGTAGGATGCTTCTCCCAAGTCCTTCATGGTGAAGTTCTTTGATAGCCATACTTTGACTGATTGTAGCATCAGTATATCATTTCCTATAAGAAATATGTCATCCACATACAATACAAGAAATGTTACCGCGCTCCCACTAACCCTTTTGTAGACACATGGTTCATCTATGTTTTTGATAAAACCAAACTCTTTGATTATCTCATCAAAACGGATGTTCCATCTACGAGAAGCTTACCTTAAACCATATATGGTTCGCAGCAGCTTACACACTAGGTGTTCATTTCCCTTGGAAAGAAAACCCTCTGGCTGTGTTATATACACTTCCTCCTCAAGTTCCCCATTGAGGAAGGCCGTTTTCACGTCCATTTTCCAGATCTCATAGTCGTAGTAAGCAGCAATCGCAAGCAAAATCCGAATTGATTTTAACAGGGCTACAGGCGAAAAAGTTTCATCAAAGTCAATCCCTTGCCTTTGTTTGAATCCTTTTGCCACGAGCCTGGCCTTATAGGTCTCCACATGGCCATATTCTCCAATCTTTCTTTTGTATACCCACTTGCACCCAATAGGCTTAACACCTTCAGGCGCCTCAACCAGAGTCCATACTTGGTTGGTATACATAGATTCCATTTCGGATTTCATGGCACTATGCCATTTCTTTGAGTCAACACTACTCATAGCCTCATTATAGGTCACAGGGTCATCATCATCAATGATTAACAACTCATTGTCATTCTCAATGACAAGGCCATAATACTTCTCAGGTTGGCGAGACACTATCCCTGTCCTACGAATGGGCTGTTCCACAGAAGGTTGTTCAGTCTGAACAGGTATTTCCACTTGATCCGTAGTAGTTTGTGCTTCTTGAACTTCATCAAGTTCAATTTTGCTCCCACTATTTCCTTCAAGGATAAACTCCTTTTCCAAGAAGGTAGCATGTCAGGAGACAAACACCCGATGATCGGTGTAAAAGTAATACCCCAAAGTCTCTTTAGGATATCCCACACAATTACATTTTACGGATCGAGATTCCAGCTTATCTGGGTCAACTTTCTTGACATAAGCTGGACATCCCTAAATCTTAACGTGTTTAAGACTCGGTTTCCTTTCTTTCCATATCTCGTATGGTGTTTGAGGAACATATTTGGAAGGCTCCTTATTCAGTAAATATGCTGAGGTTTCCAATGCATAACCCCATAGGAATACTGGAAGATTTGCATAGCTCGTCATGGACCGAACCATGTCTAACAAAGTTCAATTTCTCCTTTCAGATACCCCATTTAACTGTGGAGTATATGGAGGAGTCCATTGGGAGACTATACCATTTTCTTTGAGATAATCTAGAAACACTCCATTCAAGTATTCACCACCTCGATCTGATTGAAGAGTTATAATACTGTGTTTGGTTTGATTCTCCACTTCATGTTTATATTCTTTGAACTTTTCAAAGGCTTCAGACTTGTGTTTTATCAAATACACATATCTGAATCTAGATCTATCATCTATGAAAGTAATGAAGTACGAAAATCCACCCATGGCTTGTGTAGACATTGGTCCACATACATCTGTGTGTACCAATCCTAGCAAATCTGTAGCCCTCTCTCCATGTCCACTAAATGGAGATTTGGTCATTTTACCCAATAGACAAGACTCGCATGTAGGATATGATTCAAAATCAAAGGGGTCAACTAACCCTTCCTTATGCAATGTCCGCAGTCTATTTTCACTAATATGACCTAGCCTACGGTGCCATAAATAGGTCAGATTTTCATCATCTCATTTTCTTTTCTTAGTTTGTTCAATCTGAAGTAAATCATGCTCTACGTCACATACATACAAACCATTATTTAAAATGCCACATCCAAAAAAAACATTATCTCTAAGGATAGAACATTTATTATTCTTAATAATAAATAAAAAACCATCCATATCCAACATAGGAATAGAAACAATATTCCTCACAATAGAGGGAACGTAATAACAATTATTCAAAATAATAGTCTTGCCCGTAGGCATATGTAAACTAAATGATCCTACAGATATGGCCGCAACCCTTGCTCCATTGCCCATACGTAGAATCACCTCATCTTTTTCAAGAGTCCTACTTCCCTTTAGTCCTTGCAACGAATTGCAAATATGAGAACCACAGGCGGTATCTAATACCCAAGTAGAAATTTGACCTAGTGACATATTAACTTCGATCATGAACATGCCTGAATCAGAAGTGGTAGTCTTACTACCCTTCTTCTTATTTAATTCTACAAGGTAAACCTTGCAGTTCCTCTTCCAGTGCCCCAACTTGTTACAGTGAAAACAAACAGCTAAATTAGGACCAGTCAACTTGTGAGCATCTAGTATGCTTCGGAGTGATAGTGCAGAAGACATGACGAATAGAGTAAATCTGTAAATGATAAACACATAACAACACTTAGCAAATATTCAATTTCATTTCAAAACACTATATGAATCGGGTCTTTATTCATAAGTGTCTCCCACTAGTTTATCTAATTTTTTGAACCCCCTAGTGAAAATTAAGCATTCATAATGCTAGTGGGAATAGAGATCCTACATTCCATCACACAACCTCGGCTGTGGCACGAAACGTCATGTAATGTTCAATAGGCAGACAACTCTTGTCAATTACATCTTATGTTATTCCCTAATATAAGTTTAGCCTTTTGAATAATTGAGTCACGGCTGTGGCACGACAAACTCAATATTCTAAGTCAAGTCTAACCCAACATTTCGTACAATTGAATCAGTCTCCAACGGCCCACGGCTGTAGCACGTAACGACCTTTAGATTCTAATTCAATGTACACATCTCTATGTAATAGACAAGTATTTCTTATTTTGAAATCAAAGCCCTCGGCTGTAGCACGAAACGATAATGATTTAAAAATAAGAACCACTTTCTACCATGTTGGAAGGCTATGACTGACACAAGCCCGTTGTGTCATTGGCCAATTACTACTTGATATTATTTAATTTTAGAGGGATTATATTATGTTACAATCATAATCATATTATAAAGAGATTCTTCCTTTTAAATTAAATATTTCAAATCAATAATCGATAATCAGATGATTCTCAGATTGGGGGGAGCATTGTCAAGAGGAGACGTCAAGAGAGTTGACACACATAACAACGTAGCAGACCCACTCACAAAGCCACTTTCTCAAAGTCATTTGATCGTTATAAAGGCAAGATGGGTATTAGATACCAGAGTGATTGGCTTTAGTACATGTGGGAGATTGAAAGAGATGTGTCCTAAGTCCAATCATGTATGATGATTTAGGAATAACTTTTATGTATTCTGTTTTGATTTCATTGATATTAATAAAAGACTTGTTTTGGTTTTATTGCGGGCTTTATCTATTTAAGTGTTTAAATAAGATATACCATAGTTTAGAGTAAGGGTTTCGGTTTTTTAAGATTTAAATTTATATTTTCGTTGCGTTTATGTGCTAAAAACCCTTCAATGGTATCAGAGCGAAAAATAATATTTAATTCGTAGTTCAGTATGTTTACCTTAAGAAGCTTTACTTTAATGGAAAGATGGAGGTCTTTAATAGCGATCCAAGAACGATGAACGAAAATCCCTAGCAGCTGCTCCTCAAGTGTGAAGCACTCCACCGGTATCCACCAAGAGTACGATGTGATGGAGGAGGAAGAGGTTGAGAGAATTAGTTGTCACCCTCTTGTTCTACTTTAGAATTAGGGTTAATTATTTGGGTTGAGGCAAATAGGGTTTATAATAGTATATTTATAGGCAAAATTTTCAGCTGAACATTTTCCATAAAATATTATTATTATTAACCCTTTAATTGATTATTCTTATTAACCAATTAACTAATAATTAAAACACATTTTAATCATTAATCCCTTTTCTAAACAGTTTAGAAAAATAATTCTCTCACTTGATTTAATTTCCAAAATTAAATTCTTAATTATTAATATTAAGAATTAATTAAATCTCATTTAATCAATTATTAAATCTGCTAATTAATTATTTATTTCACAAATAAATAATTACCAGCCATTATTAATTAATTCCTCCACCATTAAATCATTCTCTTTTATGGTGTGACCCTGTAGGTTCAATAGTAAGCCGGTAGTAGAAATAAATAATAATAAAACTATTTTATCATTATTTATATAAATTTTCTAATTCATTAAATATGATTAATTAATAAATTAATCATATTTATTCTACATCGTGAGGGATACTTCTCAGCATATCGCGACTATCCGGATAATATAAATTCACTACTTAGAATACCAAGAACCTATTCAGTGAGTAGTTACCGTACAATCAATTCCTTCTACCCTCCAATGTCACGATTAAATACAAGGCATGGAACTTGTGTCAAGCCTATCTTATTTAATCATTTGCTTTCCCATTCACTATGCTTAGTTCTATTTAATGTAAATTAGAAACTCCTTTCTAATTTCTTTCACTCTGGCCAGAGATTCTTGAATTAGCATAAGTGGATCAGCATTAAACATTCTTTTCCTTCACTGGAAAGGGTAGATCCTTTATTGATCATACACTATCTTCGTGTACAAATTCCTATACCCAGTAGAGCCCTTATAATTGTCCCTGGAGACTAAGAGCTAAACCAAAGCATAGTTCAGTGTACACAAGATGACTATAATGACCTCAAGTCTAATGATACTTGTACAACTATCACTATGTGAACGACTGCTGACACGTGAGTGAACTCCATCAGTTGTTCAGCTGTGTGAGTCATGTTCATTGAACTTATTCTATAATAAGCACCTACATACTAGCTATAGTGTCACCACACAAATGTCTATGAGAACAGACATCCTTCATAATGAAGCAAGCATAGTATGTACCGATCTTTGCGGATTACTAATTACCAGTTAGTAATCCTACGACCAGGAAATATTTAAGTTTGGAGTTATCATCTTTTAGGTCTCATTATTATGATCTCATTATAATCCATAAAAATCTTTACTCTAAACTATGGTATATCTTATTTAAACACTTAAATAGATAAAGCCCGCAATAAAACCAAAACAAGTCTTTTATTAATATCAATGAAATCAAAACAGATTACATAAAAGTTATTCCTAAATCATCATACATGATTGCACTTAGGACACATCTCTTTCAATTATGACCCTTTCCAATAAAAGGTTTTAAGGTTGGATGAAAGCGTAAGTGACCGGGACGGACGGTCCAGCGAAGGGCCATATATTAGATGAAATATTGATATTTGTGACGCCCTCCAAACCCGGGGTCTAGATTTGGGGGTCACTAGCCAATAAACCATAATAAAATAATCACAGCGGAATAATAGAATAAATATGACCCCTTACATGCAACTGGATCGATCACAGGTTATAGTATGAAACAAACACTAATACAAACCATAGGTCTAATTAGTTTTACATATTATTTAAATTTTATTAAAACCCTCTTGATTATTCAAGCGTCCCAAAGCAGTCTAACTGAAAAACTCCCCAAACTATCTACAAGCACTCGACTTCTGATCAAACCTGGATCTCAAGCCTGCTCTAGCTTAGCTGAAAGATTAGATTGATAAACAAGTATGAGTGAAAGAAATGCTCAGCAAGTAGTATAAAGTGTGCTTTAAATGATAAACCATATTTTGATAATTATTTAATAAAAGTATAAAATCAGTGATATTTGATCAATAATAAAAGCTTCACAAGCTATCAGCAATAAATGATAATTTTTAGATTGGAATCTAACTCCGACGGACGTACTATCACATGCTGATCAGCCCGTGTGATAGCACAATGTCATGATTCATAAAAACATGTCCCCAAAACACGAGTACTCAAATAAAAAGGCAATATATCTGTCTGTGGCACAAATTGTGTTATAATATTTCATATAACACATGGAAATAGCCCTCCGTTGGACCGTCCGTCCCGGTCACTTACGCATTCATCCAATCCATAAAATATTTTGATCAAAGGAGCCGAATCAAATGACATCCTTAACAATATAACTCCCCATTTCGCATGGTCCAGAGCTATCTTAACAATCGATGGTGAAATAACTAGAACAATTAGTTATTCGCTAATCTCAATTCAATGTTCCACTGTATAGAGTAATTTATAGCGAAATATAAAACGTTTAACTATTCTGAACTTAGAATAGTATGGAAATTGAAAGAATAAAGTTCAGAGTTAATATCACTTGAATGATAAGTGAAGATATAAACACTTGCATAATATGATTCGAAATAAACGTCACTTAAACGATAAGTGAAGTTAGGGATACTTTCCTTGTATGCTTCATAACTTCTTACTATCACTCTGGATTATAGATGCTGGCTACTATCTTCATCAAACACTTGACCGCACTCCTTGCTATTCAATTCTATAAAAAAAAGGACTATCTTAATTGATAAAACCAAACCCAATCGACGTAACTATACGTCTTGACATCTACCCGATCATTTATAACTACTCATGGCATTTTAAAACTGTAAACAGATAGCATGCATATCACGTAAAACATAATCATGTCATTTATATATCATGTAATCACATATTTCATGTAACACATAAGTCAGGTTGTCAAAACATAGGTTTCAGTATATTCAGAATTAAATTTGGGTCACTAATAATATTTACCGATCAGATACCGTCTCAAACTGATACACAAATCAAATAACATTGCAATACAAAATAAATTAGGTCTCATAAGTATTTTTATTGAAAGCGTAATGTTTTTCTGAGTCTATACACGTTCGTTTCATATTAAACGGACGAACGGTTTAATTATTATGAATAAAACAAGAAATAAATAGAATTAAATCAATTAATAATAATATTAATTGACTTTTAAATACCAAAATATAATTTTCAAAAGTTTAAAAATAATTTTTTAGGAATTATTTGAATTAATTATAAATAATTTATATTTATTTAACCATTTATAAATAAAATTAATTGATTAAATAAATTAATCAATAAATAATTAACTAAAAAAATTATAAATAATTAAATCAAATTAGATTTTTGAAAATAATAAAATAAAATAATTTTAGAAATTTAAAATAATTAAGAAAATGATTTTTAGAATTCAAATTAATAAGTAAATGAGTTTTTTGAAAATAAAATAAATGATTTTTAAAAATAGGAAAAAAAAAATTAAATAAATTTTAAAACAGAAATTGCAAAAACAGATTTAAGGTTTTGGGTTTGGGGAAAAAGAAATCAAAGTTGGGTTTTGTTATAAACCGAAACGGGTCGGTATGAACTCGACCGGGTCGGGTTTGAAGACCCACCGGTTTCTGGAAAATTCCAGATTCCGGCGGCCCCCTTCGCTGGACTCCGGCGAGTCATATCCGGCCAAAGCCCCTCCGGTTGCTTCTGATTTTCACAGAAACGTGCCCCAAAACAATCCGGCATTATCACCTGGCTGAAAACAACAACAAACAAACTGAAACACTTGTATCCCGATCAGATCCCGGGCAAAAACCGGCTTCAGACGAAGAACAGCCGGCGGTTTCTTCAAATTTTCCAATGAAAAATCGATTCCGCTAAATCCTTGACCAAATTCAATAATCCATGTGCCAAGTCGAAGCTCAGGTAATCTACAATCTAATGATATGAATTAAAACAACAAGAACATATCTACTCCGAAAAATCAAAGAATAAAACTACCAAAAACCAAAACTCGGCCACACCATTCCAGGACTCAAATAATTCAGATAAATACATAAATCGACTCTAAAGATCACTTTAAAGCTATCTATAACATCAGATTTTATCAACAATTATTCTAAATCAAAAATGAATTTAAATAACAAAAAAAATGAAAAAAAATGAAATCACAGAAGAATTAACCTTGTTTAATGATGTTGGTATCACTAGCTAGAGCTTGAAAAGAGCTTCAAATCGACTATTTGAGCGTCACAAACAGATCCCAGAATCACCTTCAACTTTTGATTTTAATTTTTACCCTCAAGAACACCCCCAAGAACAAATTCTTAATTTTCTTCTATTTTCTGAAATTTTTGATAAAAATAATAAAATCAGCTGCTATTTATATATGTACATAAATTAATACTCCAAAATAAATTAAGGGTGTTTTATCCCCTAATTATAATAATTAGATCCAAAAATACTAATTACGGGGAATAATTTTAAAAATGATAAAATATAAAATTAATATCAAAATTCCCCAGAAATTGCGAATAATTCAAAAATGCAAAAATATTGGGTATTTGAGATACAAATAATTTTATAAAAATAAAAACGCAAATTTTGTGGGGTTTGATGTCCCGGTGGGGTCCCGGTCCGCTGATTTTTTGCAAAACAAAACGATACTTAAATTAACAGAAAATTCTAAAAACACGTAAAATATAATCAAATGAACATACATCAAGATAAAACAGGTACCTTGATGAAAACGTAACTAAATACGAGTCCAAATTACAGATTGATTCCTATAATTGCAGTTTTAACACATATTAACCAATCGAAAAAAAATTTTGCCCGCACAGAAACACACATAACAGCTGTAACATCTAATATCATGACAATAATCACTTTAAATTTATTGAACACATAATGTTTATTCATTTAACATATAATATTCACATAATTTTTCCGGATATTACAATAATACAAACTATGCCACAGGAAGATATATTGCCATTTTATATGAGTACTCGTGTTTTGGGACATATTTCTACGAATCATGATCCAGTGCTATCACACGGGCTGATTTGCATGTGATAGTACGTCCGTCGGAGAAAGATTCCAGTCTTAATTATTATATTGTTTTTTATAATCATTTAATAAATTATTTATCAAGTCTTTTGGTTTTGGAGAAAAGGTGAAATGCAGTTTTAATTCAGTTTCTGATTTATGCTGATACTTACTTTGTTGTTAAATATCAAAGATGGTGTTAATAGAGATGATTGATGTTGACTTCAGTATGAGATGTTGCGAACATCAAAGTTTGTATTGATATCTAATTTGATATGACATCAAAATGAGTATTGCTATAAAGAGTTCGATTTTGAATAAAGTTTATGATTTAGTCCATAATCAATGTTTCATGTTATTGTTGTTTACGATATTTTCGTAAACACTGTTTTGTGATTTTTATTCTCGTCAAGATTCAAAGTATTGCTCAAATATTTTGCTCAAAAATATCTAAAGGATTTTTACTACATTTAAGGAACCAACTCTGGGATTCCTTAATTAAAAAAAAATTGATTCAGCAATTATGATTTTAAATGTTCTGCTCTAGTGTAGATGTTGGTTTTATATCAAAAAGACCATATGCATGTTATAATGAACTTGCTGAGCATTTCTTTCGCTCATACTTTCCTGTTTTTAAATTTAACCTCCAGTGAGGACTAACTTACGATGTTTAACTGCATAATTCAAGAAAGCAAAGAAGAAGCTTTTGGAATATGGTTGGTCCAGGGTTTGCGGAACTATAGTAAGTTCTATTGTATAAAGTTGTGTTTATATATATGTATCAGTTATGTTATTAAATCGTTGGTCAAGTATACTTCTTTTTGAAGTTATACTAGTGGGTTAAGTTTTGAGTTTGGGAATTTTTGAAAAGAGTTTGAAAAGAAAAAAAATTATTTATGGAATTTGGAATTCTTGCTTCTAGAACTATAACCTTAAAAGATCTTGGATTAGTTTGGGGTCATAGATGTTAAATATTCAGCTGTTGGCATTTATTTATTGATTTAACAAGTTATTTTGGATTGAGGTTTCATAGTGACGACCAAGTCCTCTGACCCCGAATTTGGGGGCGTTCCATGATATGACCCTATTATCACAGTTTGAGGAGATGGCTGGCCCATTAGTGACTTTTGGAGATAACAGCAAAGGTTTCACAATGGGATATGACAAATTAATTTATGGTAATATTATCATTGAAGATGTTGCATTGGTTTCTGGTCTGGAAGTAAATCTCCTAAGTGTTAGTCAGTTCACAGATAGAGGATTCAATGTTAGATTTGATAAAGGAGAATGCTTAATAATCAGCAAAAAGGCTAATGAAGTTGCTCTGAAAGGAGTAAGAAAGGGAAGCCTGTTTGTTGCAGACCTATACTCAGCAAACAACGAAGAAAGTTGTTGTATCTACACCAAAGGCATCTCTAGAGCAAAACAACTTATGGCATAAAAAGCTTTCTCACCTAAATTTCAAGGAAATAAATACTCCAGTTAAAAAGGAGTTAGTGAGAGACATGTCAAATCTAGAGTTTTCTCAAAATGAGGTCTATGAGGCTTGTCAAAAAAGGAAAATGAAGAAATCAAGTCAGAAAAATAAAATTGTAATTCTATAAGTGCACGTTTACAACTTATTCACATGGACTTATTTGGACGAGTTAATGTCCTGTCAATTTCAAGAAATAAATATGCACTTGTGATGGTGGATGACTACTCAAGATACACATGGGTAGAATTTACACATTCTAAAGATGAAACTTCACACATCATAATTGAACATATTAAGAAGATTGAGAAGTATGCTGAAGATCAGAATTGTGTGAAGAGATTGAGAAGTGACAATGGCACAGAATTCAGAAATGCAACTCTATCTGAATTTTGCAAATACAAGGGTATTGTTCAAGAATTTTCAGCAGCTAGGACACCTTAACAAAATGGTGTTGTTGAAAGGAAAAATTGAACATTAGTGGAGGCTGCTAGAATAATGCTGCAAGATGCCAAACTACCAACAAGTTTTTTGGGAAGAAGCTGTCAATATTGCATGCTACACTTAAAATAGATATCTCATTAACAAGAATCTTGGAAAATCACTCTACTCAAAATTATCTAAAAGAAAGCCTATTGTGAAGCATCTTCATGTGTTTGGGAGCAAGTGCTATGTTCTAAAGGACAACCCTGAATATGTGGGAAAATTTGACTCTAAAGTTTTTGAAGCAATTTTCTGGGATATTCATTGGAGAGAACTGCATAAAAAGTCTATGTACTTGAACAAAAGAAAATTATGGAAAGCACAGATGTAACTTTTGATGATAACAAGTGTCCAGACTTGGAATGTCTTGATAAAAATGAAGCTGAGGACCTTAGATTTGAAAATCTCAACATTGATAGTGATTCTGAGGACGAAGCTGAAGTCAACACAAATCACGGAATGGATGAAGAGTCAAATGAACAAGTGAATCATGAAAATGGTAGCTTATCTCAAACACCTGAATTTGATAACACAAACTTAGGGGGAGAAAGAGGAAAAGGTTCTGCAAGTCATGCCAATGATGAAGAAAATGCAAACAATTCAAGTTAACAAACTCACACCAGGAAATGGGATAAGAGTCACACAATAGAAACAATTATTTGTGATATTTATGCTGGAGTAAGGACTAGAAATGCATCTGCTAATGAATGTTTACATGCATGTTTTCTTTCAAAAATTGAGCCAAAGAAAACTGAAAAAGCTCTACTTAATCCTGACTGGATATCTGCTATACAAGAGGAGCTAAATCAGTTTGAAAAAAACAAATTCTGGGAGTTGGTTCATTCATCAAAGAATAGAAGTGTGATTGGAACAAAGTGGGTGTACATGAATAAAATGGATGAAAATGGAATTGTCACCAGAAACAAAGCAAGGTTGGTTGCAAAAGGCTACTCACGGGAGGAAGGAATTGACTATGATGAAATTTTTGCTCCAGTTGCAAGACTTGAAGCAATAAGGATTTTTCTTGCATTTGCTGCACACTCAAATTTTAAGGTGTATCAAATGGATGTAAAAAGTGCATTCCTCAATGGTGAGATGGAAGAAGAAGTTTATGTGCAACAGCCACCTGGCTTTGGAGATCCAGAATTTCCAAACTACGTGTACAAGCTACTCAAGGCTATCTATGGACTAAAGAAAGCACCTAGAGCTTGGTATGACACCCTGTCAGAATTTTTGCTTAAACATGGATTTACTAGAGGTACAATTGACAATACTCTCTTCTACAAGCAGCATGGTGATGATATGATCCTAGTTCAAATCTATGTGGATGATATCATTTTTGGTTCTACTAATGAAAAACTATGTCAAAGATTCTCAAAGCTTATGTAGAGCGAATATGAAATGAGTATGATGGGAGAACTAAGTTACTTTTTTGAACTTCAAGTAAATCAAAGAAGTGATGGGATCTTCATCAACCAAACTAAGTATGTCAAGGATTTATTAAAGAAGTTTGGCATGGTTGATTGTTCATCTGCATCTACACCTATGTCTACAGCTACTAAGTTGAATGAAGATAAGAAAGGAAAAAGTGTAGACATTTCAGGTTATAGAGGAATGATTGGATCTTTGCTATATTTAACTGCTAGTAGACCAGACATTATGTTTGCAATATGTCTGTTCGCAAGATTTCAAGCCAATCCAAAGGAATCACATTTGATGGCTGTGAAGAGAATTTTCAAATACTTAAAGGGGACTCCTAACTTGGGATTATGGTATCCTAAGGGAACAACTTTTGAAGCTGTTGGAATCACAGATGCAGATTTTGCTGGATGCAGGCTTGACAGAAAAAGCATCGGTGGAAGCTGTCAGTTTCTTGGACAAAAACTTGTATCCCGGTATAGCAAGAAACAACAATCTCTATCAACTTCCACATCTAAGGTTGAATACATAGCTGCTGGAAGTTGTTGTGCTCAAGTACTTTGGATTAGAAATCAGCTAATGGATTATGGCCTAGTGTTACACAAAATTCCAATTATGTGTGACAATACTAGTGCTATATCTATTGTGGCTAATCATTCTAGAACAAAGCACATTGATGTAAGGTACCATTTAATTAGAGAACATGCAGCAAATGGTACCATTGAGCTCATTTTTGTTCCAACTGGAAAATAATTAGCTAACATTTTTACTAAACATTTGGATGAAGCAACTTTCACTAGACTTGTAGGTGAAATTGGAATATTAAATTCTTTATCCTAAAGGAAAGAACTCAGCTAAATTGTTACAGCAGATTAATTTCTAATGAATCAAATTTAATTTAATTTATTAGAAATTAACTGGAATATGAGTTATAAATATTTTCAGAAATCTCTGTATATTTATTTTTCAAAATTCAAAATTTAACTTGGAATTTTTCAATCCTAAGAAAACTGTCTAAATGTTGATTTGCATTTTTAATATGTAAAATTAGCACAAGGCAGAATTTAAAAGATCAAAAGTATATAGAGAACTGAGTTCTCGATAAGTCTAATTGACTTCTCGACAAGTCGTTTTGAGACTTCTCGAGTGAGTCCTTGATAAGTCATTTTTCTGACTTCTCGAAGGACTTCTCGACAATCTTTATTATGACTTCTTGATAAGACATTGTAGAGATCTCGATAAGTATAAGTTCACAGAGTTCTCTATAAGTATAAATTTTAGACTTATCAATAACTCAGAACTGAGATAATTTAATTTAATAAATTATTTTGATAAAATAATTTTAACAAAATTAGTTTGATTTTATTTTGATTTATTATAAATAAAAATTGGAAATAATTCAGTCCATTCAGGACAAACTGGGTATTTATTTGACATCTCGACAAGTCATTTTCTAGTTCTTGATAAGAGTCAGGAAAATGACATGTCGATATGTATCTATTCTTTCAATATGACTTCTCGATAAGAAAATTCAAAACGTTCATTTTTAGTTCTCGACAAGTCATTTCCCTTTTACTATAAATACCCAGACATCTCGACATACACCTCTTTACGCTTTCGAGATCTCTAAGTGACCTAATTTTTCCAATTCTCAACCGCTCTCTCTCGTTTCAAACTCTTTCTCTCTAATTTTTCTTACCCACTCAAATTTACTCCTCTTCAATGGCCCTAAACAATGTTAGAGCTACAATACCCAATGATGGAACCAACTACCTCGCTTTTATAGATGCTAACCAAGCTCCTGATAGTTTTAAGGGATCTGTTAAGTTTTTGTCTGAATCTTATCTTGTAGGAGCTCTAACTGCCAATCCTATCCTTTACTTGGATGTTCTGCATGAATTCTGGATAACAGTTGTGGTAAGGACAGTTGTGCATGACAACTCTGTATCCACTGTGGTAAACTGCTCTATTGGATACCAACATGTGGAGTTTAATGAGAAAGATGTGAATCAAGCTTTGGGTCTTCCAACTGAAAATTTGGTGGAGGTTCCAACACAGGATTAGCAAGCTGAGTTCATGGACTTCATCAACTATGATGGAAGAATCAACCTAGCAAGTCTGAACAGGAAGAACCTAAGGAAGGAATGGTCTTTCCAGGTTGATTCTATTGTGTGGGCCTTCACTCATAGAAAAATAAGATATGACAACATATCAAGTGTGGTCCAGAAGCTGGTGTTCTCCATAGCTCACAATAGATACTTGAATGTTCGTCTATTGATCCTGGAAGAACTTAGCACGAGGCTCACAATTCCCCTAGCTACAAGAGGTAAGGAAATATTTTTTCCTAGGTTTATCATGTCTACTTTAATTCATAAAGTTCTAGACATTCATTTACTTAATGGTATAGATAGGACAAAAATAGGCATTGTAAGCAAGTGTCCAAAATTTTATTTGGCTCACTTACTAAAAAGAACAAGGTAACTGTAAGTCTCAAACTCACTCCATTTATGTTGAAGAGATTTAGGACTTACCCTTACCCTATGCCTGAAATGCGTTCAAATATTGAACCTAGTACAACTATGGCTTCTGTCTCTGTGGAAGTACAAACATAGGACAACCAATAGGGGCCTTCCCAAGATGACTCCTTCTTCCTATCGAAAGGATGAAGTGAGTAAAAAGAAGATAAATCATGCACCATTAGCTATAGTTACTGAGAGTGGTGAGGATACAACATAAAAAGAGTCACCCTTGGTCAGAAAACCAAAAAAGGTAAAACAAACTGAGTTGACAACTCTGCACCCTCCCAACAGGATGCAGTTGTAAAAAATGGAAGTAAATAGACTCTGAAGGCATCCTCTCAACAGGATGTCTCTATTGAACAAAGCATTCACCCAAATTCACCTTGTACAGAGTCTGCACCATCACTTGAACAAATTCAAGTGTATGAAAGGAGAAACAAGGATGGCACACAAAAAGAAAGAACATCTCTTGAAGCTCCCTCATTCATTCAGGGGGAGCTGCCAAAAGTCAACACTGACATTCAAAATCTTATCTCTCAAATTTCTTCTTCATATAATCAAACTCATGAATCTGATCCTCAACAGTTGCCAACTTCAAGTGACATGGTTCAAGAAACTATGATCACCACCCAGGAACCAAATTTAGTTGGTGAGAGGCTACATGCTGGGGTAGACCTTGATGACACCAACACAAACACAGGGGTTTCATTAATTTTCACTAAAGATCATGTGGTGGTTATAAATGCACCTTCATATGTAAATCAACCTTCATAGGTTGTTAGATTTGAGGGTAGTATTGCTGAGGAGGAGCTATCTAAATCCTCTTCAATTCAATTGGAGGTTCCTATTGGGGGAACAACTCCCCTCAAAACCCTATCTGAGATTGCACTCACAATTGAAGCTAGGATTTTGTTTTCCAATGATCCTGCTATGGGGGAGGCAAGTACATCACTTTTAAGTGACAGTGTATTAAAAGAAACACAAGGTTTTGAGACTAAAGTACATGACAGTAACCTAGTTAACTCCCCTCCAATTCCAATGGAGGTTCCCACCACAAGTGGAGAACAACAAACTGTCATAACCACAGCTCGGCCTGTGGGTCAAACTGTGACATATGTCATAGGTGGTTCCATTGAATCCTTACCTTCCACCTCAAATCCAAATGGCCAACCTTCAACATCCAATCCTTCTCAACATCCATCTCACCCAATCCAATAGTGGTTAGAAAATGCGCAATCTCAACCAAACACTGTGGATGATCGTCTAGTTGATCAACTTTCAGACCTTGCAAACATCACACAACACCTGCTCACCACATTCATGCCAAATCAGGACTATCAAACAATTCTGCTCGATTATAATGAAGATGTTGAAAAGCAAAAGCAGAAGATAGTAAATGAAGCTGAACAGGATGGCAATGTGGATGCTTGGCTTCTAAGGACTTCATACTGAAAATGGATCAGGTCTTGGCAAGATTTAGGGAGGAACATGTCACAATTTTGGGGATTAATGCCAAGGTCCTGACTCCACAAGAAGTGTATGATGCAGTCAATTAAGTCTAGAAGGATCAAATCAAAGCTTTTCACCTATTTGGTAAAGTACTAGAATTGACTTTGACTGGTCATCAAGACAAGATCAAAAAGATGGTAAGGGAGAAGATGGATGAAATTATTCCTTCTCAAGTCAAGATCCAATCAAAATTCCAACATTTTGCTCACCAAATGGCAATATATGATCTGGCTTCAGTACATACAAATATCAAAAATCTCAGACAATATTTTGTGGCTTTGCATGAGGTAGTTCAAAAGCACATTTCAAATTCAAACGACACCAAACTTAAGTTGAATTAACTTCATCAAAGCAGATATGAGCCTTCAGCTCTATTAGGTCACATAACACTATAGAAGGGGGTTGAATACAATGTTTATACAATCAAATCGATTTAACACAAGTATGTAACAAAGATCAAGTATATTCAATTAACTATGTTATAATATGAACTGTTGTTCTCTCTCAGTGATGAACAAATATCACTAAGAGCTGCTAGGTTAAAATTTATAATCTTTTCAATAATGATAACACATATAGTGTAAACCCTAAGTCTGTATTTATATAGTACACAGTTACAAGATATATTCTAATTGATATGGAATATAATTTTATCTCCTAAAATATATCAGTCAGATATCTTCTACAAGTCTTCCAGTCTTCTATCTCTTTCTATGCATATCTTCTATTATTTTAGTCTTGATCTTCTCCTATAAATCAGCTTCATTCCTTAACTGAAAGTCTTCCCGCACTTAAGTTCTGATATGACCTTAAGTTCTGATATTAAGTTCTGACTTCCAGTAAGTCCTGATTTCAGTAAGTCCTGATTTGTCCTGTTGTTAAGTTCTGAAAAACTAAACACAAATCATATTAGACATGACATCTCAAATATATCTAACAATCTTCCCCAACTTGTAAATTATGCAAAATATACAAGTTAATAGATTTGATGATGTCAAAAACATTTAAGTACAATTGCAATAAGAGTTTAACTAGATAACTAACTACAACTTACAGTCCTTCTAGCTTTTACCAATCTCACTGAGTCCATCTGAATCCAAAGTGATTCTTGACAAAGTTTGGTATCAGCTTTTCTTCTTTAATCCTCAGGACTTGAGATAGTGTAGTCTTCACTTGCTTCAACTCTTTATTCTGACTTCCAATCTGGTAGATTGAAGTCCTTAGAGCAGAAATATGGTTTCTTTCTAAACCATCATCCAGTCTTATTACCCTTGGATGAGAAGAATCTTCATTGTAGTATAGACATTTCTCTTTCAGTATCACTTCAAGTTTAGCAGAATCCTTCTTCATTGAAATTTCACTTCCATCATCTTCAACTATGTTTGGAATAAATTCTGTAACCCTTGAACCAGAAATTTTGGCTTTATCTCTTATGGTCTTCAATATGAAATTTGACCATCTCCTGGTAATATCAGACTTTACCTCTAAAAGGTACTGAAAGAATTGAAGTTTTTTCAGTGATTTGTTTAGCACATCTGATTCTAACATTTGATATGTCCTTCCATCTTCAAGAAATAGAATCAGATTTTCCTTGACATTGTGCTTGTCATGAGCATCCATTACCACTTGAACAGAGATAACCTTATCAAGGTGTTTCTGTGTAACATCTTGAAGAGGTTTGTCAGTTAGAAAAATGGATCTCTAGTAGAAACTTCAACTCCTTTTTTGATCTTAGCTTCATCAGAACCTAGTCCAGCCCCGTCTCTTGGTTCTCTAGCATTTAACCTAATAGTCATGAAATCAGACAGCAATTGGCTTTTCTTTGGATCTGATGGTTTGACATTTTTCCATAGAAGTTTTTTTTTGTCAGCTACTTTCATCTTGTCTAAATCAACTTGAGCTATGTCAGAGGTTGATGTCTTGATAACTCTATCAGAACTTGCTATTTCTGTTGTAGCTTGTAGTTCTTCACTCTAAACAACTTGAGCACTATCAGAGGTTATCTTTGATTCTTCAGGAAATCTTCCTTCTTTTCAGAGTTTGAACATCTTCATCTTCAACAAGAGTATCATCGGTAACTTGAACCATTTTGCACACTGGTTTCATCAGGATTTGAGGAATTTTCATCTCTAGTGGCTTGGTTGGTTCATCAACTTTTCCCTTTCCTTTGTCTTTGGGATCAATCTCAGTCTGTGATCTAGTCTTGGGCTTCGATGCCTCAGTATTTGACTTGTCCTTGATCACAATGCCTTTTTCCTTAGGCCTTGGAGGTTTCTTTGCAACAGAAGCTTTTGGCTTTAGATTTGTCTTTTCATCTTTAAATCTAGCTTCTTCCTCCTTGAGATTTTCTAAATCCATTCCAGGATAATGCTTCAGAAATAATCTTCTAGCAAATTCTTCATCAAGTGTCTGAATCTTGGGATCCTTGTAGTAGACAGTAGTCTGCTTTCCCTTGAGCTTTAGAGTTTGCATAAACTTTTGAGAGTCTTGACTTCCACCTTGTATCTGAACATCAGGCTTTGTCATCAGACTTTGCTCATCAGAACTTGATATCAGATTTTGATTATCAACACTTGCTATCAGATTTTGAGTTTGAGCAGCTTCAGAACTTATCTTCTTTTGAGTAGAAGATTTGCTTGCATTAGTATTTAGTTTCCTTGAAGAAACCTTGCTGCTTTGCTCTTTTCCATGACCTCTACTCTTATCAGAGTTTCCCTGGTCATCACCTTTGTTATCCTTCTTCTTCAGTATTTGAGTAGGAGTGTATTTGGACTTAACTACCTTCTCCCCCTTTTTGGCATCATCAGGTAGTAGGAGAGAGAGAGAAGAAGTTTAACTGAAGGTTGGAATTCATCCAATTGAGCTTTCTGAGAGGCTTGATTTTGTAGGTACTCGGAAATTTGGGCCTGTTGCTTCTCTTGTATTTTCTCAATTGCTTCAACCTTTTCATGTATAGGTCTGATAAGTCTTGACTTGTATAACTTGAGAGTCATATCTAGCTTGTCAGCTGACTCAAGAAGTTTATCAACCTTAGCATGAGTTTGAGAGTGTAGACCTTGAAGATTTTTGGTAGACAGAGCTGTGACTTTGAGTTGTGTCTTGAAATCAGAATTTGTGAGCAACTCATCAGCTTTTCCAATATGGTATGTCAGTACTTTGGAGCTTGGAATGAAATCAGTTTCAATCCACTTCTTGGTCCACTCCACACCTCTGTGAGTATCTTCCCAGGGAATAGGTGTATCCCGTTCAACAAATTTTGGATCAATGCCTCCTTTCCAAGAATAGGAGCTGGAGTCTCTACAGAAACACTGTCTCCAGAACTAGAAGAGGACTCATTATCCTCTGAAAACACTAGAGTGTGTGAGGCAACTAGAGATTCTGAAATAACTTCATCTAAATTCTGAGCATCAGAATTTATCTCCAGAATAGGTATTGATGGAATCTCAGCCTGTGAGATTGGAGAATTGACAGTAGTTGGCTGAGCTGCTGTAGGAGCTTCCAGATAGAGAACAGTTGGTATATTCAGATTGTGAATATCTATTTCAGAACTTGTAGCTTGTTCTTCAACATCATCTGTAGCTTTAATCGGAGAGACATGAGGTGGTAGCACAGTGTCTTGAGCTTGAGTAGGGGATGGCAAAGCTTCAAGTACAATTGGTTGTGAGATCAGAGATTCCTGATCCCCTTCCTCAGCTGCTTCAGTATTATCTGATGGAGGCTTAGCCATTTGCCTTTTTGCTCTCATTTTCTTAATCTCCTTGATAGTGAAGGAGTTGTTTGATCTGCATCAGAACTTACAGTTTTCCTCTTCAAATTACCTGAACTTTTAGCTTCAGTATTTATCTGAGAAGATTCCTTTTCAGCTGTTTTTTCTTTCTGAAAATTGACATTTTCAGCTTCGACAGTCACAGGTT
The DNA here is from genome assembly GCF_009905375.1 of Apium graveolens. Taxonomy (NCBI): domain Eukaryota; kingdom Viridiplantae; phylum Streptophyta; class Magnoliopsida; order Apiales; family Apiaceae; genus Apium; species Apium graveolens. The sequence goes on from NC_133657.1 coordinate 52,223,969, forward strand.
CTGTTGCATGAACCTGTGCTTCTCTTTGGTGGAGGTTGAGGAACAGACTTTGCCCTCTTAGGCCTGGAAGATGAAGGTCTGATGGTAGGTGCTGATGGTTGTTGTCGTGAGGATTGTGCTGGTTGGAAGTATGTTCTGATGGTAGGTTGAGTTGGTTGAGGTTGAGAGGTAGTTGGTTGTGTAGTGGTTGGAGGTGCTAATGGAGGTTGGGATGGTTGGACATCAGGATATTTAGCAGTGTATGTGGCTGGATTAGAGTTTACTAAAAACTGTTTGACTGATAGTGGAATTTCGAGGGGTCTTAGAACAGTTTTCTTATTATCAGTAGATAATAAGTCAGTAAATGCTCTCTTAGCAAGTGTAAATGGTGAAATCAACTCACTTGCTAATTAGGGTGCATCAGAGCAACAAAAACTGTAAATAAGTTGACAAAATCTAGCAAAATAGACTGTATTCCTATCTTCTATCATCCTATCCCCTATAAATCCTAGTACAACATTAGCCTAATCAAAATGAGTTTGAGTAATCAGAGCATACCCAATTTGCTGACTTAGGATAGGAATTGCATCAAAGTTTGAACATTTGTTTGCAAAAGTTCTGGTGATGCAGTCAAAGAAGAAACTCCATTCCCTCTTTATATGGGGTCTCTTCAACTGTCCAAGCTTTGCCAAAGTCTTTTCATAACCCAGATTGGCCATTAGCTATTGAAGAGCTGGCTCCTCAACTTTTGAAAAAATGCAGTTGTCTGGCAGATGGAGTGTTTGTCGAACTGTGGCCAAAGTCACCACATGCTCATCATCCCCTGTAGTAAAGATAATACTTGGGGACCTATTGGCACCACCATCATCATACACTCCTGACCTCCAGAACTCCAGCACTTGAGTCCCTGAGATAGCTTCAGGTTGGGTCAAAGCATAGCCTATTTAACTTCGAGACAAAAAGTCTTGGATACAGTGAAGTTCTGATGGAGCTTCATCCTTAGAGAGAATAGCTGAGTAGTTTTTAGGAATAAACTTAGCTCCATTGAAAATGATGTCTTTGGGTGCCATTTGCGTGAAAAATAAGTGAGAAAATAGAGTGTACACAAGGTGTTTGATAAAAGGCCTGTAAGAAAATAGCTTCAGAGAATATTAGACAGAGAGAGAGAGAGAGAATAAAAGAGATTAGAGAAGGAAAAGTAGGTAAAAGATTATAAAATCTTTTAACTCCCATATTTATACTCTCTTTTTGACAACTGTTATGATTGAAGCAGAACAGACTTTAGACACCTGGCAGCATATCATTAGTTAAAACATTATTAGTGGGCACGGGTAATAAGCAGTAATAAATGTGCACATGCAGTGTTTCAAGGAAAACACGCTTCCCACTTACTAAATGATTATGACTGTTTTTATCTCACCTAATTATATTCTGATTAAATATGACCGTTACAGTATTTACCATAAATAAGTCAGGTAAATAAATAATGCCACGTAAGCATCAGAGATTCCATCAGGATTTAATATCAGAACTTGACTATTGTTAGATTTTAACAGTCATCAGAACATGGCTTCTGTACTCAAAAAGTGAATGTTTGTTTCTGTGATTCTTCATACAAATACGGACTTGTTTCTTCAGAGTTTAAGCATCAGAACTTCCATCAGAACTTGTCCTCAGAATTTATGCAAATGACACTTAACTGTTTGTCAAAAACAACTTAATCGCCACAGTAATTTTCATCATTCATATGGAGTGAAAGTGTGTGCATGAGCAAAATATCAGATAAAGATTAAAGTCTGATAAACTTCAGTACATCTTAGAAATAAGGCATAACTAAGAAAAGTGCTTAAAATCTGTCATTAATAATGAGGTCTACTATAGATAAATTAATGCAAGAATCCACCTCAACTGTTTGTGCTCATTTTATGCATCTTTTGAAAATTCTTTTTACAGTGGCTTCTCAGTGTAAGTGAGTCACAACTGCTATCAGAATTTATGCTATTATCAGTGTATTTCTCCAGTAATCAGAGAATGTGAAAAGTCACCAAGAAAAATTTATTTGCTTTTCTAATGCATATTACTTAATACCAGCAATGCACTTGGGTCTTCCCTTCCACATATTTACTCTAGATCTCAAAGGAGTACCTGACTTCAATTTTCTTTTCTTTTCTTCAGATAAGTGAGGCTTATCAAGCATGTGGTTCATCCTTAATATTTACTGACATCAGAATATGACAAATAAGAAGCAAGAATCTAGTTTGTGACTTATTAATAAGATAAACAAAGTAAATTTGACTAGAGCTCAAAATCAGATTTTGTTTGTGTTAATGAATTTCCACATAAACAACTAATTCAAACATGGGATTTCTAGTATGTTAAAGACTACTAGGTCAGCATCTAGCACAGTTATCCTCATTGGATTGAATAGTCACAGAACATTCAAAACACTATAAGAGTATATAGATCCACATCAGATAACAATCAGTATTTAATGTAATACAAATGAAGCACATATTACATTTAGAAAAAACAATCTGTAAATACCGATCCTAAAGTCTGATGCATGAGAATAAAAACTAAGCAGATTTAGAGAAATAACCTGAAACCATTCCAAGTTCATTTACCAGTCTTGTAAAAGTAGTTTCACATAGTGGTTTTGTGAAGATATCTGCTAGTTGTTGATCTGTTGGAACAAAATGCAATTCCACTGTACCTTCCATCACATGTTCCCTTATGAAATGGTACCTAATGCTGATGTGCTTTGTCATTGAGTGTTGAACTGGATTACCTGTCATAGCAATAGCACTTTGATTATCGCAGTAAATAAGTATTTTAGAAAATTCTAACCCATAATCCAGTAACTGATTCTTCATTCATAGAATCTGTGCACAACAGCTTCCTGCAACAATATATTCTGCATCTGCAGTTGATGTGGAAATTGATTTCTATTTCTTGCTAAACCAAGAAACCAATCCGCCTCCAAGAAATTGGCAGCTTCCACTAGTGCTTTTCCTGTCTATTTTGCATCCTGCAAAATCTGCATCTGAGTAACCTATTAGCTTAAAATCTGATTCTCTAGGATACCACAATCCTAGATCAGCTGTACCCTTGAGGTACTTGAAAATTCTTTTCACAGCTATTAAATGAGGTTCTCTTGGATCAGCCTGAAATCTTGCACAAAGACAGGTAGCATACATGATATCAGGTCTACTTGCAGTTAAATAGAGTAAAGAGCCAATCATACCTCTGTAGTTAGTAATATCTACTGATGAACCAGTATCTTTATCTAACTTGGTTGCAGTGGCCATGGGAGTGGATGCAGTTGAACTGTCTTGCATTCCAAATTTCTTGAGTAAATTTCTGGTGTACTTGGATTGATTTATGAAAGTACCTTCTTCATTTTGCTTGACTTGAAGTCCCAGAAAATAGCTAAGTTCTCCCATCATACTCATTTGATATCTTGACTGCATTAGATTTGTAAACCTTTCACAGAGTTTGACATTTGTAGAACAAATATGATATCATCAACATATATCTGTACCAAAAGTAAGTCCTTTCCATGGTTGAGGTAGAACAGTGTTTTATCAATTGTACCTCTGTGAAATCCACTTTCCAAAAGGAATTGAGCAAATGTCTCATACCATGCTCTTGGAGCTTGCTTAAGGCCATAAAGTGCTTTATCAAGCCTGTAGACATGATTTGGAAATGTTGAATCTACAAAGCCTGGAGGTTGTTCAACATATACCTCTTCTTTCAATTCTCCATTGAGAAAAGCACTTTTCACATCCATTTGAAAGACTTTAAACTTTTCGTGAGCAGCATAAGCCAAAAAGATTCTTATGGCTTCCAATCCAGCAACTGGTGCAAATGTTTCATCATAATCAATACCCTCATGTTGAGAGTAGCCTTTAGCAACCAGCCTTGCTTTGTTTCTTGCAATTATGCCATCACTATCAGTTTTGTTTCTGAACACCCATTTTGTGCCAACAATGGATCTGTTATTTGATCTTGGCACTAGGGTTCAGCCTTTATTTCTTTCAAATTCATTTAACTCTCCCTGCATTGCTTGCACCCAATCAGTATCTTGAAGAGCTTCTTCCACTTTTTTTGGTTCAGTATGAGATAGAAAAGAATGATAGAGACATTCATTTGATGTTGTAGTTCTAGTTCTGACACCTGCTTCGGGATCTCCAATTATTAAGTCAAGTGTATGTGATTTGGTCCACTTTCTTGCAGATGGAAGTTGATTTCTAGAACTGGATCCTCCCCCATGATCCATGCTGTCTCCATTAGCATTTTCTGATGCTCCCCCTGTAGTTATGCCTCTGAAACTTCATAATTTGAGTTGGATCCTTCAGGATTTGAAGTATCAGAGTTTCCAGAATTATCAGAGTTTGGCTCATCAGAACTTGATGAATCAGAACTTGAAGAGCCAGTGATAGGTTCTGATGCTTCTTAAGAGTCTTGAGTTATGGTAGGATCTTTAGCTTGCTCCCCCTGGACAGGTGCATTTTCCCTTGGAGTAGTTACCACAATTTCAATACCATCAGAACTTAACCCGTCTGAACTTACAGGATCAGAGTTTAAGTCATCAGAATTTACAAAATCAGAATTTAAATCTTCATTTTCAAATCTCAGCTGATCATGATCATTGAAATCTTCAAGTCCAGTAATCTTTTTATCATCAAAAGATATATTGATAGATTCTATGACAACCCTTGTTATTAAATTGTAGACTCTGAAGGCTTTTGTGGAAAGTGGATATCCAACAAAAATTCCTTCATCAGCTTTTAGATCAAATTTTGACAACTGTTTACGATGTGTCTTAAGAACAAAAAACTTGCAACCAAGCATAGTTCGTGCAGCTTCAATGAGAGTCATGTTCTTTCTTTCTACAACTCCATTTTGCTGTGAAGTTCCTACTTAATTCCATGCTCTTTGCAGAACTCTTCCATGATTGAATTCTTCAACTCGGTGCCATTATCACTTATATTTATTTTAACAGAATCTTTGACCAACTTATCCAGCTGTCTGACATGATCAGTTAGAGTAGATGCAGTTTTATCCTTCTTGTGCAAGAAATACACCAAGTGTATCTTGTGAACTTATCCACTATAACCATAGCATATTTCTTCTTTGTAATAGACATGACATTGACTGGACCAAATAGATCAACATGCAGTAGGTGATACGGCTCAAGAATTGAAGATTCAGTTTTGCTCTTAAATGAAGATTTTCTTTGTTTTGCCTTTTGATATGAATCACAAAGGCCATCAGGAGCAAATACTGATTTTGGCGGTCCTGTTACAAGATCTTTCTTTACTAGCTCATTTATGTTGTTGAAGTTTAAATGAGAGAGTCTTTTGTGTCAATTCCAGCTTTCTTCAATTGATGCTCTACTCAACAGACAGATTGCAGAACCATCAAAACTTATTGAAAGCCTGGCTTCATAAATGTTACCATGCCTGTAACCATTCAGAACCACTTTGCCTGTAAAATTTCTTACAACTTCGCAGTGTTCTTCAAAGAAATCCACATGATAACCTCTGTCACAGATTTGACTCACACTTAGCAGATTATGTTTAAGTCCTGAGACAAGAGCTACTGATTCAATGATGACATTCCCAAGATTGATATTTCCATATCCCAGAGTTTTTCTCATGTTACCATCTCCATTAGAAACTCCCGGGCCAGCTTTCTCCACAAAGTCTGATAGCAGGGCTTTATTTCCAGTCATATGTCCTGAACATCCACTGTCCAGCACTAGGATGTTTTTCCTGTTGCCCTGCAATCATAAAGACCACTATTGGTTAGTTTTAAGGACTCATACTTGCTTGGATCCTTTGGCCTTATTAAGTTTGTTAGCATTTGCAGTGGATTTAATTTCAGAGTTTATGCTAACATGTTGTTTATCAGACTTTATATCAGACTTTGCATCAGACTTTACACTAGAAGGAATAATACTAACTTTCTTCAAAGAAGGTTTTATTTGATAATAATCATAGTATAAACTATGATATTCCTTACAAGTATAAATGGAATGCCATAAACTACCACAATGAAAACAAGGATTTTGTGGTTTAAACCTAACAGACTAACTCTTAATTCTTGATCTAGGAGGTAAAGAGATTATATCTTTATTTTTCCTGCAAAAAGAAGCAAGATGGTTAGAGTTTCCACAATTATAACATTTCTTTCTAGGAGCATTAGGAACAGACATATAATTATTGCTTTTATTCACACCTTCCTTTCCATTCCTATTTTTCCTAGCTTCATTTACCTTGTTGATATTTCTAATCTCTTTCAGCTTATGCTTAAGCTGCTTCTTTGTCATTAAGCCTATATTTACTTCAGTTGGTTTATCCTGTTCTAATTTGTCAAAAGTTGACTTTTTCTTTACTTCTGTCCTAGACTCTTTCATCTTTTCAGAATCAGACTTTACAGTTTTTGCTACAAACTTAACAGGATTTACCTTTGGCTTAGCAGTCTGTTTAACAACAATTGGCTCAATTTGTTTAGTTCCTTTCTCACTTTTATCATCTCCATAACCTAATCCCTCTTTTCAGTTTCCACTACTTAGTAAATTCTGAGTTGTTCTTCCAGAGTTAGTCCGAATCCTGATAATCTCTTTTTCTTTTTTTAAGTCAGCTTTTACAGATTTATTCAATTTTAACACTTCATCTCTAACATACAAAGCATCATCTCTTTCTTTCTTAGTTTGATGAAGAAAAACTAACTCCTTTTCTAAATAGTCATTTTTGTTTTTAAAAGGAAGATTTTCAGATGTTAATCTTTCACATGTTAAAGTCTGATCTCTATAACTAATGAACATGGTTTTAAGATATAATCTCAACTCAGTAATATCATCAGTATGAAAAGCATAAGTTGTTTGAGGTACCTTCAATTTAGCAGTTTCAGTACTGCTATCAACATTTGCCATCAAGGCATAGTCCACCTCATTTTCAGAATCAAAAGTGTTTGTCCAGCTTTTCTTCTTTATGACAAGTGCCTTGCCTTTGTCACTTTTTCCTTTCTTGCAGTCATGAGATATGTGGCCTCTTTCACCACAATTGTAGCATTTGACATTTGAGTTATCTCCTCTGTCAGACTTTCCACCTTTGCCTTCAGACTTTCTGAACCCTTTCTTATCAGAACTTCCACCTTTCCTGGAAAACTTCTTAACTTTTCTGAATTTCCTGTAGGCTATCTTTGTGATACCCTTCACCATAAGAGCACACAGTTGCATCATCTCTACATCAACATCTATTTCAGGTAAACTTTCAGTTTCTGAATCATCATCATCAGAATATGATGACTCTGAATCAGACTTTATGATGAGAGCCTTTCCTTTGCCCCTCTTTGAGGCAACCACTTTAGGAGATTCCTCCTCAGCTTTAAGAGAAACTGTCCTTGACTTTCTTCCATGCCTCTTGCTCCTTTGATCCATCTCAAGTTCATGAGTCTTGAGCATACCATAAATTTCATCAAGAGTAGTTTCAGTAAGGTCATAGTTGTCACTTATGGTAGTAGATTTCAAATCCCAATTTTCAGGAAGAGCTAAAAGGAATTTTAGATTTGAATCTTCAAGATCATATTCCTTATCCACCAGTGACAGATCATTCAAGAGTTTGGCAAACCTGTCATATAAATCAGTTAATGACTCATCAGCTTTTGAGTCAAAGTGCTCATACACTTGAGTGAGTATAGTCCTCCTGTTCTTTTTGATGGCATCAGTTCCCTGGCATCTTGTCTCCGAAGCATCCCATATCTCCTTTGCAGTATTGCAATTAATTACCCAATTTGACATAACATTATCAATGGCACTATGCAGCAAATGCCTTACCCTTGCATGCTTGGCAATAGATGAGATATCTTCAGTTGTGTAATCACCTTTCTCCTTTGGTATGGACTTTGCTGGTTGATCAACAACTGCAACAGAGAGCTTGGTAGGCTTGTATGGTCCTTCATTAATCCTATCAAGGTATTCTGGATATGTAGCTTCCAAAAACATAACCATCTTCACTTTCCATATGGGATACTCAGAAGGTCTCAGTATAGGAACCCTAATAGTCTCATTTCGACTGTGGGTTTGGGTGTTTTGAGTTTCTTAAGTTTTGGTGGGCTTAGTTGGGTTTGTGTTTCTTCAGACATGATTGTTTGGATCTTTATTGTATGTGTGTTAACAGAAAAGCTCTAATACCACTTGTTAGGTCACACAATACTGTATAAGGGGGTTGAATACAGTGTTTACAATCAAATCGATTTAACACAAGTATGTAATAAAGATCAAGTATATTCAATAAACTCTGTTACAATATGCACTACTGTTCTCTCTCAGTGATGAATAAATATCTGTAAGAGCTGCTAGGTTATAATGTATAATCTTCTCGATAATGATAATACATATAGTGTAAACCCTAAGTCTGTGTTTATATAGTACACGGTTACAAGATATATTCTAATTGGTATGGAATACAATTCTGTCTCCTAAAATATATCAATCAGATATCTTCTACAAGTCTTCTAGTCTTCTAACTCTTTACATGCATATCTTCTATTATTTTAGTCTCGATCTTCTCATGTAAATCAACTTCATTCCTTAACTGAAAGTCTTCCCGCACTTAAGTTCTGCTATGACCTTAAGTTCTGATATTAAGTTCTGACTTCCAGTAAGTCCTGATTTCAGTAAGTCCTGATTTGTCCTGTTGTTAAGTTCTGAAAAACTAAACACAAATCATATTAGACATGACATCTCACATATATCTAACAAGCTCTTTTGATGGAAGGAATAAAAGAAGCAGTGCAAGCCACTTTTTGTACCTCACTCCCTTAAACCTCTCAACAACCCATCTCTACCTCAACAAACTTGCAGATCCAAGCTCTCCAAAATCAAGTCTCCACTCTGCAATCAGTAAACGAGTCTCTACCAATTCAAGTTTCCTAACTCACAGCAATGGTAGAAAGTCAACAGGCTGATATCCAGATCCTTGTGGACTCTCACAAGCACTTATAAATGCAAAATTCAGTGTCTTTGGGAGCCATCACGGGTGCACTCAATATTCCCCTACCTGCACCTCTTATCATGCCTGCCAACAAGACGAAGGGGGAGATAGAGGCTAGGTTATTAAGATCATCTACCCAAGCTATCCAAGCTGCTAACAAAGGCAAATCTCAAGAAGTTGATATTGGAATGGAGAGGCTTATCAAAGCAGTTGAGGGACCTAGTTTGGGCAGGGAGTTTAAAGAATTGCTCAAGGCTCCTAGGGCTTCTCTAAACAATAACTTTTTCACATACAAGAAGGCCTTGGACACGACAATAAATTCTATAAGGGTTATCTTGGTGATAAAGGATAATTTTCAGGAAAGAATAATAGTTGTCAATATTAATGACTCCGGGGTAGACAAATGTATACATGTTTCCCTTAATTATCTTAAAACTAGAAGGGCATCTGAGTTCGACATTCTGATAAATAAAGTCCACATAATGATTCAAGAAGACACTCTCTTGCTAACTGAATTGAAGAAAGCTAGAGTAGCTGCTTTTCTAGAAGCATACTTACAGCTAAGCAAGGGAATGGCATACATCTGTTCTACCACTAAACATTGCAAACACTTTCAAATTCCTAAGCAATGTGTCTTGGAAAACAAAAAGATGATTATGACTTTGGAGACATACTTGAAGACTAAGCAATACAAGACTGTTGAAGATGAAGAAATGATCAAGCTATCGGGGAGATATCTGAGAGATCCTGAAGCCAATTTGCCCAAAACTCAAATCAGTAAGGATAACTTGGATGATGATGAGTAGAAGAAAGATGATCAAAAACCTTCTGGCTCAAATCCAAATCAATCCTCTAAAGCAACTGACAGCAAATAAGGAGATAAGAAAAGAGATGCTAAAAAGAAAGGAAATGATGGGAAGAAGGGTGAAGAGAGAAGAAGGAAGATGGTTCAGAACCATAGAAAAATAGCCTACAAATTCGAATCAACCAAACTCAAATCCCTAAGCCAACAAACTTAAACACTCCACCACCTCTAACCTCTAGGCCTAAATTCTAGTACAAACACACTGCTTATACGATACTGAAAATACAAATCACCTTAAGCCAAACTTCTCTAAAGAAAATCTCAAACCTACCTTATTTTAAGCCACCAACCAAAACTCATTACAAATATGTTGGAAGAAAACCAAAGAAACTGCAAATTACTGAGAGGGCCATCTGGAACTGCTTTAATCAAAAAGATTTGATATGGCTTCAGTAGAGACATCTATCAAAAATCTCAGACAATTTTTTATGGCTTTCCATGAGGTGGTTCAACAGCACATTGCAAATTCAAATGACACCAAACTCAAGTTGAATCAACTTCATCAAAGCAGATATGAGCCTTCAGCTCTTTTGATGGAAGGAATAAAAGAAGTTGTGCAAGCCACTTTTGGCACCTCACTCCCTTCAAGCTCTCAACAACCCATCTCTACATCAACAAACTTGCAGATCCAAGCTCTCCAAAATTAAGTCTCCACTCTGCAATCAGCAAATGAGTCTCTAACAAGTCAAGTATCCCAACTCACAGCAATGGTAGCAAGTCAACAAGCTGATATCCAGATCCTCGTGGACTCTCACAAACACCTATAATTATAAAATTCAGTGTCTTTGGGAGCAATCATGGGTGCACTCAATATTCCCCTTCCTGTACTTCCTGAAGCTGTGGGGCCTGAAATTCCTACACCTCTTATCAAGCCTGCCAACAAGACGAAGGGGGAGATAGAAGCTAGGTTATTAAGATCATCTACCCAAGCTGTCCAAGCTACTAACAAAGGAAAATCTCAAGAAGTTGATATAGCAGCTGAGGGACCTAGTTTGAGTAGGGAATTTAATGAATTGCTCAAGGATCTCAGGGCTTCTCTTAACAACAACTTCTTCACATACAAGAAGGCCTTTGACAAGACAATAAATTCTATAAGGGTGATCTTGGTGACAAAGAATAATTTTCAGGAAAGAAGAATAGTTGTCAACATTAATGAATTTGGGGTAGACAGATGTACACAGGTGTCCCTTAATTATCTCATAACTAGAAGGGCATCTGAGTTCGAAATTTTGATAAATAAAGTCCACATAGTGATTCAAGAAGGCACTCTCTTGCTAACTGAATTGAAGAAAGCTCAAGTAGTTGCTTTTCCAGAAGCATACTTACAGCCAAGCAAGGGAGTGGCATACATCTGTTCTACCACCAACCATTGCAAACGCTTTCAAATTCCTAGGAAATGTATCAATTGGCAAACAAAAAACTGATTATGACTTTGGAGACAGACTTGAAGACTAAGTAATACAAGACTGTTGAAGATGAAGAAATGATCAATGTATTGGGGAGATATCTGAGAGATCCTGAAGCCAATTTGCCCAAAACTCAAATCAATAAGGATAACTTGGATGATGATGATCAGAAGAAAGATGATAAAAAACCTTCTGAATCAAATCCAAAGAAACTGACAGCAAAGAAGGAGATATGAAAAGAGATGTTAAAAAGAAAGGAAATGATAAGAAGAAGGGTGAAGAGAGAAGAAGAAAGAAGAAGGAAGAAGAAGAAGGAAGATGGTTCAGAACCACAGAAAATACCCTACAAATCCAAATCAACCAAACTCAAACCCCTAAGCCAACAAACTCAAATACTCTACCACCTCTAACCTCTAAGCCTAAATTCTTAAACAAACACACTGCTAACACCATACTGAAAATACAAATCACCTCAAGCCAAATTTGTCTATATAAAATCTCAAACCTATCTTCTTTTAAGACACCAACCAAAACTCATTACAAATATGTTGGAAGAAAACCAAAGAAACTGCAAGTTACTGAGAGGGCCATCTGGAACTACTTTAATCAAAAAGATTTTCTAACCTTGAATTGGTGCATCACATATGAAGACTACTTTCAATAATTAGCTGAACAAATGGTCAAAGTTTGGGCTGTATCATTGAGGGAAGTAAGAATCTACTATCGAGATGGATCCTACACTTTACTTGGAAGGAATTTAATGGATATATTTTCAACCACAGAGATAAAGAGGGTAATAACCTTACTGAAGGATAAGGATACTGGTACAATGGCATGGAGGTATGTATTGGCTGTATGGTTGATAGTAAGGGAAGAAAGAAGAGCAAAAGAAAAGGCTGAAAGAGAGGAGAGGGAAAGAAAATATATTGAAGAGATAGAAATGTTTGTGCAAAAATATGAAGAACTCAAGGCAAAAGGGATGAGCAGAATTACCAAGGTTGGACATTTATAGAACATCAAGGTTGGTAGATTCTCAAGAATTAGAGTTGGTTACTTGAACAATTATTCATTAGATGAGTGGCTCAAACTTGTAGAAGCTCTAAGAGAGACACAAATTATAGAGGAACTGGAAGTGCTTGTAGTGTTAAAGGACCTTATTAGAAAAGAAACAGGCTATGAGAAATTTGTATGATGAATGTATCTTTCAAACTCAAGTGATCACTTAATGTACAAAAGTTGTATTTTTGTCAATTTTTATGTAATGTTCTATTGTTCATTATAACTTGGGGTTAGTCTTGTTAGCAGACATGAATTTGTGATAAGTAATCTTCTCACAAATTGGGGGAGATTGTTGTGCAAGACATGCATGTACTATAACAAGACTAATTCAAATTGATAGCCCTAAGAATTAGTTGTATGATAATCTTACTTTGTATTTTGTATTGTATTTCTTGAGTCTGTAAAAATGTCAAAGATTAGAATGAAGTATTTTTCTGTAAATAGTCTCAAGTCTAAGAATGAACTTTGGAAGAAGATCAAGAAGATCATGCATCAGAGAAATCATGAAGAAGTTTGGAGTTGATTAAATCTGTTTTAGGAAAAATATTATAAGTCAAGAAATTTACAAGTCACCGATCAAGTCATTTAGAGAATTCATTTGAGATCTCCACAATGACTTATCAAGAAGTCAAGAATAACTTGTCGAGAAGTCTCAGAGATATCGACAAGACAAATGAAGATTGAAGATTGGAGATATCGACAAGTCATTCCTGCATTCGAGAAGTCAGAGATATCGACAAGCCAAAATGAAGATATGAAGATCGAAGATATCGACAATTCAATTTTCTCATTAGAGAACTCAGAGATATCGACAAGTCAAAATATCTATAGAGAACTCAGAGGTATCGATAAGTCAATTCTACATGCAGAGATTTGGAGACCTCGACAAGTCAAGTTCACATTCGAGAACTCAAAGACCTCGACAAGTCAAAACACTTGTCGAGAACTAAGAGATCTCGATAAGCCATTTATACTTTGAGATGTCAGTTCTCTATACAACAAACTGGAGATCCCAATATGAAGCTCAAAGTACATAATGCAGACAAGTTAAATATTCAAGATTATCAAACATTAGATGATCTAATCAGTTAGATTAAAAAGTCTACAAAACCAGCTTGAAGAGTGCAAGATTAAAGGCCAAGATTAACTGACAAAGGAAAGTCACAGATTCACAGGATTTGCAAAGATACACTAAGCCAAAAATGGAAAGCTTTAGAGATAACTTAAAATAGGGTTTAGTATATTCTATTGCATATTATGTAAACCTTTGTTTACTAATCTATAAAGTAAATACTGGTCCTTTGTTTTTAAATTGTATGAAACAGATCTAGATTTTCTTATAACTCTCTCAAGTAAGAAGCTGAGTTCTTTACTTACAAAGAATCCAGGATTTGTAGCAAGACACTAGCTTCTTTTTAATATAAAATTAAGTAAGTTTTGAAATATTATGTGCACTGTTTATTTTCAGTTAACATAATATTGCTGCATTTCTTATCTGCTTTGTTAACCAAACAATTAACTTTGAAAAAGCCTTAAAAAATAACCAAATCACATTCACCCCCCTCTGTGTTGTATTTATTACATAACATCTTCTTCAATCATTAGTGCCAGAATTAAGCATTTACCGCAGAATCCGTTTCCCCTTTAGTTTCAACAACATCCGAGCCCACAATAGTGTATCCACATACGGATATTGGGCAGCAAAGGCAATGGACGTTCGAACTTTTACCACAAATACAACAGATATGTGAATCTGAAAACCAACAATACCAATTAATCATATTGATTTTGGCATAGTGATAAAGAAACGAAAGAGAGAGGATATGAAGTTGAGGTTTGAGAGAGAGTTCCAGTCACTTTTTTTGAGTCACTTTTTTTAGAGAGAGAGAGAGAGAGTCGAGGTTATAGTCGGGTTTGAATATTGTAATAGAGGTTGGATGGTTGAGGAGAAAGGGGGAAATTTGAGAGAGATAAGTTCGGAAAGGGAGAAATAAAAAATGAGGCAAGGGAAAGATTTTTTGTGAAGGGGGAATTTGGTGTATTAAAACGGGGGCAAATGATAAGTCAATTTTGTTTTTTTTTAAATTGGTCATACACAACGGCTTGTAAAATAACCGATATCAAAGTTTAAAACTTATATTTGAAAGTTTTTTTTGTGAACACAGACAACGGATAGTATAAGTAATCAATGTCAAAAATATATTTAATATCGTTTATTTAGAAACCCATATATTTTTTTTTTAATATAAAATATATTACGTGTCAACGTCTAAGTATCAATTAATATTAATATTAACATAAAATATCTTATGCACTATTTCAAAGATATTAATATTAAATTTGGGACTCAACTAAGGCATGTAAAACGTAATTCTCTCTCAGTAGAATAATTATCAAGTCTTCCGTATATGGATATAAAAAGGAGCAGCAGCATATGTGTGGGAGGATAGGGAGGGGGATTGGATTATGGATATAAAAAGAATAAAGGGGGAATCACCAATGACGCCATGTTTCATTCCTTTAATATGTGTATTTAAACTCCATTCTACCGCATACCCGTAGGTCTTACATAACAACCAAATATAAGTATAAGATAGATATATATTCTCCCACTCGAAACTAAATCAAACCATAACAACACAAGACATACCATCACCATTCGAAGCTCCATTAATTTCATAAAACAATTATATCATGGAAAACAAGCAGCAACAGCAGCAGCAGCAGAAATATGCAATGAAATCAAGATTCAGACGTATATGTGTTTTCTGTGGCAGCAGCCCCGGCAAGAATCCTAGCTACCAAGTCGCAGCCATTCATCTTGGAAACCAACTGGTACCCCCTTCCCTTTTCTATTATCCACACGAACACAGGTCTCAAGTGTGTGTGCTTATTTAAGTTGTGTTTTAAAATTAGCAGTATTTCTAATGTGTGCCTAACTCCAATAAAAATGGGTTTTTTTATTGGTGGAATTGATGTAAATGCAGGGGTATTAACATTTATTATTCAACCACCAATAAGAAGAGCCTAGGAGTTAGTGACTATTTGACCTTGTGCACACCATAGAAAATCCCTAAAACAAAACCGCACCCCAGCCGCCGTAATAATAATAAAACTATGTACATGGAATGAACCAGGGGACTCTGCATCAAGCCTAACTCCTCTAGTCACTCTTCTTGCAGACAAAACAACAATTGTATAATCTGTTTCATCTGATGCCATACCCCGAGTAATTAAATTTCTGCAAATTTTATTTTCATAAATAATTTTTCGGGAATATTGTGGAAAATTCGCACAATCATATACATACTCCCTTGTACCCAAGTACCAAGCACAAGAGAATATGACAATTAGTATATGGTTTCATGTACGTATGTTTTAGAAAAATAGAGTTGTTTTTTTAATGAACAGCATACTTAACGTGGAAGGTTTAAAATGAAAGTCAAATTATGTATGATTAATATAATATATAATATAGTATAATGAAGAATAGAATAGAATGTGAATGAGTTGATGGATAACGTGTCGCATTTGGTAAGAGGAAAAAGGGAATTATAATTGAGAAAAATGAATAGTTTAAAAAAAATGGAGGTACAGGTTGAAAAGAACATCGACTTGGTGTATGGAGGAGGCAGCATAGGGTTGATGGGTCTTGTCTCTCAAGCTGTCTACGATGGTGGTCGCCACGTGTTGGGGTACCCATCACTCCCTCCCCTTTTCTTCTCCATGTTTTTATTTTTCATCAAAGTTTTTTAATGTCTCTTTCTCCTTTTTCTTTTTAAATGATTCCACAGGGTTATCCCTAAGACACTTATGCCCCGAGAGGTAACATTTTTATTCACGACCGGTATTTTGTATGCACACAAGAAGAATCACAGATATGTAAATTTTTACTCTGAACCCTTCTTAGATAACCGGAGAGACGGTCGGCGAAGTAAGACCAGTGGCAGGTATGCACCAAAGAAAAGCAGAAATGGCGAGACAAGCTGATGCATTCATAGCCTTGCCAGGTACTTACCGGAAGATAAATTTTTATATTATATTATTTGGCAGTGTGGTACTCTTTTTAAATGTCTAGGGACGACTGGGATCTCAAGCATTGTATTTTTCCATGGTTTGATTGGTTGTTATTTTGTGATCATCTCAGGTGGGTATGGAACACTAGAAGAGCTACTTGAAGTGATTACTTGGGCTCAATTGGGTATTCATGATAAACCGGTACACGTCGCATTCTAATTCTAATCACTTTACAATTTTACCTACAGGGATATTTTATAATCAACTTGTTCAGCAGGTTGGTTTGTTGAATGTGGATGGTTATTATAATTCTCTGCTGTGTTTCATTGACAAAGCTGTTGAGGAAGGTTTCATCACCCCTTCTGCTCGTCACATTATTGTTTCTGCGCCTACTGCCACTGAACTCATGTCTAAGCTTGAGGTACCCCCTTTAATTCCATTCTTGGATACTAGAATGTTAAAAACATTCGATGGTTGACTACTACAACATTTTACACATGTATTAGTAGTATAGCTTACGGCAATCAAACAATAACTTTGTATGTGTTTTATGTTTTAGGACTATGTGCCAGAGCACGATGAGGAGTCGGCTAAGCTAAGCTGGGAGATGGAACAACTGGCTTACACATCAGAACCAGAAATCGCGCGTTAGCTTGATCCAGCTCCACAATTAAACCATTGACTTTCAGACCAGAAAAATTGACAGACACTCAGATTGATCTAAACAAATTGGTAGATAAACAACGATATAAACGGAAACAGAACTGAAAAGGATCTTAGCCTCAGCCTGTTGAACTACTTGCTGTCATTGAATATCATGTCAAGTCATGACTCATGTTTACAGTTTTTTTTTCTTTAATCTAAATGTCAAAACAGTACCTTTGTGAGTTGACATGATGCGTAAGATTTTTTTACCTGCAATTTTCATTCAGTACGTATGTTATCTTACTTTCTTGTTAGTGGCACAATCATTCGCAACCATCATCGTCTTTTGACAGATTGGCTAATTAAAAATGACACCGAAATTGACAATGATCAACATGTTCCACTAATTTATAAGTATGAAGTTGTGTAGCTCCAATAAAATGGAAACGGACAGTTTGAAAACCATGTTGACAAAACACTGATAGGACGTTGTTACCAGTCATTTCCATGATGGAAAAACTGAAAACAGAATGTTGGGAAGGAGTTAGTTACGTATAGAGCATCTAGGCCTGAATTGATTGACCAAAAGGAAGGAGGAAATGAGTGACAAAGTGAGGCCCATAGGTCCCCCACGCTTATAAGTGCCACCAATATTGTCATACTTTTTGTACTTTCTTAGTTGTAGGTGTCCAATGTTGACGAGTGCACATTTACATGGATAGATAGATAGATAAGGTCGGACTACGTATCGTGTATTGTGTACTTGATCTATAATTGCGCACTGGTGGAGTGCGCGTGCATGTGGAATTGTAGCTCCATACAAGTAGCCCATAACCCCTCGCGACCCACCCCACAATTGCGCCAATTTGCTCAACTATCTGGATGATAAATGTAATGATAGGGACTAAAACATGCTTCTTCAACTAATTTCTTAATCCCCAATCATTTTATTTTAATGCACTTACACTATTGGATCTTAATTTAGTGTACTAAACGCACGCTTCATCATTATATTTTGGATAATTTCATTGTTGACTCTAATCTATTTAATCTAATTGGACTTGTGTGACATGTTTTATCTGTGTTCTTTTAGCAAAATGGGGAGGGGATAATGAAGATTGAATGTTCAGTTTTTGTCGTTACTCAAGTTCTACCACTAACTGTATCTGATGTTTATGATTTTACCACTAGACTGTCATTGACTGTGCTTCAGGTGTGTTTACTAATATGATATGCTAACGCTCATTGAAACATTTCGGTTAAATAGGATACAAGTGATCACGTCAAGGTACTAACGAAGAAATTCTTGTTGTATAACAAATTGTTTATATCTGTAAATTTGGAGCTTACAAATAACGCGTATAATCTGGACTGAATACCTGTCAAGGCCGTCAAGGCCGTCAAGGCTTTTGATAGTCCATATAACTCCTCCCGCAACGGTAACACCCGGACTCCTAACTCCATCCAGTCCCGCGCCCCACTATTTCTAACTGATCCAGTCCCTCAAGACCAGTTTTAAGATATCCCAGCACGTGAGGCACATGCCGCAACGCGTTATAGGGACAACTGTCACCCATCAATCATGAGAGTGATCAAGGCACGTATCAGAATATCCTCACAACATTCCCCAATCAATCCCCTCCCGACACGTGTGAAGCATCCACTTCAGTCAGGTGTCCTCCGTTCCTAGAACCAACGACTACGATTAAAAGGTATCAACCCCAAAACCCTACCCTTGGGCTATAAGTAGTCCAAGGGGGAAAGATTTTCGGGTTAATTAATCTCTCACACTCATATACACACACAGCCACCTGACAGTCGTATCGATCTTCATCTTCCCCAAAAGCGAGTTCTTACTCTCACGCCCAAGGCGCCGCGGGACTCAAACCCCCCTTCCGATGTTGTTTTGTAGGAACCCTACGACAGCTACACCACCACAGCGGAGAAGGATCCAGGCACGGCGAGGAAGGAGCAGCCCCGCCACCAGAAGTTATCATTTGGCGCTAGAAGGAGGGGCTCTCCATCCTTCGGTCTCGGTGCCCCTGAATTCACCTTCACCAACAAACTCTCTAGAGAGTCCATTTCCACCACCTGTAAGAACCCAAACAACCAAAATCTCACATAAATATGAATGTTTTTTGTTTAAGCCACGTTTGTGTGTGCTCATTATTTTGGGCCACGTTTGTGTGAGCCATGTCTTGTTGATTTACGCCGCGTTTGTGCGCACTTTTTGCTAGTCTTTGTTGTCTTAGAACCCAGATTTTGTTTTCGTTTGTATATTGCCTTTATGTCCTAGAACCCAGCTTTGTTCATTCCACCACATTGGTTAACCAGTCCCAAAACATTGCTTGAATTAGTCCCAGAAAGCTGTTATTATTCTGGATAGTTTTTGCAATTTTCGTCAGA